>NC_139706.1:41354300-41596800 GCF_964188405.1 Protomyctophum parallelum
CAGCGAATTAGGTTAATTATGTAATCTATGTTGCTTTTAAGTGGTGTGCTAATGTGTTTGAAATCATCCTACACAACACATTCCACCTTAACGTCATGCGACACGCCCTAGCTGCAGAGTGTGAATTTAACTGGTAACACGCTCCCAGGCTCTAATAAGGCATGGATTGCAGCTTCTAATTGGGCAGAACACTCTTTTCGTCCCTCGTTTCGGGTGTCAATTTTTCATTTTCATCAGAGAGCAATCTTGAAGATAGAAATTAGCCTTAATTCAAGTTTGAACAGAATAGAAGACCATGCAACATACAGTACTTCATTAGAAAAACAACCATCCCAGAGGGCAAGAATGGTATAACCCATTTATATGCTATGACTTTTATTAATACTAAGTATACTAGTAAATTACAGAGTTAAGGGGTTAATCAGATAGATTATGAAAAATATATCACCCTTACATGTGACTGTAATCGCGATGAACGATGACAGGGCGAATTTATTACTTGCGCGCTCTGCTTGCGCAAGTAACTAGAAAAATCACACGTGTGTGACTGAGTGGTGCAATTCCTCTCTCTCTCTCTCTCTCTCTCTCTCTCTCTCTCTTCTCTCTCTCTCTCTCTCTCTCTCTCTCTCTCTCTCTCTCTCTCTCATCTCTCTCTCTCTCTCTCTCTCTCTCTCTCTCTCTCTCTCTCTCTCTCTCTCTCTCTCTCTCTCTCTCTCTCTCTCTCTCATCTCTCTCTCTCTCTCTCTCTCTCTCTCTCTCTCTCTCTCTCTCTCTCTCTCTCTCTCTCTCTCTCTCTCTCTCTCTCTCTCTCTCATTAGAGTCACTACCCTCTCACTGTTTCTGGCGCCCCATACTGCTAATATTAAGTCATACTCGTGCTCACACAGACACACACACAAACAGGTACGAGGACATTGCAAGCTGGTTGTAGGAGTGTTGCACCACTCAAAAAGTGCTTGTCGGGAGACAGGTCTCTGCCAGGTGAGGTACGGTTTTGTGGGTCGGCAATGTTCGAAATTCACCAATCAGGATGGAATATATGAAATCGGACAGATCCGCCTTGATCACATGACTATAGAGATGTACTGATTAGCACAAAGAACCCTTATGGACGACATCACACTGATAAGAACCAGTAAAGAGCTCTTATCAGACGACATCACACTGATAAGAACCAGTAATAGAGCTCTTATCAGACGACGTCACACTGATAAGAACCAGTATAGAGCTCTTATCAGACGACATCACACTGATAAGAACAGTAATAGAGCTCTTATCAGACGACATCACACTGATAAAGAACCAGTAATAGAGCTCTTATCAGACGACATCACACTGATAAGAACCAGTAATAGAGCTCTTATCAGACGACGTCACACTGATAAGAACCAGTAATAGAGCTCTTATCAGACGACGTCACACTGATAAGAACCAGTAATAGAGCTCTTAACAGACGACATCACACTGATAAGAACCAGTAATAGAGCTCTTATCAGCAGTGTTGTGACTAACGCCCTTACATCGCGTTACGTTACATAACGTAATTACTATTTGCAGTAACTTGTAACCTAACGCTTTACATTCCCCATTCCATAACGGCCTTATAGTTATTGTGTGAGCGTTACCCGCGTTATGTCAACTTATGTGATCAGTGAAAAAAGTCTTGCCATGCAGCTCCGTGAGTCTATCATACAAGCGTCTCTGTGCTGCTGAAGTGAAGGGGCCGGGGGCAAATAAAGTTGTGAATCGATATAATTCAACTAAACACAGATGTACAAGCCCACCACGCTGGGCATTGCGACGGGTAGATAACTTGTAGATCTGCTACTTCCAGCGCAGGAAGGGCGCATGCTTTTGACGCTCTTTAACTATGCATTCAGCAGCCTGCAGTGACAGACTCACAACACAGAAGTTGACAGAACACACGCGCACTGCAGCAGACGGAATGCACAGGCAGATCCGACACAAATTTATTGCACACATCTGTGCCTTTCATCCACGCTTCCATAGCCTTTTAAATCTTATTTCCCATCCACGGGCACAAGCAACGTAATATCAGCAGCTGCAGCTTCCATCCGATCTGTGGTGGTGTTCTGCAGTGTTGACGAGGGAAGCTACTAGCTAGCATGGGAGCTAACGTTAGTTTCACTATGTACTTTCCATCCCCTTCCCCAACCCCTCACAGTCACACTCGCTGCTGCGTTTACACGGGCAGACTGTATCGTTGCGTCTGCCCGTGTTTAATGGTCAGGGTTTCAGGCAGGTTTCAGGCAGACCTGTCAAAACGATGCACTTCCCAAAACAGACAAAAAGAGACATGCCACCACCTTAGAGTATAGGCCACCACCTCTGGAATATTGCTCTCTCATTCCACAGTTTTTCTCTAATGAAGTTGTTTTTATTTGTTTTCTCATGTTCTCCTTGAAAAGTGTCTTTAGTACTCAGAGAAGCTTTATATAAATAATATTATCACTATTATTATTTCTACTTGTTTTATTGCCTATGCTTATGTAGAAAAAAAGCTCACTGCTCAGGTCAAATAGGCCTATTGATATGCGATTAAAATGTGATTAATTGAGATGAAATCATCACAAAGCCTCCAATTAATTAGATGTTTTTTAATAAAGTCCCAAGTCTCCCAACCCTATTCTTTATAGATCTAGCTTCAAAACAAAAGTTCCTATATTCGGTTTCGGCCGTTTTTTATATATATATATTTTTTAAGTAAAGTAAAGTAAAGTAGTTACTTTCATAATTTAATGTAAAGTAAAGTAACAAATTACTTTTTTAGATAAGTAACGATAACTATAATTCCTTACTTTTTAAAAGTAACTTCCCCAACACTGCTTATCAGACGACCTCACACTGATAAGAACCAGTAATAGAGCCCTTATCAGATGACATCACACTGATAAGAACCAGTAATAGAGCTCTTATCAGACTCATCACACTGATAAGAACCAGTAATAGAGCTCTTAACCGACGACATCACACTGATAAGAACCAGTAATAGAGCTCTTATCAGACGACGTCACACTAATAAGAACCAGTAATAGAGCTCTTAACCGACGACGTCACACTGATAAGAACCAGTAATAGAGCTCTTAACCGACGACGTCACACTGATAAGAACCAGTAATAGAGCTCTTATCAGACGACATCACACTGATAAGAACCAGTAATAGAGCTCTTATCAGACGACATCACACTGATAAGAACCAGTAATAGAGCTCTTAACCGACGACATCACACTGATAAGAACCAGTAATAGAGCTCTTATCAGACGACGTCACACTGATAAGAACCAGTAATAGAGCTCTTATCAGACGACGTCACACTGATAAGAACCAGTAATAGAGCCCTTATCAGACGACGTCACACTGATAAGAACCAGTAATAGAGCCCTTATCAGACGACGTCACACTGATAAGAACCAGTAATAGAGCTCTTATCAGACGACGTCACACTGATAAGAACCAGTAATAGAGCTCTTATCAGACGACGTCACACTGATAAGAACCAGTAATAGAGCTCTTATCAGACGACGTCACACTAATAAGAACCAGTAATAGAGCTCTTATCAGACGACGTCACACTGATAAGAACCAGTAATAGAGCCCTTATCAGACGACATCACACTGATAAGAACCAGTAATAGAGCTCTTATCAGACGACGTCACACTGATAAGAACCAGTAATAGAGCTCTTATCAGACGACATCACACTGATAAGAACCAGTAATAGAGCTCTTATCAGACGACGTCACACTGATAAGAACCAGTAATAGAGCCCTTATCAGACGACGTCACACTGATAAGAACCAGTAATAGAGCTCTTATCAGACGACATCACACTGATGAGAACCAGTAATAGAGCTCTTATCAGACGACATCACACTGATAAGAACCAGTAATAGAGCTCTTATCAGACGACGTCACACTGATATTAACCAGTAATAGAGCTCTTATCAGACGACGTCACACTGATAAGAACCAGTAATAGAGCCCTTATCAGACGACGTCACACTGATAAGAACCAGTAATAGAGCTCTTATCAGACTCATCACACTGATAAGAACCAGTAATAGAGCTCTTATCAGACGACATCACACTGATAAGAACCAGTAATAGAGCCCTTATCAGACGACATCACACTGATAAGAACCAGTAATAGAGCTCTTATCAGACGACGTCACACTGATAAGAACCAGTAATAGAGCCCTTATCAGACGACATCACACTGATAAGAACCAGTAATAGAGCCCTTATCAGACGACATCACACTGATAAGAACCAGTAATAGAGCTCTTATCAGACGACATCACACTGATAAGAACCAGTAATAGAGCCCTTATCAGACGACATCACACTGATAAGAACCAGTAATAGAGCTCTTATCAGACAACATCACACTGATAAGAACCAGTAATAGAGCCCTTATCAGACGACATCACACTGATAAGAACCAGTAATAGAGCCCTTATCAGACGACGTCACACTGAAAAGAACCAGTAATAGAGCCCTTATCAGACGACGTCAGACTGAAAAGAACCAGTAATAGAGCCCTATAGAGCCCTAATAGAACCAGTATGTGCACACCGGCTGCCACCACATGGTCCCCACCGCTCATCAGTGGTGGAAAAGTACTCACATTTTTTTACTCTAGTAAAGGTACCAATACTGCAATATAGAACTACTCTACTTGAGTACAAAAGTATTGACATAAAAATGTACTTAAAGTATGAAAAGTAAAAGTACTCACTATGCAGTACTATACGGTACTTAAGTAAATGTACTCGGTTACTTGGCTACACCACTGTCACTGCCGCAATGTAAACCTGGTCAGAGCCTCACGTGTAAAAATGCATCCCATCAAACTTTCAGATGCTGTTTTTTTCTCCCAGTATGGAGGGAGAATGCTTATATTAACCCATTCTGACCTGAGATCAGATTCATACGAGGTTTCCACTGGACACACACTGGTCTGACGAACCCATTCTGACCTGAGATCAGATTCTAGAAATGTCAGTTGCTCTTCGATTTTTTTTAAATAGCAGACCTACAAGCTCGTATCGCGCCACTCGGTGGCGCGATATGAGCTTGTAGATCTGCTATTTTTCAATATCTAAAGCATAACATGATGCTGACACCAAAATGGGTGCCCGTTCAGAATGGGTTAAGATGTTTACTGTGATCTATCGCTACTGAAATATGTAATGTTTGGTTTCTGTTGTGTCTAAACAATAATAGCAATGCTAAGCAGTTGTCATCTCAAAACCACACGTTCAGTCGCTGTCATTAGACCGGAGATGCATACTTATCAAGGTGTATGCATTTGTTAGCTCTGTATCTCATTAGTTCTGTTGGTTTATGTTACTGCATGTCAGAGTGCTGTCCATGGTGCTGAAAGCTTTCTGTTTCACCTTTGTGTCTAATGGTGTGCGTGCGTGACTGCGTGTGCACGTGTTTCCTCCTGACAAAATAACTGCCTTATGCCACTGATTATAACAGTGAATAAAGGCTATAAAAATGTATGTGACTTGCCTTGACATGACTTATTTGCACAATTAATGTGGTCTATTGAGTGAGCTACTGTAGCTTCTGTGAGGCCACATTATTATGTGTCCTTATTATAGTCGGATGTATTGTTGAAATGCAGGATTGACTAAGGCCTCTATGTTATATGCTAATGACAACGTGGCTAGGGCCCAGGGCTCACATTTTTGGACTGCAAACCTCTTCCACCCAAGACAACATAATGTTCAGAGATCATTTTCACATAATTCAGCCCATCCATCCAACTACATCCATGCAAATCCTGGTTGTTGGATGACAATACATTTGCCTTTCTGTGGCAGCTTTGCGACCTGCTCATCAATTACACAGGGTTCGGTGTCTTGCTCAAGGACACTGCGACACAAAGCCAGCAAAGCCATCGAACGGGCGAACCTATCTGTTCACAGACAACTGTTCTACCTCCTGAATAGCTATCAGCCACGCTGATTAATAACAATATCCACAGTGTTTTTATTCAGTTCCAGTTCCTGTTTTCCCTGACCTTCAAGCGTACATTTTAAACAATGTATTCTGTATCGATCAACCCGACCTAGAGGATATGAGCCATGTCATTATGCCCTTTATGAAAGCCTGCATTATATTTACTGCTCAGAGCAACCTGACTCCTTAAATGATAGAAGATCACTATTGACATTCTGCTGATCTCGTTTCACAACCTCTCAAGCCTCAGCGTCAGTGCTCACGTTGCTCACTCACTTTTCTGTCAATCACCGTGGGTGTAACTCCAAAGGAGAACCACACTTTGGCTTGCTTTGCTTTAACAATCTGCCTGCGTAGGCAGTATAAACTTTTTTTGGTAAGCACGGGCATAAATAAATCATATGCACCTCGAGGAAAAGACAAACACCTGTTCTTGAGATTTATGGAGAACCTTAACTGTGAGCCATCTGGAAGTGCACTTTAATTTACCAATCATGGGATGCTTTATCGTGTGTCCATTTCTGCAACCCCCCCCCTCCCACACACACACACACACACACACACACACACACACCGATGTTCCTCATACAATCACATCACAGAAGAACAACCCAGGATCAGAAACTTCACGTGGGTGTGTGTTCCGTGCTCATATAGCAAAACAGCTGATGCAAACACAAAATCACCATGATTCATGGCAGCGCATGAAGAGCTTACATTAGAGGACTCCGATGGCGAGATTCGAGACGTGCCATTAGAACAGCACGTTCTGCCGTGCCATCCGGCCGATATAATTGCCTTTTTGTAAGATCTCTTTTCATTTCTAATGATCCATGTGAACCGAGGAGATGATGGCGATGTTGCGTCACACACACACACACACACACACACACACACACACACACACACACACACACACACACACACACACACACACACACACACACACACACACACACACACACACACACACACACACACACACACACACACACACACACACACACACACACACACACACACACACACACACGGCTTGGGAGTGGAAGGGTGCATACTGCATTCTTACCTGGTGAATGTGGGGGAGGGGTACACATGAGCACGACACCTTGACCTTCGCGTGCGGAGACGCCTCCTCTGGTCTTCCCACTGAAGGCGCCCAGATCTGCAATGGAACATTGAGCTTTTAGACGCAGCGTCACACTGCCATACGTAGCTCTTATTGAAACCATGAGGGTGCATTTTTGCCAAGAGACAAGCATTCGCTCTAGGAAATTAGGCCAAAGAGGAAGTCGTGAAAACAGTTCCGTTCTCTTCCCTAGCCTGCCCCAGCCAGTGTGAATTCTGGTCTAGAGGGGCAGATTACATTTTCTGCAGAAAACATGCGTGGGCTGCTGTTGGTTCACCGATCTGTGCGCCTATCACCCTCAGACACAGCTCAGAGCCCTGACGTCACAACATGTGGCATGTATTGGTGCCGGGAGCGGCCGACATTAAACTTTTTTATTTAATTCTTATCCCATTTTTCCACCCCTGTGTCAATTATCTAATGTGATCCTGGGGCTCTACACACCCTCCGCCAACCTGGGGAGAGCAACGGACTTGAACTCATGCTTCCTTCATGCATGACTGTCCGCACTGTGCCAAAACCGTAATCCCGTCTTATGGACGGCTTTGCAATGGGTGCCAAGGCCGACAAGACGTAATTTCTTTTTTTTCTTTTTTACAATTTTCTTTTTGTACAATTTTTTATTTTTTTTAAACGTCCTCTCTTTTTTATAATGGGAGAATTGGCACTCAGAGCCTAAACTGGTGACCACCAGGTGGCACTGAAGGAGTTAATATCAGTTGGAAAGCATGGGATGAAAATATACAGTATGTGTGGATTATGTTTAAGGGCATATGAGAGTGGTGTAGACTAGAGTAACGGCTATAATTCTAACTTTAGGTAAAGGGTAAGAGCTGTGGGCTTTGGGGAGAGTGTTGGGCTTCGGGCAGACGGGCACAGGCGGATTAAGCCTGATTTATACTTTGATGCGCTACAGTGTCATGCACCTAAAATAGCAGATCTAGTGAACAAGCCGTAGGCTATATTTGAACCATTCTTTCCACAGTGCTAAGGCAAAGAACGTCTCATCAACATGGTCCTAATATCCATTCATGACAATCACGTTGAATGATAGCAGGTGTATTGAAAAAAACTTAATTTAACTTTTGGTAATAAAATGGGTCCTTGTACACTTCAAGTATCAGTCACATAAAACACAACCTAGTCTGTTTCTCTGAGAGGCCCCGTAGACAGATTGTAATGGGATTTCCTTGTTTTGATCATTTCAGAGGTGGATGGATGGCCCATATTGCATGGTGTGCGCTCGGCACAAAGAGAAGAAAAAAGAATGAGGGGATAAACACAGGCTGGTTTCTTATTTTTGTGACAGCTTCAAAGTGAATATTTAGCCTATTATTTCAGTTTTTCAGTAGGGCTCTGTAATTGAACATAAACAGTCATAAGAGTTTACAACAACAAGTTCAGCTCTGGCGTTGGACCTCCTGACCCAGAGGCGTCATTTGTTAGGGGTCTCAGGGGATGATGACACGCCTGGGGCTACGTTTAACCTCAAATGATGTTATTTCATCTGTATTGTGGGGAAAGCTTTCTCAGAAAGTAGCAGATCAACAAGCTCACAGCAACGACTGATCGGCTATGTTCAGCGATTATCTAGCTTTCGACACAATAACGGAAACCGGAAAATACACTAGTACAGCGCCCTGAGGGACTCCACTCAACCATAGCGTTGATGTGGTTAACCCATTCTGACCTGAGATCAGATTAAAAAAATGTCTATTACATCCTGACAGTTTCATTATTAACCCATTCTGACCTGAGATCAGATTAAAAAAATGTCAGTCGTTCTTCGATTTTTCAAAAATAGCAGACCTACAAGCTCGTATCGCGCCACTCGGTGGCGCGATACGAGCTTGTAGATCTGCTATTTTTCAATAGCTAAAGCATAACATGATGCTGACACCAAAATGGGTGCCCGTTCAGAATGGGTTAAATGGTGACCTATTCTTGCCACCCCCTACGGTTTTCTGAAACGGCGCCTACTGTACGTGCTGCTGACCCCTGGGCCTGTTGGGACCGCTCACTAAGGCCTGACTCACACCTTCACAACAGATTGATTTATAGCTAGCTGATGCATGAGACTTATTGACTGATGCAAGCTCGCAATTCATTTCCAATGGGAGTCACATGGTTTGACACAACATTTGTGTTGTATGAGGGGGAGGGGGGGCAGTCGAAACACAGCCGAAAAGCCGTATAACAAAAATGTGTCAAACCATGTGACTTCCATTGGAAATGCATTGGGAGCTTGCATCAGTAAACAAGTCTCATACTACATCTAGCATGCATCAATGTTGTATGCTAGATCGAAAGGTGTGAGTGAGGCCTAAACCGCCCATGGATTGGGTCCTGTAACTGAATGTATGCTTTGTTTTGGCCTTGGTTCTTGAACCAGTATCCTAATTCTATGAGCTCTGAATGTGGGAGTTCATATGCAATTCACTGACATTGCAAGCGCCCGCAGGTCCTCATGTTCACCTAAACTCAGCAATGCATTGTGGGTATGTTAACTGCAGTGCCAGTTGAGGCTTTTCTTTATAAGTCACCCTGAGAGAATGTCTCTCAACAGACACAAACAACCCAACAGTTGAGAAATAAAGCTGAAGTTGAATAAAGAACACAAAATTGTTTCTGAAGGACCAATACTTAGATGCATAAAAATGTCAGGGACTTGAATGACTGCATGACTGTAGCAAATACTGAGTGTGACTGACTAATTGACACTGTACTCTGACAGCGTCCATATAGAAAGATGGAGGCAGGCGGCTGACCTGAGGTCAACTGTTAAATTCCTATCACTTTAAGTCCATCAGTCTTATCCCCTATAGTGAAAATAATAACAACACTCTGCAGGCCAGAGTGTTTACAGCTTGGGCACTGGAGAAAGCTAGGAAAAGATCTAGACTTAGAGACATTTATACCCATTAATGCATTGAAGGTTGTCGTAAAATATGTGGTATGTACTATGGGCTTGTTTTTCATGAGCTTTCTTTCTTTCTTTCTTTCCTTCTTCCGTCAATTCAAATGTATTTACAAAATGTGCTGTTTAGGCCAAGATATGTACAGTAGCAGACACAGAAACCATCGACAACAAGACCTACAGCTCAAAGGCACAAACAAACAATCTGTAAGAACACACATAAACACAATAAAAAAACAACAACCCATGATAAATATCAGCCACGTCAGCCGGTGGATTCAAATGCTTTAGTGAAAACCAGAGAGTCTTGAGTCATGGACTTAAAGGATTCAGCGGAGCAGGGGCAGCTCTGACAGCTAGGAGGCCAGTGCTGTGCTCCACAGTCTGGGGGCTTTGACAGCAACGTTGCGCTCACCCCTGAACATGCATTTAGTTTGTGAGACAGCTAGTCAGCAAGGCAACTGCCCCGAGGGACCCTGGGAGGTAGGAGTTGGGTTTAAAAGGTCAGGCTGATGTAGGCAGAGGAGGCAGGCAGCCAGCCAGCCCATTAAGAGCTTTACAAACAATCAAGATAATATTAACCACTTAAACCCTCTATTCTTAGTGAAAATGGACCTGTCTTCACGACAGACAGACAGGCAGACAGGCAGGCAGGCAGGCAGGCAGGCAGGCAGGCAGGCAGGCAGGCAGGCAGGCAGGCAGGCAGGCAGGCAGGCAGGCAGGCAGGCAGGCAGACAGAAAGCTTTATTGATCCCACGGGGGACAGTGTGAATTTCGTCGTCTGAAACTGATGACTACGTCGACTACCTTTGTTACACTGACAAAATATGAAGACTGAAACTAAGACTAAGTATGGTATAGTCGACTAAAATTAGACTAAAACTAAAACATTTCAGATGACTAAAATAATGTATGACTAAAAACTAAATAGAATTTTATTTTCCAAAGACTGTGACTACAACTAAATCAAAATGTGCTGCTGTCCAAATCAACATTACAGGGGAATGTCAGTCGTCCAGAGGCAGCACGGCATTTAAGAGTTACAGGAACAGAGTAAGGACCGTACTGTCGTATACAGCAAAACAAAGGAAAGAAAAAAACACTGTCATTACAGAACAACAGTGTACAACAGTATACACCGAAACAACCATCCTGCACTATGTAGAAAAACAACAACAACACAAGGTTACAGTGTATTGTATCCTGCCCCAAAACAAAACAGTGTCAAAATAGCCGTCTACAGAACCTGTAGAGCTACCGTTAAGACCCTGACCGCACGCACACGCACACGCACACACACACACACACACACACACACACACACACACACACACACACACACACACACACACACACACACACACACACACACACACACACACACACTGGATGCTGGGTTTCAAGTCATGCTGGGCAAGACCTAAGACCTACTGTAGCCAGTTGAGTGTCTAAATGGAAGGAGACCTAATGAATTCTATTTTTATAGTGCTTTTCCAAGTGCTCAAAGCGCTTTTCAATGGTTCATTCATTCAAACAGTGGGAGGTAAAGCGGCAAACAGCCAACGCCAGCATCCTCACTTCTCACATTCACATACCAATGGTGGCAAGCTCACTGACTGGAGGCAATGTACGGGGCAATGTCTTGCCCAAGGACATTGCATTGAGGCTTTACATATACATATATATATATATATATATATATATACTGTATCTGTTTACATTTCTCTGTGCATGAAACGAGTGTTGTGGTTGGACGAAAAGCAGTTTCCGGGGAAATAGACAATCTCTGCATTAAGACGTTACCAGGATTCTGTCCTCAGAGAAAAGGCTGTTAATGGCTAGGTTAGGTTCAAGATGCTAAAATTGACTGTAAACCCGGATGGTGGTGAGAGGCCAGGACAGGACATGAATGGGAGGTTCCTCTTCCTAATACCTGTCGAGCCTGAGCCTGGCTGTGGCATTTGGACCATTTGTAGGCGGACAAGGCCAACTAAATAATGCCAGTGTGTACAATCCACAAGCAGGATGATATGAGAGCATGGATGACTCTCAAGGTCTCGCACAGAGAGAAATTGCTTGACTTTGGAGACGGTTCAAATGTAGACAAAAAAATACTGCCTTTGGCTAGTGCATTTACTGCAGTGCTTTTGACATGGGAGTTGACCAGGGTGGACAGGTTGCCAAGATTGGGTTTTATCTGGGGATGAGTCAGGGGGTTCAAACAGAATGTATTCAAACTTGCTTTTTTCAACACCCTTATCCTCAAGGCAGTCTGACCGTACGTCATCTTTTTCCTCCCTATCGTAACTTGGCACGCAATGCCCCTTCTCAGCCTTCTGTGACCCACACACCAAAAACCCTGCGATAGCACATGGTCCTGTTTCGTGTAACTATTTTGATGCCACCATTGACTCTGGCGCTGTGGCTCTGCTTGCCAACAGAAAGCACAGGGCTTTTTATTTTGAAAACCCAGTAATTCACCCCGGTGAACCGGAAGTAGTTATCGGCCATTGCTAATCTGCCGGCCGTTGCTTTCACTTTCATCAGAAGCGTTAATCTTGTAACCGCGAGGTAGCGCAGATTTTTTATTCAGCTCCTAACATCGAACTTCTATTCAATCACCTCAATTAGAGACTCAATTCCGAGAAAAACTTTGTTGACGGACCACAGCGGAGCAATGGCTAGCAGGAAGCTACTATGTACAGCGATATCTTTCTGAATCAATAGTAGTCAATAAATGATGAGAATCTTCGTCATTGGCACAGATATTATGTATAGCATCTCTGAAAGCACAACACATCCAGCCTAGATCGTCTATTTTCAAATGACTGAAATGTATACAGGGCTGAAGTTGGTTAATGTATATTTTGAAATAATAATCCAAATATACAAAGTAACTAAAGTTTTCAAATAATTGTAGTGAAGTATAATATTTGGATCCAAAATGTAGTGAAGTAGAAGTAAAAGTATTGGGAATTGGAAATACTCAAGTAAAGTAATACTTAAAAAGGTACAGTACTTACTTCCTCCAGTATATGTATGATTGCATATGGTATAATTATGCATATAATTATGCATATATATGGTATAATTATGCATATAATTATACTGGGATTCTACTGTAATTATATGTATAACTTCACAGCATAATTAAGCCTCATGGTGACTGAAGTTCAAAGCCTTCATCTCAGGATGTACAACATGGCCAAAATGTGACATTCATGTGAATTTCTATTAGGATATCAACAGCATGAAAGCCTCCTCCAGTGGTACAACTGGAGGAGGCTTTCAGCCTACAATATTCAGCCATGCTACAAGGGCTAAAATATATCGTTACTTGATCATACTACAGCGTCACACAAAAGCATCAAAGGTAGCAGATCCGCAAGCTTGTCGATCAGCTATACTTTAGCTATTTCTGAATTAGAATCCTGAAAAGGTATTATCGTAAAATCAATGCACTGCCAGGCTCGCCATGATCCTAATCTGCACCAGTACTCAAACGTACTTGAGTGTTGTGGGCAGTGCAAAAGCTGATCTACAAGCTCACAACGTAGCATTGTGAGCTTGTAGAGTGGCCAAATTTGGCAGTGATGCCAAAATTGTTGGCAGTGATGCCAAAATGTGACATAAAAGACATTTATGTACACATTATTCTAAAAGATAGGACAGATTTGACACATATCTTAGATATTAACACGTTTCCACTTATGCACTCTATTTAGGTCACATAAGAATAAAAAACACACACTTATGTGACAGTACATGTTTCTGCACAGGGCTTTCCTCAGAGTGAGGACACACACACACGCACGCACGCACGCACATCATCATCACATCAATCATGACCTGCGGTAATCATCCAGGACTTTTAGCACCTCATTAGTCTAGATTGGATCCTCAGATACATTAACAACCCATTACGAATGATATGTCTCACGATTATACGATATTTAAGGACAATCACAGCTAGAGGGAGGGCAGAATCCATTTGTTCCGGGCTACGGCCCGGCCGGTCCGCACCGTCCCGTCGGCCGGTCGTTTTATAGGCCGGCCGGCCGGATGGACGTGGGTGGGCTCGTTGGAATCGTGTCGCCCCCCTGGGGGCGTCTTTGGGGGTCTCAAGGTTCGGGGACCCCCAGGGACCCCCAGGAACCCCCAAATGGTAACTCTGTCATTTCTCTACCGTTTTGGACGGGGATGGGCTCGTTGGAATAGTGTCGCCCCCCTGGGGGCGTCTTTGGGGGACTCAAGGTTCGGGGACCCCCAGGAACCCCCAAATGGTAACTCTGTCATTTCTCTACCGTTTTGGACGGGGGTGGGCTCATTTGAATCGTGTCACCCCCCTGGGGGCGTCTTTGGGGGTCTCAAGGTTCGGGGACCCCCAGGGACCCCCCATGGTAACTATCAATTCTCAACCGTTTTGGACAGGGGTTGTTTGGAATCGTGTTGCCTCTCTGGGCGCATTATCGGGGTTTAGGAGGTTCGGGGACCCTCACATGGTAACTCTTGACATTTTCATGATAGATCTTTATTGATGGGAGGGAGACAGAGAACCATTTATATTGATCTGCATATTCTTCTTACTATAGCTCTCAACACACACTTTTCACCCCCGTCCAAAACGGTAGAGGAATGACATAGTTACCATTTGGGGGTTCCTGGGGGGCCTCGAACCTTGAGACCCCCAAAGACGCCCCCAGGGGGGCGACACGATTCCAACGAGCCCACCCCCGTCCAAAACGGTAGATAAATGACAGAGTTACCATTTGGGGGTTCCTAGGGGTCCCCGAACCTTGAGACCCCCAAAGACGCCCCCAGGGGGGCGACACGATTCCAACGAGCCCACCCCCGTCCAAAACGGTAGAGAAATGACAGAGTTACCATTTGGGGGTCCCCCGAAAAAAAAAAAAAAATAAGAAAAAGACCGGCCTGCCGACCTATCCACGGACCGGCCGACATATCAAACGACCGGCCGACCTATCCACGGACCGGCCGACCTATCCACGGACCGGCCGACCTATCCACGGACCGGCCGACCTATCCACGGACCGGCCGACCTATCCACGGACCGGCCGACCCACCAACGGACCAGCCGACCTATCCACGGACCGGCCGACCCACCCACGGACCGGCCGACCCACCCACGGACCGGCCGACCTATCCACGGACCGGCCGACCCACCCACGGACCTGCCGCCGGGAAATGGATTCTGCCCTTGCTGGAGGGCTATACATTAGTGGAGGATATTAATGACACGATCGTTCACTTTATGGTACAAGCACCAAATTTGGTACACAAGTGCTTCAGAACCTACTCTCTCAGAAAAGTACGTTGTCCACTTGAAAAAACTAAATGGCCACCATTTTTCAAGATGGCCGCCAAATGAAAAGGGCCTTTTGTGGCGGTTCTGGACAACCGTGGGTCCGACCGACTCGAGACCGGGCACTGCACTCCCTGTGGGTGTGTGGAACGTGTGTGTCAAATTTGAAGTCGGTGGGGCGAACGGTTCTCGGGTTATTTGGATTACAGATGTACAGACACACACACAGACTTGATTATGTCAATGGGCAATGCCCATTGGGGGTTTTTTTTAGATGATGGGTAAGAAGAGAGAGATGTGATGTCAGGTGGTGTGGGCTAAGAAGTGGTCAGGGCTATATGAGATGTACAGTAAGTGCAAAGAGAGATGGTGAGGGAGGGAGAAAATTATTTGTACCAATTGACCAGACAGTAGACAGTAGTGTAACAGGTTAAGGTGAGTATAGAGATGGAAATGTTCTAGCAAGGGAAGCCAATGTATTGAGAATATGGGACATATTATGTATGTGTCAGGAGTTATTTGTGACAGAAGGCTACCAGTGAGAGGGAAGATGTATACGATGGTAGTGAGACCAGCCATGCCGTACGGTTGGAAACGGTGGCACTGATGAAAAGGAGGCACAGCTGGAGGTGGCAGAATTAAGGATGCTATGGTTCTCATTAGGAGTGAAAAGGAAGGACATTATCAGAAATGACTGAATTAGAGGATCAGCCCAGGTTAGAAGGTTTGGGGATAAAGCAAGAGAGGTGAGGTTGAGATGGTTTAGACATGTGAAAAGGAGGGATGAGGGTACATTGGGAGAAGGATGCTGAAGATGTAGCTGCCAGGTAAGAGGATGGCCAAAGACGAGGTTTAAGGATGCTGTGAGAGATGACATGAAGGTGGCAGGTCACAGAGGAAGATGCAGAAAACAAAACCAAATGGGGTCCATGTGTGGTCCAGCCCTATGCAATGTAAAATTGTGCTAATGAAAAGTATTTAAAATATATAGTTTTGATGCTCATCCTAGATCCTACTACTATAGGGGATGCAAAGCAATATGTCCGTTTATCCGTCCGACTTCTCCTACCAAATCACTCAGTTAGCACACATCTCTCTATGCACAAAAAATGATGCATGCCACAGAAATCCATCTGCACTACATTGCATCCATGTCATATTTACTGTACAAATATTGCTTTTGTATGACATACTGTTATTGCACAACATTTCACTGACGCAAATTACATTACAATTTCCACATTAACCGACCCCTCCCCTTTTCCCTGCACGTGCACACACACACACACACACACACACACACACACACACGGTACTGTACAGTACACTATAGTATGTTACAGTACAGTATGGTAAAGTACAGTACGGTACAGTAACGTGCGGTACGGCATGGTACAGTATGATACCATAAAGTATGGTACAGTACAGTATGATGCCGTACAGTACAGTACGGCATGGTACAGTACAGTACAGTACAGTACGGTACAGTATGGTACCATGCAGTACGGTACAGTACAGTACAGTACAGTATGGTACAATATGATACCATACAGTAAGGTACAGTATGGTACCATGCAGTATGGTACAGTACGGTACAGTATGGTACAGTACAGTACAGTACGGTACAGTATGATACCATACAGTAAGGTACAGTACGGTACAGTATGGTACAGTACGGTACAGTATGGTACCATGCAGTACGGTACAGTACGGTACAGTACGGTACGGTACTGTACTGTACTGTACTGTACTGTACAGTACAGTACAGTATGGTACAGTATGATGCCCTACAGTGCCGTACAGTATTATACAGTAGTATGGTATAGTACATCACAAAGGTATAGCCAAATATATGCTGAAATGCAAAACCAGTCTAATTTTGGTGGCCATCTTGAAATATCACCGCCATATTGGATTTTTGGATGGCTCGGTTTAAAAAGTTAAAGAGTTGACCAAAGGAATGTTCACGGCAAATGTCACGCTTGTATCACCAAGCGAACAACCGTTCCAATGATCTGCTAATTGCACAAATTCTGTGTGTGTGTACGTCTGTAATCCACATAACTCGAGAACCGTTCGCCCCACCGACTTCAAATTCGACACACACGTTCCACACACCCACAGGGAGTGCAGTGCCCGGTCTCGAGTCGGTCGGACCCACGGTTGTCCAGAACCGCCACAAATGGCCTTTTTCATTTGGCGGCCATCTTGAAAAATGGTGTCCATTTTGTTTTTTCAAGTGGACAACGTACTTTTCTGAGAGAGTAGGTTCCGAAGCACTCGTGTGCCAATTTTGGTGCTTGTACCATAAAGTGAACGATTCTCATGAAATATTGACTTAATATCCTCCACTACATAGAGTACAGAGCATTTTGTCCTCTTCGACAAATCACTGTACTGGATTTGGGGTTTTCTCAGTCAACTGAGAATCCGGCTCTTTTTTATAACTTAGTCCTGTAAATTGCTGAATTGTAGAACATTAAATTACAATAATTTGTCACTAAAACCTTAAGCTTGCTGAAACATTACATCATACAAATCATACATTCATAACCAAGTCCATTGACCAATTCAGCATTGAGAAGGGAGTTACAATAGAAAAGCTGTACAAATCGAGTAGAGAAAATCAATGTTTCATAAAGTCTGAACATAAGCAGTCCAGCAAGCCATTTGGATTTTCAACACAAATCACATTCATCCATAGGTTGGGCAGTTTTATCATCTTTTGGGGTGGAGAAGTAGCTCGGATGGTGGAGAAACAGAGTTATACTATGAGTATTATGGGTGTGCATTTTTATTTCACCACCTGAATCCATTGGGCAAAATCACATTATTCAAAGCTGAGATCAATCACCTATCCCAGTGGTTCCCTCAGGGTTCCTTGAGTGAGGTGAACATGCCAGGTTCATTAAAACAAGAGAATACATAACTTTGATATTGAGGCTGTGTGTAGTTGTGCAGTGTGTAGTTGTGTAGTTTGCCATAGAAACTGTCTTGGATCTGTCAGATGATCTATGTCATTATTAGTGGCTACCACATCCTCCCCATCTGCTGTATTTTTAGTCTTGCGCAGCCAGACAACTATTCCACAGTCATTGAATGATAGAGTCTGGAACTACACCTCGCGAAATATGAATAATTTCCGTTCACAAAAAAATATATTTTAAAATATCTTTTCGGGCTTATTTTTGAGGGGCGCTAGCCCCTCCTTAATGTTTGTCTATAGTTCAATGTTTGTTTAATACATGCCATTGACAATGAAGGGAAAACTTACGTCATTTTGTAACTCATTACGTCATATTGTCATATCACCTAATCAACATGAGTTAGACTTTAATATATTAGTGGCCCTCACTTCACACGGGTGTGATTTTAAGCCCTCAGCCAATCACATCATCACCATGGGGTACACACAGACACACAAAGCTGGGCATAGGCCCCTCAAAAAAGGGAGGTGGAGGAAGCTTGTGGGAGGCAGGTCTCTGGGTAAACTTGCCCACTGTCTGCGGAAATGTGTGTCATGAAAGTAAAGCAGAATTTGTCCCTCAATCAACAACCAACTCAGGACCCCCTCCTGTTTTCAAAAAAAGAAAGAAAAAAAAAAAGGGCTGCATAGTGGGCAACAGTACAGGCATGTGCTTGTACTTTAGTTGGCAGCTAGCAGGCGTGAATGCTGGCACTGGCCTGAGAATCCCTCTTTCTCTCTCTCCCTCCCACTAGTATCCTAGACACTGTGCTATAATAAATACAGGACAAATACAGGATATTTGACAACTTGCCTGATCACAACGGTGTAAAGTGATGTGTTTTGTTAAAATGAATGTCAAATTGCTCTATTTCCCCATAGTAATCATTGCTGTAGACTTTAGAGTGTTCTGTTCGTTCGCTAACAGGGGTACTGTCTCTCCTGCATTTTAAACAGAAATTCATTTTCTGGTCGAGATTTCATCAGAGAGAACTCATACAGGATAAACACATTCAATTGAAAGTGAGGAAATAATGAGCAGACAAATTTGTAATTGGATGTCTAAAACATTGAAACTGATATAGTTCCAGATTAGATGAAATTGGTGATCTACTGTGCCTGTATACGTACATTTGTCGTTTATTAAAGAGTTTGAGAGACAGGTAGACCCCGTTACTGTATAGAAATGATAGAGGTTTAACATAAAAAAGAAAAAAGAAAAACGTTTTCAACCAACAAATATCACTTACAACACCTTTAAATCAGTAGTTCTCAACCATTTCTACATCAGGGTCCACTTGAAAGTGTTTGTGGCCCACCCATCTGACGTGTTAGTGGTGTGAAATGAACTTGCAGAAACTGAAACTTGCTTTAGATACCGTAGGTCTTTCAATTTCACTGCATCAGAAAATTACATTATCTCATAGGCGCAATTGGGTGGGGGATGGGGGGGCTCCCAGCCAACACTCCCCACTGGGGAAAAGCAAAGACACTCATCCCAGGAGTGTTGGCTGGGAGGAGGAGTAGGACTAAGGCCCTATACGTCCTCTTTGGGGGGGGGGGGGGGGTCCACCCCCGTGTAAATCCTCAAATGGTTTGGTCCGTTCCCTGTAACAGCAGGCAACCAGCTCCTCTCATCCTCTGTCACTTCCTTGTTTTCCTTCCATGCTACAGTCCCTGCACCGAGCACCGTAGCATGGCACAGCCGTACATGGAGATGCATTAACACATTCTGACCTGAGATCAGATTGAAAAAATGTCTATTACATCCTGACAGTTTCATTATTAACCCATTCTGACCTGAGATCAGATTAAAAAAAATGTCAGTCGTTGTTCGATTATTCAAAAATAGCAGACCTACAAGCTCGTATCGCGCCACTCGGTGGCGCGATATGAGCTTGTAGATCTGCTATTTTTCAATAGCTAAAGCATGACATGATGCCGACACCAAAATGGGTGCCCGGTCAGAATGGGTTAAGTAAATGATGAAGAATTAACATAACACGCTGTCAAATTAGCTATGGATTTCATATATAAAGCTTTATAACTAATATTAGAGACCTGCGTTTGATCGGATGTTTTGGTCATATCCGTGGCGTGAAACGTTAGTGTTTTGAGAAACACTCAAACACATGACAGGCCAAACATTCCGACATTCGATTCATTCTAGTAGTTTCTGGTGTTTTTTAACGTCGTTATGGAAAAGCTACAGTACAACCCTCTGTGTTAAGCTTCTGTCTTTCAGGTTAAAAGTATATTCAGTGATTTATCTTAATTCAAATATCACTTCTTTTGGTTTTGTTGTGATAATTCTCCCTACTATAGTGTGCTGACCATAAGGAGTTTCTCCCTGTCCCCAGTTAACCCCTGGGGTAAAAAAAAACATAGGTTTCGTTAAATTCTCAGGTGACTATCACAACAGACATCGGTGAGGAGAGAGATCTGCTGCGTTTTAATGCAGTTAGAATTGATTTGAAAAGCCTAGCCGAAAGTGGTTCCTGAAAGGATTGATTTAACAAAGAATTTCAAAGATCCATAATTTCCTTGATCGTGACAGAAATACTATCAGCTGGGGAAGCGGAGCATTTAAAAGTTGAAAGCTTGAATTAAAATAAGACAGGGTCTAATGGTAGCATGTCTTCCTGTGCAATATGTAGATATGGACAGCAAATGACTGAATGAAGCAGCCATTATGTGCTTCTTGAAACCCCCCATGTAGCTCCCTCTCTCTCCCTCTCTCCCTCTCCCCCTCTCTCCCTCTCTCCCTCTCTCCCTCTCCCTCTCCCTCTCCCTCTCTCTCTCTCTCTCGATGGATATTTTTATTGGGATGAGAAAATGTCTGCCAAAGCAAGTGTCAAAACTGGGAAATTGCGTAAATAGAGCTTTGTCACATATTGCAACTAAGGCAAAACTAGCTTACAAAACCATGAAAAGGTTAATTTGCTGTTAGGAATAGTAGTATACTGTATATGTAGGCAAGGTTATAACTTGCATAAAGCTTTTGAAGCAAATAGCAGCAATTTGTTGTGACAGCAATTTATTGTGACAGTAAACATTTTAAGACCAATAGGTGGCAATTATGTATTTGAATTGGCACACATGCACGCCTGCACACACGTGTGCATGCACGCATACTCTGTTATTGAAAAATAGAACATGGACAATAGACACGCGACACCTTTAAAACATCCATACTGTACCTAAAACACGGACAGCTCAGTATTAGCAACATAGCCTATGTCTGCTTGTCTCCTTGATCAAAATATGTTCATTTAACTCTGAGAGTGGGGCCCAGTAGGCCTACATGGCACGCACGCACGCACGCACGCAACAAAGTACAGTACATATGGAGGTCCCTGGCACAAAATATTTTCAGATGAGGGTCTGTCGATAAATACTGTACATGGTCGGGTGTCCTTCACATGAAAATGTTTGACAACCCCTGGTATAAACAAGTAAAACAACATTACGAAGCAGGTCCAAAAGTAACTACACTTTACCACATCGACATTCTGTTCAATCAGCTCAACCTGAGCCACTGCTGTGCATGCAGAATATTACCGGGAAAGACAATACTAGAGTTTCACTAAAGTTCCAAGTACCAGAAGACCAATAATGAAAACCTGCGTGACCCTATTATTATTTCCATCTGTAAAGCGAGACATACTGTACTGTATATGTAAGTGGATCAATATCAATGTCTCCCTAATGAGGTAAAACTACCACAAATCAATGGATGGCAATCTAAATGTGGCCAACACTGGGGCCTGAAATTAACAACATCTCATTATATAACATGCAACACGATCTGACCTGCAGATTTAGTCTTTAAATGCTGCAAAAAATAAAAGAAAACAACATTTCTAGGAAGGGACTCGTGGGAATTGTACGTTTGAAACGTACACAAATACATTTCAGTCAGATAACTCACCATTAAGTCACAAATAGATTGAGACCAAGTTTAAGAACATTGTATTCATGAAATTTAAATACGTGAGTGTGAATATTATATTTTATTTAGGCATTCAGGCTCTGCTTATACATTAATCCCTGGCTCAGTACGTTAGCAGACAACTAGCCGGGTTGTAATGATATAGTAACTGCATCGAAAAATCTATTTTAATTTCAAGAATCTAAATAGGCCTATATTAAAATGTAAACAGCAACATATCGTTTAACGCTTTGCAATGTCATTAATCGGTATCGAATACAAAATACTGGTGTTGTATTTAGCAATTTTAAGAAGAAAACAGAAAAAGAGGGGTTTAATTAGGCTACTTTTCAATTCAATATCGCTACTCTCGGTCTATTCATAAATGTGTGTATTCTCTGTGTTCATATCAAGGTACGGTTTAGTCCATATGTGTTCAAATATAATGTCCATGTATTTGCCAGAGAATCATTGTGTTTACTTATTTATATCCATGACATACATTTTTCCCTTAAAAAATTGCACTATCCACAGATTTAATTTCTTTGTTAAATAGTTACTGTATACATTTTAACCCATTTAGGCCTGACATCGCAATTTTAAACATGTCTTTTTAAAATGTATTTTTTTCTGAAAAACCTCATGTTTTCTGAAAAACCTCATGTTTCTATATCAGTGGGTGAATTGGATGGAGCCCGCACACCATAGGTACTAGCAAGACGTTCTTTATTTAAGTACTGACAACGTTTCGATCTGTTAGATCTTCATCAGGTCATGGGTGATATATCAGTGGGTCTCAATATTTCATGTCAAGGACCCCAAAAATTATATGTAATATGCCGCCGACCCCCATCTGAAAATATGTTGTTCCAGGGACCCTCCAGAAGCAAGAGTGAACTAGACAAAGTGCCAATCGGCACAGGTCTCCACCAGGGCAGGTCAGGTTGTGGCCTCATGGTGGCGCTATAACAGGCTGTTGAGGAAGATTTGGGCCAGAGGTTCGTGTTGGAGGGATGCAGGTACAATGTTTTTCCATGTGTGCATACATAAGTTGTATACAGATCGATGCAGTTATAGCTAAAAACAGGAATTGGCCTGTTATAGCGCCACCGTGAGGCTGATTTTGAGGGAAAAATTGTGGCATGTCGTCCTCGGCCTAGTGAAAATGTGCGTGTATAATTTAACGGAAATTGCACACTGTGTTTGTGATTTGTGGCCTTTTTTCGAAATGGACGAATCGTGTGAGCTTTGGAAGCCAATCTTAGCCAATCAGGATGGAAGATGGGAAATGGTGCCGCTCCGTGTTGATCACATGACTATGGAGATAGTGTATACCGATTTGCGTGAAATTTGGATAAAATCTGAAGGAGTAATAATAGAAAATGTGTTTTACATATGTCGGCCTCCTGGTGGCGCTATAAAGAGCAGATGTTAAAAATTCCAGGCAAAGGTTTTTCCTTGGCCTCTAGGGAGTTCACATGTCTCCCCCCTGCTCCGCTCCCTCCACTGGCTCCCGGTCGCTGCCCGCACAGAATACAAAACTCTGATGCTGGCATTCAAAGCAACCAAAGGTATGGCTCCCCCATATCTTACAAGTATGATTGAACCCTACAAACCCTCCCGCGCACTCAGATCAGCCAACGCAGGGAAACTGGAAGTACCCTCACTAAAAACGCCGGGACAACGCTCCACACGTCCCAAACTCTTCTCCCTTCTGGCTCCAAAACTGTGGAATGCACTTCCCATTGCAGTCAGAACGGCAGCATCACTCCCAATCTTCCGCCGTAGCCTGAAAACCCACCTTTTCAGACTCCATCATGGCCCATAGCACTTACCCTAACCCCTTAGATAGCATTTCTGTTGGCTTAGATAGCATTTGACATAGACTTATAGCATGTTATGTAGACAGCACTATAATTGTATTGTATATAGTCATAGCACGCCATAGTACATATGTATAGCATAGTAGTGAATATGTATAGTTTATTATGTATAGTGTATGTATAGTTTCATCATATAGATATTCCACTGTTACCTTCTTAGCTTACGCATGTTTCATGATAGATGCTTTTATGTGATGTATTCCCATGCTTCTGTTCTTGCTTAAATGTAAGTCGCTCTGGATTAAGAGCGTCTGCTAAATGCCTAAATTGTAATTGTAAATTGAGTTGGCATACAAAGTTATCCACATATCCGTGCAGTTAGAGGTAAAAACACTTTTCGGCCAGTTATAGCGCCACCTTGAGTCTGAGTTGAAATTGTTCATGTGGCATTTCGTCCTCGGCCTAGTGGGAATGTGGGTGCACAATTTCACGGAAATCACGCGATGTGCTCATGATTTGCAGCATTTTGTTTGAAACTGAGCACTCCTGTGAATTTTGGAAGCCAATCTTAACCAATCAGGATGGAGTGTGAGAAATCTGAAAGACCGGTTTCGTTGAATGGCTCTAGAGAGACTGTGTACCAATTTGCGTGATGTTTGGACAAAATCTGTAGGTGTACTGTGCAAAAACTTGTTTTGCACAAAGCGGCCTCCTGGTGGCGCTATAACAGGCCGTTGTGGAAAGTTTGGGGCAGAGGTTCATCGTTGGCATCCAGGGAGTGTGTGTGCAAAATTTGGCATCGATCGGGTTAAAGGTGGCCGAGATTAGCTGCTCACGGACGGACGGACACACGGACGGACGGACGGACGGAGTGCAAAACATACTCTCCCCACATGCCTTCGGCCTGGTGGAGACAAAAACTGAAACTCTGAAATAATATATACGGTATTCAAAGATTTTAGACACATTTTCACGATTTTTCTAAAATAGCAGACCTACAAGTTCATAGCGTTGGCACTCGGTGCCGTGCTATGGGCTTGTAGATCTGCTATTTGTCAATAGCTAAAGTATAACATAATGCTTTAAAACACCAAAAGGGGTTCCCGCCCAAAATGGGTTACATCATTGAATCATAATCGTATTACCACAATGAACCAATATCGGCCATGTAACATATCGTCAACCATGTATCGTGATACGTATCATATCGCTGTTCAAATGTACCCCTACAGGCAACCAGAAATAGAGCACAGAAGTCCTGACGTGACTTGCTCATCCCCTTTGTTTGCAGAAGTGGGATGAGGGAGGAGTTAAAATTGTCTCATAAGGATCAAGGTCCAAAAATAAACAAACTGTCTCTAAAATATCGTCGGGGAGGTGGTTCTGTAAATAACACGAAATAACGCAACCCAGGTAGGATGGTAAATTACGTCAGACTTCGGTTCTCAGCGCGTCACAATGCAACACATACATCTGTTACTTTCCAAATATGTTTTGACAATTTTTTGTTTACTTTGCTAAGATGACACTACTTTTGTAGCAAAATGCCTAACACAGGCTCATTACTTTTTTAATAATAGGATATTTATTTAAAATATATTGTGGTATTTCTATTTTCACTTAAGTAAGAGAGAGCGAGAGAGAGCGAGAGCGAGAGAGAGAAGGAAAGCAGCAGCAGCAGATCTCACCGGGGACAGGGATCACAGTCCTTCCTGCTGCTCTTCAAAGTCACGGCTGAGAAAGAATTGTGAGCCTCTTCAGAATTAAATCAATAAATACAGAGAGAAAAGGAAGAGTCCTACGCTGGAGAATGTGTTGGAGGCACACAATACAGCCAGTGAGCAGAGTAGATGAATAAAAGAAGAATAAAGAAGAAGTGGGACTTGGCCCTTCCTGGATGCAATATGCCATCTATGCACAGCAGCCGTTGTAAAGAAATTGGGTCTTTCCCTTATGCTTCCTTGACATGTGTAACCAATGATGTAACACTGTTCCATTTAGCACAATGGTTCACCATTCATTCATCCATCCATCCATCCATCCATCCATTCATTCATCCATTCATTCATTCATTCATTCATTCATTCATTCATTCATTCATTCATTCGAAGGACACCCATAACTCTGAGAGTGTATATGGAACCAAATGTGTACAATGTCAAAGTTAATCACTCCATTTGTAATTGTAACCACCTTCAAGGAACCAGATGAGGTTTGAGACCCACTGGTGTAGCTAGAGACAGAGTATTCACAATTTCAATCTATGAGCGTAAAAAAAAGTGGACCTGTAATTCCCTGTGCGGATACTTGTAAAGAGTCTCAGTATCAATTCTCCACGTGTTATTAAATATCATTATTACAAAAATGCACAGTCAATCCTAGATGATTATATTTATCTAGTACTTATTTGACGCATTCTATTATAAGTTATTCAAAAGATCAAAGAACTTCCGAGACTTTATACAACTTCGGGGGATCAACGCTTTGTGAGTGGAAATGTGTAATGCCAACCAGATTAAGACGGGCCACCTTAAATTTGGAGCTTGGGGGATAAAATAGCCACCCATTCGTTATGCTGAAAGAGACAGGCGAGGCTCTGCATCCCAATGCAGGCTGCAGGCCAGCTCGCTTTGTCTTCTCTGGCTGGCTTTTTCTTTTAAAGGGTCGTGTTGAAGGCAAACAGCAGAGTGAGACATGGAACTGTTGCAGAGTCAGACAGGGCTGCCACTAAAGATTACTTTCTTAATCAATTCATCTGTTTATTATTGATTTAATTATTGTCAATTTAACACAGAGTGTGAAAATTGACGTGTGCACTACAAATTAATTTAATTTAGAATATAAATGAATTGCACACACAATTAATTGATTAATACAAAATAAAAATGTGTCAGGCTTCAGGCCAGGCTCGAGCTGTAAAACTGCGGTACCCTGAATGGGCATTCAACACAGAGGTTTCTACTATAGAGCCATCTATAGCAGACATATAAGTACTGAATGGGCATTCAACACAGAGGTTTCTACTATAGAGCCATCTATAGCAGACATATAAGTACTGAATGGACATTCAACACAGAGGTTTCTACTGGAGACATCTATAGCAGACATATAAGTACTGAATGGACATTCAACACAGAGGTTTCTACTAGAGACATCTATAGCAGACGTATAAGTACTGAATGGACATTCAACACAGAGGTTTCTACTGGAGACATCTATAGCAGACATATAAGTACTGAATGGGCATTCAACACAGATGTTTCTACTGGAGACATCTATAGCAGACATATAAGTACTGAATGGACATTCAACACAGAGGTTTCTACTGGAGACATCTATAGCAGACATATAAGTACTGAATGGGCATTCAACACAGAGGTTTCTACCGGAGACATCTATAGCAGACATATAAGTACTGAATGGGCATTCAACACAGAGGTTTCTACTATAGAGCCATCTATAGCAGACATATAAGTACTGAATGGACATTCAACACAGAGGTTTCTACTGGAGACATCTATAGCAGACATATAAGTACTGAATGGGCATTCAACACAGAGGTTTCTACTGGAGACATCTATAGCAGACATATAAGTACTGAATGGACATTCAACACAGAGGTTTCTACTGGAGACATCTATAGCAGACATATAAGTACTGAATGGGCATTCAACACAGAGGTTTCTACTATAGAGACATCTATAGCAGACATATAAGTACTGAATGGGCATTCAACACAGAGGTTTCTACTGGAGACATCTATAGCAGACATATAAGTACTGAATGGGCATTCAACACAGAGGTTTCTACTGGAGCCATCTATAGCAGACATATAAGTACTGAATGGGCATTCAACACAGAGGTTTCTACTGGAGACATCTATAGCAGACATATAAGTACTGAATGGGCATTCAACACAGAGGTTTCTACTGGAGACATCTATAGCAGACGTATAAGTACCCTGAATGAGCATTCAACACAGAGGTTTCTACTGGAGACATTTATAGTAGACATATAAGTACACACCAGCGGCCATGGATGCAGTAAGCGCACCTCACTTGACTGTAACCAATTTGGGAAATGTGCAAAAAAACAGGCATTACTCTAGTTCTGAATTGCACATAGATATTGCATCACTAAACCAATTATGCAATTAAAAAAATGCAATTAAATGTAAAAAATGCATTTAATTAATCTTCTGTTTATCAAACAACTGATTAATCGTGTCACTGTAATCGCGTCGTAACACAATTCCAAAATGAATAGGCCACTGCATAAAGCTGAAGCACTAGATGCACTGTTCACAATGCGAGGAAATCTATGAGTGGACCAGATAAGTGGCTTAGAAAAGCTTATCAGGCAGCTGGGAGCAGCCCATGCACTCAGGGGTCGTGTCAAGGTACAACTTTTACCACAGATTCCGTGTCCAAGCAATATTCCCACAGGATGCCCCGGGCAGGTAGTGAAACTCTAATGTCTAATGTCTCCACTTTATTAAAATTACATACATGAAATAATAAGGCTCGTGGGGGAAACCGTGATATTAGAGCTTGATCAGAATGCTCAATGCTCAACGCTCAATGGAATAATGAATGAAAAGTAACCTAGTAGAATATGTTGTCTGTCAGCAGGGGGGCTTTCTCCACAAACTGTGCTTTTTTTCCCCACGTCGTTTTATCTGAACCACCTTTCCGGCTGAACAGCGTGCCTCTGGTTTGACAGGGAGGTGGGCTAACGTGAAATGAGAGAGAGCGGGTCAGACTCCAGGCACACCCTCCATTGCCGCACTGATTTCTGTCTTCATTTTGAGATGGTTTGGGAATTTTTTAAGTGGCTGATCCTGTTTTACAGTGAGTGCTCGTCGTGAATGCTTTAGGTTCGCATAACACAAATGCTCCACAGCATGCTCTCTCTACAGTGGGCCGTAAGCTCCCTGCAGCCATACTGTAGCTGTAGCAGGTAACATGACTATTATGGTCGTTGCCCCAGGGGAAACGCTGAGGAAAACCAACAATGGATTTTCCTGCACCACAGAGCTCTGTGCTCAGAGCCTGTCTGTCTGCACTTCCCTGCCAGGCGATGCCATGAGTCTTTGAGCTTGAGTCGAGTCTGAATTCTTTGAGGGGCGAGTCCGAGGCGAGTCTCAAAAGAACAAACAAAAAGCTCTGACTTTTATCTAATGAATAACGATACATATTGTTTTCGATACGATTTCCGACAATTTCCCAGCCCTGCTGCAGCAGGTGACGTTAGGACAGCGAGCTCCTTAAAATGTTGGTTCTAAATAAAGGTTCAATTTATTATCACGGTGGATGCATTAATGTTGTTAGTACTGTATCCCATTAGTGGTAGTGCTGCTGGCTTGTTTACCCTAACTACCTCATGTCAGAGCACTGTCCATGGTGCTGAAAGCTTTCAGCTTGACCTTTATGTCTAATGGTGTGTGCGCGTGCGTGCGTGCGTGCGTGCGTGCGTGCGTGTACTGGGCTCCACTCTCAGAGTTAAATTAACATATTTTGATCAAGGAGACAAGCAGACATAGTTGCTATGTTAACAATACTGAGCTGTCTGTGTTTCAGGTACAGTATGGGGTCACGTGTCTATTGTCTATGTTCTATTTTTGAAGTAGCCTACAGCTGTATTGTGACAACTTACAAATAATATACTAAAATCTACTGTACTGTACATTTACATCAATCATAGCCTGTCATACCATATGTATAACCTACAATGCATAATATCCATCATGTACCTGAAAAAAAAGCAGATATACTAACTATTCAATGCACAGCATCATGACCTGTTGAAAGCTTAGTATATTTTGGGCATTGCAACGCATTGTGATATTGTAGATCTGCTATTTTTATAGATTTGAAATCTTGAAATTGGACCTGTATACTTTTTATAGATTTGAAATCTTGAAATTGGAATTGTATAATTAGTACGTTGCACTTTTATTCAAGTGCATTTCGAATTCTGGACCTTTACTTGTAAACTATCTATATTGCAGTATTGATACTTTTACTTAAGTAAAACATTTGAGCACTTATTTTCACCACTGCTTATGACTGCTGTTGTGTTGCAGCTGTTGTGCTCGCCTTAATGTTTACATTGCAGTGACTGAGACAGCTTGGAAGCAGTGCACGGTATGAGAGGGATAATGATGTCACAACAACGCGTTGTGCTGCGGCGTGTTGTGAACTTGTAAATCGATTATTTTCAGCATGCAACCAAAGGCAAAATTAGGCATCACAACGAGTCGACATCAAGGCCAGCCAAATGCATTTTCGTCCACTAAAACATTTCAGATGACTTAAATGCGACTAAAACAAAATTATTTTATTTAAAAGACTATGACTAAAACTACATCAAAATTAGCTGTCAAAATCAACACTGGTTTGGGGAGCAGACGCCCCATTTAGCAACACAATTCAGTGTCAGATACGGCCTGCTGTCTTTGGGGAATAGACGCGTGCACAGAATGCTGCTATATAGACCGTGTCCATTTACCCCACAAACCAACAGGTCTGTTTTAAGTGAACGAGATGAAGAGTTTGAAGCCAGTCGCTTGCATCCAAGCAGTTGGAAAGTCATCAAACGTCTGAAGTCAGAACATTTGTCCTGAAAGAGGAAATTCTGGAGCTTCAAGCTAGCTTCAAGTATGTTTCATGGGCATGCAGAGAGAGAGAGAGAGAGAGAGAGAGAGAGAGCTAGGGATGGATGGATGGATGGACGGACAGACAGACGGAGACAGACAGACAGATAGACAGATAGATAGATAGATAGGGTTACTCACATGCAAATTGCAAAAGGCCGTCCCGACTCAAGATTGTTCCAAAGCTGTTCTGTGCCTTGCACTGGTACTTCCCAAAGTCAGTGATCTCACTTGTATTGGTTATAATTAAGTTCCCATCGATAAAGTTGTAGCGGTAATCCGCCTCTGTGTCTACTTCGGTTCCATTGAAGAACCAGCTGGAAACACAATACAAACGAGGGTTATTTGTGTCAAGGGGGCAAAGATGAAAGACACAGAATGAGGCTAAAAGAGACAAGGCGATGAGGGATGAATGCAAGTAGTTCAGACTGGGAAATACCTCTACCTCACTGCTTCTCAAAGTGGGGTAAATTGTGTTAATATAGTGTCTCTTTTTTATATAGCATGCCACTTCGTGCCACACTATGAGCTTGTAGATCAGATTTTTGTTAATTAGTATTATTTTTGTATATTTGAATATATATTTTCAAAGCAAACATTTTTAAATCAAATTTGTGCTTCTGTGGGTCCAGAAAAAAGGCAGTCGATGAATTTCTTTCGTCATAGTTTTAGTTGACAAAATCAACACTGCACTTACGTTAAGCTATTTGAGTATCCCTGCTCTACCTGTATGATGGCGGTGGGTTCCCTCTACTCTACCTGTATGATGGAGGTGGGTTCCCTCTGCTCTACCTGTATGATGGAGGTGGGTTCCCTCTACTCTACCTGTATGATGGAGGTGGGTTCCCTCTACTCTACCTGTATGATGGAGGTGGGTTCCCTCTACTCTACCTGTATGATGGAGGTGGGTTCCCTCTACTCTACCTGTATGATGGAGGTGGGTTCCCTCTACTCTACCTGTATGATGGCGGTGGGTTCCCTCTGCTCTACCTGTATGATGGAGGTGGGTTCCCTCTACTCTACCTGTATGATGGAGGTGGGTTCCCTCTACTCTACCTGTATGATGGAGGTGGGTTCCCTCTACTCTACCTGTATGATGGAGGTGGGTTCCCTCTACTCTACCTGTATGATGGAGGTGGGTTCCCTCTACTCTACCTGTATGATGGAGGTGGGTTCCCTCTACTCTACCTGTATGATGGAGGTGGGTTCCCTCTACTCTACCTGTATGATGGAGGTGGGTTCCCTCTGCTCTACCTGTATGATGGAGGTGGGTTCCCTCTACTCTACCTGTATGATGGAGGTGGGTTCCCTCTACTCTACCTGTATGATGGAGGTGGGTTCCCTCTGCTCTACCTGTATGATGGAGGTGGGTTCCCTCTACTCTACCTGTATGATGGAGGTGGGTTCCCTCTACTCTACCTGTATGATGGAGGTGGGTTCCCTCTACTCTACCTGTATGATGGAGGTGGGTTCCCTCTACTCTACCTGTATGATGGAGGTGGGTTCCCTCTACTCTACCTGTATGATGGAGGTGGGTTCCCTCTGCTCTACCTGTATGATGGAGGTGGGTTCCCTCTACTCTACCTGTATGATGGAGGTGGGTTCCCTCTGCTCTACCTGTATGATGGAGGTGGGTTCCCTCTACTGGGTTCCCTCTACTCTACCTGTATGATGGAGGTGGGTTCCCTCTACTGGGTTCCCTCTACTCTACCTGTATGATGGAGGTGGGTTCCCTCTACTGGGTTCCCTCTACTCTACCTGTATGATGGAGGTGGGTTCCCTCTACTGGGTTCCCTCTACTCTACCTGTATGATGGAGGTGGGTTCCCTCTACTGGGTTCCCTCTACTCTACCTGTATGATGGAGGTGGGTTCTCTCTACTCTACCTGTATGATGGAGGTGGGTTCCCTCTACTCTACCTGTATGATGGAGGTGGGTTCTCTCTACTCTACCTGTATGATGGAGGTGGGTTCAATCTACTCTACCTGTATGATGGAGGTGGGTTCCCTCTACTCTACCTGTATGATGGAGGTGGGTTCCCTCTGCTCTACCTGTATGATGGAGGTGGGTTCCCTCTACTCTACCTGTATGATGGAGGTGGGTTCCCTCTACTCTACCTGTATGATGGAGGTGGGTTCCCTCTACTCTACCTGTATGATGGAGGTGGGTTCCCTCTACTCTACCTGTATGATGGAGGTGGGTTCCCTCTACTCTACCTGTATGATGGAGGTGGGTTCCCTCTACTCTACCTGTATGATGGAGGTGGGTTCCCTCTACTCTACCTGTATGATGGAGGTGGGTTCCCTCTACTCTACCTGTATGATGGAGGTGGGTTCCCTCTACTCTACCTGTATGATGGAGGTGGGTTCCCTCTACTCTACCTGTATGATGGAGGTGGGTTCCCTCTACTCTACCTGTATGATGGAGGTGGGTTCCCTCTACTCTACCTGTATGATGGAGGTGGGTTCCCTCTACTCTACCTGTATGATGGAGGTGGGTTCCCTCTGCTCTACCTGTATGATGGAGGTGGGTTCCCTCTACTCTACCTGTATGATGGAGGTGGGTTCCCTCTGCTCTACCTGTATGATGGAGGTGGGTTCCCTCTACTCTACCTGTATGATGGAGGTGGGTTCCCTCTACTCTACCTGTATGATGGAGGTGGGTTCCCTCTACTCTACCTGTATGATGGAGGTGGGTTCCCTCTGCTCTACCTGTATGATGGAGGTGGGTTCCCTCTACTCTACCTGTATGATGGAGGTGGGTTCCCTCTACTCTACCTGTATGATGGCGGTGGGTTCCCTCTACTCTACCTGTATGATGGAGGTGGGTTCCCTCTGCTCTACCTGTATGATGGAGGTGGGTTCCCTCTGCTCTACCTGTATGATGGAGGTGGGTTCCCTCTACTCTACCTGTATGATGGCGGTGGGTTCCCTCTACTCTACCTGTATGATGGAGGTGGGTTCCCTCTGCTCTACCTGTATGATGGAGGTGGGTTCCCTCTACTCTACCTGTATGATGGAGGTGGGTTCCCTCTACTCTACCTGTATGATGGAGGTGGGTTCCCTCTACTCTACCTGTATGATGGAGGTGGGTTCCCTCTACTCTACCTGTATGATGGAGGTGGGTTCCCTCTACTCTACCTGTATGATGGAGGTGGGTTCCCTCTACTCTACCTGTATGATGGAGGTGGGTTCCCTCTACTCTACCTGTATGATGGAGGTGGGTTCCCTCTACTCTACCTGTATGATGGCGGTGGGTTCCCTCTACTCTACCTGTATGATGGAGGTGGGTTCCCTCTACAGTCTACTCTACCTGTATGATGGAGGTGGGTTCCCTCTACTCTACCTGTATGATGGAGGTGGGTTCCCTCTACTCTACCTGTATGATGGAGGTGGGTTCCCTCTACTCTACCTGTATGATGGAGGTGGGTTCCCTCTACTCTACCTGTATGATGGAGGTGGGTTCCCTCTACTCTACCTGTATGATGGAGGTGGGTTCCCTCTACTCTACCTGTATGATGGCGGTGGGTTCCCTCTACTCTACCTGTATGATGGCGGTGGGTTCCCTCTACTCTACCTGTATGATGGAGGTGGGTTCCCTCTACTCTACCTGTATGATGGAGGTGGGTTCCCTCTACTCTACCTGTATGATGGAGGTGGGTTCCCTCTACTCTACCTGTATGATGGAGGTGGGTTCCCTCTACTCTACCTGTATGATGGAGGTGGGTTCTCTCTACTCTACCTGTATGATGGCGGTGGGTTCCCTCTACTCTACCTGTATGATGGAGGTGGGTTCTCTCTACTCTACCTGTATGATGGAGGTGGGTTCCCTCTACTCTACCTGTATGATGGCGGTGGGTTCCCTCTACTCTACCTGTATGATGGAGGTGGGTTCTCTCTACTCTACCTGTATGATGGAGGTGGGTTCCCTCTACTCTACCTGTATGATGGAGGTGGGTTCTCTCTACTCTACCTGTATGATGGAGGTGGGTTCTCTCTACTCTACCTGTATGATGGAGGTGGGTTCCCTCTACTCTACCTGTATGATGGAGGTGGGTTCCCTCTACTCTACCTGTATGATGGAGGTGGGTTCCCTCTACTCTACCTGTATGATGGAGGTGGGTTCCCTCTACTCTACCTGTATGATGGAGGTGGGTTCCCTCTACTCTACCTGTATGATGGAGGTGGGTTCCCTCTACTCTACCTGTATGATGGAGGTGGGTTCCCTCTACAGTCTACTCTACCTGTATGATGGAGGTGGGTTCCCTCTACTCTACCTGTATGATGGAGGTGGGTTCCCTCTACTCTACCTGTATGATGGAGGTGGGTTCCCTCTACTCTACCTGTATGATGGAGGTGGGTTCCCTCTACTCTACCTGTATGATGGAGGTGGGTTCCCTCTACAGTCTACTCTACCTGTATGATGGAGGTGGGTTCCCTCTACAGTCTACTCTACCTGTATGATGGAGGTGGGTTCCCTCTGCTCTACCTGTATGATGGAGGTGGGTTCCCTCTACTCTACCTGTATGATGGAGGTGGGTTCCCTCTACTCTACCTGTATGATGGAGGTGGGTTCCCTCTACTCTACCTGTATGATGGAGGTGGGTTCTCTCTACTCTACCTGTATGATGGAGGTGGGTTCCCTCTACTCTACCTGTATGATGGTGGTGGGTTCCCTCTACTCTACCTGTATGATGGAGGTGGGTTCCCTCTACTCTACCTGTATGATGGAGGTGGGTTCTCTCTACTCTACCTGTATGATGGAGGTGGGTTCCCTCTACTCTACCTGTATGATGGAGGTGGGTTCCCTCTACTCTACCTGTATGATGGAGGTGGGTTCCCTCTACTCTACCTGTATGATGGAGGTGGGTTCCCTCTACTCTACCTGTATGATGGAGGTGGGTTCCCTCTACTCTACCTGTATGATGGAGGTGGGTTCCCTCTACTCTACCTGTATGATGGAGGTGGGTTCCCTCTACTCTACCTGTATGATGGAGGTGGGTTCCCTCTACAGTCTACTCTACCTGTATGATGGAGGTGGGTTCCCTCTACTCTACCTGTATGATGGAGGTGGGTTCCCTCTACTCTACCTGTATGATGGAGGTGGGTTCCCTCTACTCTACCTGTATGATGGAGGTGGGTTCCCTCTACTCTACCTGTATGATGGAGGTGGGTTCCCTCTACAGTCTACTCTACCTGTATGATGGAGGTGGGTTCCCTCTACAGTCTACTCTACCTGTATGATGGAGGTGGGTTCCCTCTGCTCTACCTGTATGATGGAGGTGGGTTCCCTCTACTCTACCTGTATGATGGAGGTGGGTTCCCTCTACTCTACCTGTATGATGGAGGTGGGTTCCCTCTACTCTACCTGTATGATGGAGGTGGGTTCCCTCTACTCTACCTGTATGATGGAGGTGGGTTCCCTCTACTCTACCTGTATGATGGAGGTGGGTTCCCTCTACTCTACCTGTATGATGGAGGTGGGTTCCCTCTACTCTACCTGTATGATGGAGGTGGGTTCCCTCTAATCTACCTGTATGATGGAGGTGGGTTCCCTCTGCTCTACCTGTATGATGGAGGTGGGTTCCCTCTACTCTACCTGTATGATGGAGGTGGGTTCCCTCTACTCTACCTGTATGATGGAGGTGGGTTCCCTCTACTCTACCTGTATGATGGAGGTGGGTTCCCTCTACTCTACCTGTATGATGGAGGTGGGTTCCCTCTACTCTACCTGTATGATGGAGGTGGGTTCCCTCTACTCTACCTGTATGATGGAGGTGGGTTCCCTCTACTCTACCTGTATGATGGAGGTGGGTTCCCTCTACTCTACCTGTATGATGGAGGTGGGTTCCCTTTATACTCTACCTGTATGATGGAGGTGGGTTCCCTCTACTCTACCTGTATGATGGAGGTGGGTTCTCTCTACTCTACCTGTATGATGGCGGTGGGTTCCCTCTACTCTACCTGTATGATGGAGGTGGGTTCCCTCTACTCTACCTGTATGATGGAGGTGGGTTCCCTCTGCTCTACCTGTATGATGGAGGTGGGTTCCCTCTACTCTACCTGTATGATGGAGGTGGGTTCTCTCTACTCTACCTGTATGATGGAGGTGGGTTCCCTCTACTCTACCTGTATGATGGAGGTGGGTTCCCTCTACTCTACCTGTATGATGGAGGTGGGTTCCCTCTGCTCTACCTGTATGATGGAGGTGGGTTCCCTCTACTCTACCTGTATGATGGAGGTGGGTTCCCTCTACTCTACCTGTATGATGGAGGTGGGTTCCCTCTACTCTACCTGTATGATGGAGGTGGGTTCCCTCTACTCTACCTGTATGATGGAGGTGGGTTCCCTCTACTCTACCTGTATGATGGAGGTGGGTTCCCTCTACTCTACCTGTATGATGGAGGTGGGTTCCCTCTACTCTACCTGTATGATGGAGGTGGGTTCCCTCTACTCTACCTGTATGATGGAGGTGGGTTCCCTCTACTCTACCTGTATGATGGAGGTGGGTTCCCTTTATACTCTACCTGTATGATGGAGGTGGGTTCCCTCTACTCTACCTGTATGATGGAGGTGGGTTCTCTCTACTCTACCTGTATGATGGCGGTGGGTTCCCTCTACTCTACCTGTATGATGGAGGTGGGTTCCCTCTACTCTACCTGTATGATGGAGGTGGGTTCCCTCTACTCTACCTGTATGATGGAGGTGGGTTCCCTCTACTCTACCTGTATGATGGAGGTGGGTTCCCTCTACTCTACCTGTATGATGGAGGTGGGTTCCCTCTACTCTACCTGTATGATGGAGGTGGGTTCCCTCTACTCTACCTGTATGATGGAGGTGGGTTCCCTCTACTCTACCTGTATGATGGAGGTGGGTTCCCTCTACTCTACCTGTATGATGGAGGTGGGTTCCCTCTACTCTACCTGTATGATGGAGGTGGGTTCCCTCTACTCTACCTGTATGATGGAGGTGGGTTCCCTCTACTCTACCTGTATGATGGAGGTGGGTTCCCTCTACTCTACCTGTATGATGGAGGTGGGTTCCCTCTACTCTACCTGTATGATGGAGGTGGGTTCCCTCTACTCTACCTGTATGATGGAGGTGGGTTCCCTCTACTCTACCTGTATGATGGAGGTGGGTTCCCTCTACTCTACCTGTATGATGGAGGTGGGTTCCCTCTACTCTACCTGTATGATGGAGGTGGGTTCTCTCTACTCTACCTGTATGATGGAGGTGGGTTCCCTCTACTCTACCTGTATGATGGAGGTGGGTTCCCTCTACTCTACCTGTATGATGGCTGTGGGTTCCCTCTACTCTACCTGTATGATGGAGGTGGGTTCCCTCTACTCTACCTGTATGATGGAGGTGGGTTCCCTCTGCTCTACCTGTATGATGGAGGTGGGTTCCCTCTAATCTACCTGTATGATGGAGGTGGGTTCCCTCTACTCTACCTGTATGATGGAGGTGGGTTCCCTCTACTCTACCTGTATGATGGAGGTGGGTTCCCTCTACTCTACCTGTATGATGGCGGTGGGTTCCCTCTACTCTACCTGTATGATGGAGGTGGGTTCCCTCTGCTCTACCTGTATGATGGAGGTGGGTTCCCTCTACTCTACCTGTATGATGGAGGTGGGTTCCCTCTACTCTACCTGTATGATGGAGGTGGGTTCCCTCTACTCTACCTGTATGATGGAGGTGGGTTCCCTCTGCTCTACCTGTATGATGGAGGTGGGTTCCCTCTACTCTACCTGTATGATGGAGGTGGGTTCCCTCTACTCTACCTGTATGATGGAGGTGGGTTCCCTCTACTCTACCTGTATGATGGAGGTGGGTTCCCTCTACTCTACCTGTATGATGGCTGTGGGTTCCCTCTACTCTACCTGTATGATGGAGGTGGGTTCCCTCTACTCTACCTGTATGATGGAGGTGGGTTCCCTCTACTCTACCTGTATGATGGAGGTGGGTTCCCTCTACTCTACCTGTATGATGGAGGTGGGTTCCCTCTGCTCTACCTGTATGATGGAGGTGGGTTCCCTCTACTCTACCTGTATGATGGCGGTGGGTTCCCTCTACTCTACCTGTATGATGGAGGTGGGTTCCCTCTGCTCTACCTGTATGATGGAGGTGGGTTCACTCTGCTCTACCTGTATGATGGAGGTGGGTTCCCTCTACTCTACCTGTATGATGGAGGTGGGTTCCCTCTACTCTACCTGTATGATGGAGGTGGGTTCCCTCTACTCTACCTGTATGATGGCGGTGGGTTCCCTCTACTCTACCTGTATGATGGAGGTGGGTTCCCTCTGCTCTACCTGTATGATGGAGGTGGGTTCCCTCTGCTCTACCTGTATGATGGAGGTGGGTTCTCTCTACTCTACCTGTATGATGGAGGTGGGTTCCCTCTGCTCTACCTGTATGATGGAGGTGGGTTCCCTCTGCTCTACCTGTATGATGGAGGTGGGTTCCCTCTACTCTACCTGTATGATGGAGGTGGGTTCCCTCTACTCTACCTGTATGATGGAGGTGGGTTCCCTCTACTCTACCTGTATGATGGCGGTGGGTTCCCTCTACTCTACCTGTATGATGGAGGTGGGTTCCCTCTGCTCTACCTGTATGATGGAGGTGGGTTCCCTCTACTCTACCTGTATGATGGAGGTGGGTTCCCTCTACTCTACCTGTATGATGGAGGTGGGTTCCCTCTACTCTACCTGTATGATGGAGGTGGGTTCCCTCTGCTCTACCTGTATGATGGAGGTGGGTTCCCTCTACTCTACCTGTATGATGGAGGTGGGTTCCCTCTACTCTACCTGTATGATGGAGGTGGGTTCCCTCTACTCTACCTGTATGATGGAGGTGGGTTCCCTCTACTCTACCTGTATGATGGAGGTGGGTTCCCTCTACTCTACCTGTATGATGGAGGTGGGTTCCCTCTGCTCTACCTGTATGATGGAGGTGGGTTCCCTCTACTCTACCTGTATGATGGAGGTGGGTTCCCTCTACTCTACCTGTATGATGGAGGTGGGTTCCCTCTACTCTACCTGTATGATGGAGGTGGGTTCCCTCTACTCTACCTGTATGATGGAGGTGGGTTCCCTCTACTCTACCTGTATGATGGAGGTGGGTTCCCTTTATACTCTACCTGTATGATGGAGGTGGGTTCCCTTTATACTCTACCTGTATGATGGAGGTGGGTTCCCTTTATACTCTACCTGTATGATGGCGGTGGGTTCCCTCTACTCTACCTGTATGATGGAGGTGGTTTCCCTCTGCTCTACCTGTATGATGGAGGTGGGTTCCCTCTACTCTACCTGTATGATGGAGGTGGGTTCCCTCTACTCTACCTGTATGATGGAGGTGGGTTCCCTCTACTCTACCTGTATGATGGAGGTGGGTTCCCTCTACTCTACCTGTATGATGGAGGTGGGTTCCCTCTACTCTACCTGTATGATGGAGGTGGGTTCCCTCTACTCTACCTGTATGATGGCGGTGGGTTCCCTCGTGCCTCACACTTCAGCATCACTTTCTTCTCGTCGGTGTCCAACGCCAAGATAGCGTCATCAGGCTCCTGGACGAAAACCGGTCCAAACTCGTCGCTCTCTGTGGAACAAAAAGAGAGATGGTTGGCTGCTTATAGAGCTGCAATAACGCCACATTGTTTCAGCACTGTCAGGCAGAAACCTTGTAAAAACCTTACGTAAAGTAATGCCACATTCTGACAGAACTGACTTCGGTCAGGTTTGTCTCTATAACTATGAAACCATTGGCCTGTATATGAATTTAATTAAGACTCTTCAGTGGCCACCTGTGTACCGAGACACAGCTCTGATATATCACATTTGATGTCTCAGATTATCTGTGTACTGAGACACAGCTCTGGTATCAACAACAAACCCCAGACCAGAGCGTAACAAAAGACATTAAATACACAACATAACTTTCAATGCATTCCATATACCACGTAGATCTGAACATATCACATGAGCATAATGCAACCCATAAATCACATTGATAATCACAGAATCACCCATTACAGAACTAATGCCACAGGGAGGAGGCCGGGGAGGTGGAGGGAATTTGAACGCTGACATCTGAACAACCACAGTCAGCTAGCATGAAGACTGAGGACAGAGTAGTGCACTAGTGACTGCTTAAATGAACACCTGATTGAATGTGGGCGTGAGCGAGTTAGCCGGCAGCGAATGAGAGTGAAGGGAGTTGACATGGAGAGAGACAGCTGATTTAAAGGAGCAGAATGAACTACTGATAGAGAATGAAGGGGGGATTTCGTGATTTCGTGTCTCAATGCGTTGGATTTTATGTTGACTATGTCTTCATATTTGGATGTTATTTTTTATGTTGCTATGTGTCCTTAATAATAAAGTTTAATTGATTGATTGGTTTATTGATTGTAACTGAAAGTGACCTGTGAGTTTTAGGAATATTGAACCAATTCATAAATTATAACTACATTTGATCCATCTAAACTTGTTTTTGTACTTTTCCTGAAATATATATATTTTTGTATTATATTAATTGTTATTGTTTTGTTTATAGACATGCCAAGACAAGACATACATGACAACAACATACACCAGACTGTGGAGCATATTATACAAGCAACAGACCAATCCTATCAATATGAAACATTAATGTTTGTGCGTGCATGTCCGTGCGCCCTACAGTTTTTGGGTTTCAAGATGCCTCTTCAATTGTCTCTTGAAACTTGATTTCGTTTTTTCTTTTGCGATTATAGCTGGCAGTTTGTTCCACTCAGCCATGGCTCTATACAGTACTGTGTGCTGCATAGACCCTGTTTTGGCTTTAGGGACTTGATAGCACCCTCTTGTGGCATGCCTAGTCTCATATTGATGTAATTTAGAGCTGTGTGTAAGTTGATTGTATAAGCAGGTAGGATGTTTCGTTTCATTAATATGTCTCAAGAAAACAAGGAGTGATATTGTCAGCCTCTCTTGGGCTGTCGTCCAGGAGAGCTTGACATGCATTTTTATAACATTATATCTCATTGTACATCTCAGGGCAAGTCGAGCTGCTCTGTTCTGAACCCGCTGCAGCTTTCCCAGATCTCCCTTGTTTGCTCCTGACCAGATCATTGAGCAATAGTCCAGATGTGAGAGGACTAGAGTTTCAATAACCTGTTTGGTCAGTTGAGGTGTCAGGAACTCTGAACACCTTTTTACAACCGATATATTCCTCCCCATCTTTACCAACACTGAATCAATGTGTCTCGACCATGATAGGTTGTTCACTAGCTTAACACCCAAACGCTTTGTTTCCCCCACCTGCTCAATTATTATTATTAATATTATTCAACGTCAGATTCAACTGCGGTTTGGAACTTAATACATGGTTTGTGGCAAATACAATGCTTTTAGTTTTTTGAATGTTAAGCACTAATTTGTTGCTGGTCACCCATTTGATTACGGTTTCCAGTTCTTTGTTCAAAATCTCGGTTATCTCACCTATTGTAGTACCTTGTGTATATATTGTCGTGTCATCTGAATACAATGAGACCTGTGCTTTTTCAAGGGCTAGTGGAAAATCATTTGTAAAAATGGAAAATAATAAAGGACCTAATGAACTTCCTTGGGGGATTCCACTCCTAACACATCTAGCATCTGATATACTGCCATTAAAGAATACACTTTGAGTTCTGTCACATAGATAGTTTTCAAGCCATAGTAACGCCTTAGGGGCAAAACCATAGCACTCCAATTTATCAATTAAGATTTCATGATCTATTACATCAAAGGCAGCGCTATAGTCTAACAGTACTGCTTAGAGGAGATTCAAATGCTGCCAGCCTCTCCATGTGTATCAATGATACAACTTCGTTAAGCCATTTAGTGAATCAAGGTACATTAGGAGTCTTCCACTCAGTTAAAATCATTATTTTGGCTACTAGTGTGCCGAGCTGTTGTATGGTGTATGGCAGAGCGAGGGCAACCAAGCAGGGCAGCTGGAGCGTCCGGAGCAATATTGATACTGTATCCTCTGCTGTACCATGAAAAGATATTTTTGCCGAAATACAATAATCTTTGGGCAGGACCAGAATGTGTGACCCAGCGTGCCCTGGGATCAATGTTGCATCTGTCACAAATGTCGGAAACAGCTGGATACATTTTGTTCAATCTGACCTTAGAGTAATGTAACCTGTGCATAACTTTAAACTGGATAAGCTGCAATCTGGCATTGACTGTTCCAGACTGTACCCCGCGCTCCAGATCTCGTCGGACAGCTCAACGCCAATATCATCCTCCCAGGCAAACCTTATACAGTATGTGTTGTTGACGGAATAGACAATTTAGAAAACAATGAATAAATACAAAAATAAAAAAATTAGTGGTTTAGAATTGGGTTGCTGTTTCAACAACGCATAAAAACAGTGTTCCTGGGGAAGATTTTAGATAACGGAAAAAGTGAGTTTGTGGGAGAGAAAATGCTTGTTGAGCTCAGTAAATGATGCAACTTGATATAGATCTGAAAAAATGTATAAGGCCTTCCAGTATATACAAAGGCTGCATCTGACTGTGATGAAATGAAATTATGATTAAAACATATAGGAGAGTGTACCGACAGGTCAGGAACTGAAAGCACCCTCCCTATCTGCTTCAACATTTTAATTGAATTGATCAGAACGAAGTTGTCTCCCTGTAGGTGTGCTGGATACTCCTTGGAGGAGAACAAGAGAGCTGAAAGAGAGCTACCCGTCCGTCACTGCCTCGGAATTCGAAAAATAACTGTTTTTCTACCCGACAGCAATGATAGTGCTTATTTAAACTCGACATCCAGACCAGGACAGCTGAGTCGGTATGTAACAGTACATTTTGGTGAACATTTTGCTGCTGACTACCCGATACATGCAGAGAGAGATGTGCAGTTGTGCACAGCCTTTGTAGTGTCAGGAAAGGTGTAAAGCTCCAACTGGAACTGGGAATTGGAAACCTGGACGGCTGTGCCAGCAGCTATAATGATAGACTTTGTATATTAAGGATGTGTTTGTGTGTATGTGTGTGTGTGTGTGTGTGTGTGTGTGTGTGTGTGTCTGTCTGTGTGTGCACGTGCGTGCGTGTGTGTGTGTGCATGCGTGCGTGAGTGTGGTTAGACAGGAAATGGGGGGACAGATGCTAAGTGACACGCAGCAAAGGCCGTCGGGATCGGGCCTCGAACCCGGGACGTGCTGTCAGACTACATTGTACTCTATGTGCCTGGACACCTAGGCCAGCAATCCGGGCATCATGAGTAGATTTTCATGGGACTCTACTTGTATAACAGAGCATCAAAACAGCTCCAATTTTAACATCAGCAATGATCACAGTCTCTAGTTTCTATCTCTGAGGTTTTTCTTTTTTTCCCTTCCCTTCCCTTTGTTTTTATGATACTCTTATCGATCCCCGAAGAGAAATACTCTCTTTTTGCCGGTAGTTTAAAGCTAAGGGTCACCTACAGCTAATGATGCCCCTGGCAGCTTTGGATGCTGCACTTGTCCTGACATTTCAGGGAGACACATGACACACTTGAACTTGAGTTATTTTCGCTCTCCTCCCCACTATACAACCCAGTTACCAAGCAATGTGCTATTCTGAGGTATGTTGTCGGGCAGATCGAAACCTCATATCTCCCATTTTTTTAAATTAGTCCCCCAAAATGAATGCAGTACTTCATCATACAAGAGTGTCACACAAACGTAGTGAAAATAGCCAGGGGTACACATAACTAGTGCGCATGAGTCGTCAAAACGTTTGCTGCGCGGCAGATCAAAGGCATACGAGGCCAACAGCTGAGACAGGAATTTTGAGAATCCTGAAACAACATTCTGGTGCACACAGCCAGGCACTCAAACGAGATGTAAATGTCCTGTAGCCTAAGTAGCCTAAATAAAACTAGTGTTACTAGTGAAAAATACTAGTGTTGACTAATCATTACAAGTGATTTTGAAGAGGAAGTCAGAGCACAGGAAGTCCGTTTCAGTTGTAAACAAGCTACCATGACACTTTGAAACTGAACGGGAAAGTTACGGTGCCGTCAAAGTGCTAGAAGCTAAATCACATTAGCGAACATATTTACAATATTAAAACCATGCATCTGTCATTTGAACAATACACACTTTGGAATTACTCAAACATGGAACCTGCAGTGTAATGTTCATTCATTCATTGGCTGCGGTTTATCTTGATGTTAAGTGGCAGTCCCATACACTGCCACTTAACATCAAGATAAACCGCAGCCAATGAAGACAGTCTCGAAGGTGGAATTGATTGTTTACTTCATTCACTGACAAGGCGGCATTCCAAACATTTCACAACAAAGAAACCCAGGCAATTAACTAACCATACACACTGTGGCTAAACCACCTACACTCAGTGTTAACCCTCTAAGACCCAGCGTTAATTACTTATTATTATTATTTTCTTTCTGTTCTTTTTTCACCTAAACGTCATCAGTGATGTTCATTGCAACGCCATTTCATTGCCATTGGTCATGATATTTGCATATAAATACCCCCCACATAGGCTGAAATTCACACAAATGAAAAGTTTCTGGACAATTTTGAACAAAAATTAACCTATGACTTTTGACCTTTAACCCTAATAAAAGTAAGTAAAAATAATTGTAATATATGTATTTTTGTGATCATTAGAATGTCTAGAACATGTTTTATTCATTACTGTATGATGACATACACCTGAGTGTGCACTACAGACAGCAGCAAACATTGTCAAAAACATTCACAAAATGTCACACAAGGGGTTCACAGCAAGATACAATAACTGAATTCAGCAGCACAACTTACGACATTGAGTCAATATTGCTGGATGTTGGACATTTGTAGTGGTTGTGGTTTCAGTGGTTGAGCTGTTGACAATCGTCCTCCTGTTGCTTAACTACAAATACATTGCCTGTGACTCTGTAGCTTTGCACCTTTGTATATTTTGCATCTGCCTTGTGGGCAGCATACCATCGAGTAGAAACGTCCGTACGTAGTAACTACACCCCCCCCCCCCCCCCCGCCCATGCGATCCCATTGTGAGCTTGCAGATTGGCTATTTTCACGTATCTATGTTTTTAAAATAATACAAAAAAGTTTTGTAGTTTTGTACTTTGTGTTTTGGACATACTGTACAATGTTGTCAATAGCGCCTTGTTCTCACACGGTTAAATTTAATCACTCAGAGTGAGGCTGATTGAACATCACAGAATCAATAGTATTGATTATTGACTTTTGACTACTGACACATGCATGCATGGACAGTGGCACATTTGCACACTTGCACAAAGGAGGTTACAGAGCTATATATATCTATTATTACATTTGAGACGGTAACAAGTTGTAAGCGCACACTTTGTATGCAGTTCAGTTTGGAAAGTCACAGACGGTCAGCATGCGGAAGGGAAGCGCCGCCTATGCCCATGCTCCGCGCAGTCGGCGACCGTGATACGCCACAGACCCCATCACTGCGTTTTCAACCCAGCTCCGTGGTTTCCCTTTCTGTGATGTGCTGGCCCGAGAATATACACGGACAGCGGACACACGACATTCACGGAGAAACAACAAAGAACAACAACACACAACCTGCCCAGCGCTGAAAACACGGTCAGTGGCCAAAGACACACACACTCGGATCGCACTGCGAAACAGACGTGTGGCACAGAGAACAACAACATGGACCGCATGGCAATAGACGCGGGCGCGCAAGATTCTAGTAATATTTTAAATGTACACTGTGGACATTGCCGTGTCTAACCATAACACCCTAGCCCATACCTTCTTCAAAGATTATGTTATATACACAAATATAATGCCTTTTCGGTATATTTTTCTTTATACAATTCTCCTTCACCTCCTTCAGCCATACAATATGTATCTTTAAAATGAAGAACAAACATATGAAAAGTTTTCATATCTTGTTTCTTCGTTCTTCATTTTGAAGATTGAAAACCATAAACATATGATTCTGCTCGGTACACATTCTGATCATAGGAACTACATATTGTATTAATGATACGTAGCTTGCAGAGTTAGTTCAGTCAGATATACTCGAGGGGGTTCATGCCGTGCTCAAGGGGCGCATTCTATCCTCAAAGGGTTAATATGCTGCATTACTGTGGTGAGGGTGTATTCAATGTGTGCAATAATGTCATTCGCTGATGCGGCAGTCAGCTGACCAATTGGGCGGGCTACTTAAGCTCACTAGACTGCATGCTCTTCCTGCCTTCCTTCTGCTTATGGTTCCTGTTATGTGATGTTTGCTCCCACCACCACCCCAGCACCACCGGTGGGCTCTGTTATTTATGTTCCCCATTACATGTTTTTTTTTATTGTATATCTATCTCCCTGCTCTTAATGTTTAATGATGGTGTTTGATTGTGCCGAGCAGGGAGAATATTAGAATAATGTAGCAGAGCCGAATGCCAAGATAAAATAATATATGTACACTTGTATTCTCGTTCTATAATAAATATTGGTTAAATCTATTCGTGAGTTGTCTGACTGAACTGTTATTTTCTTCAAGTTAGGCTAAGTTTAGCCATGACCGAGCCCTGTTGAGGTGAGGTATTTTGGTGACTGTCACCTCCATCACAGTCAGGTACATGTCGTACATGTACACACCGGTTTTGACGCCTTCTTGGCTTCTCTTTCCCCCATGACATTATTGACATGTTCATGTACTCTTCCATAATTCAAAATACAGTGCATTTATTCACCGTAGCACAGTTGCCATTTCAGCATTACATTTACAGGCTAAACCATGCACCTCAGACACTCAGACAGTGAGAGAGCGATGTGGTCGGGTGCAAAGTACATTGAGTATCTTGCTTGAGTACATATCCCATTTAGACCTGAGGACGATTCTGCAAAAGTCTTCTAAATCGTGACAGTTTTCTGAAAAACCCATGTTTCTATGTCAGTCGTTCTCCAACATTTTCATGCCAAGGACCCTCAAAATATATGTAATTGAAATGTTTAGAAATGTTTAGGTATTACAAAAAAGTATTTTGTACCTCGTTATTTGTATTTTTGAATACTCACAGTATTTTAAAAAGCATTATGTACAGTATGTACGATTATGTACTTTTAGAAGCAGGTAGGCCTACTTCACTATACATTTACTCAATTGCAAATTAGACTGAGCAACTTTCACTGGAGTAGATCTGGTATACTTTGACTCAAGTACTGGGGTTGAATACTTAATCCGCCACTGCTTGTCCACATATCAGATCCATAGTAGCAGCACTGATGAGGTTTTAAACGCCATCATGTTCCAATGTGTGTTAATAAAGACTGAACAGCATACTGTAGGTAACTGTCAAAGGTACCTTACCATGACTACTCTCATCTGCCAACAGCCTTCTATAGTTACTGTCAACCTCCGACCTTTTGTGCTTTTGAGCAAAACGTGTATTCTTTGGAATTTCAACCAGGTGAAACACATTTTTGTTGTCCCTGTTGAGAAGAAAATGCCATTACAGTGACCATAACAGTTGTATCATGGTGGGACTAAACAGTTTATTTTGTAATGCATTCTCAGTATAAATAATCTTGTGACAGTAGATGTGACCAGATCTGATGACAAGAAGGGCCTTGGCTTTTCTCCCGGGGCGGTGTGTGCGTAATCGCAACAACCTTTTGTCAGCAAATCATAGCTCTGCAGGGAAATAAAAACGCTTTTGGAATTATACATAAATCAGTAGAGGAAAATGAATCAATAGTACGTTGCTTATTGCCTCCTGCTGAAATTCACAACAAAAGCAATCTGGTGTAAGGAAAACAAATTTAGCACTCTAACGACCAACGCTAAAAATGTAAATGAAAGTCAGTCTTTGTATTTCCATGTATAAATCATACGACATGTGCATCTGGAATCAAATCAAACTGCTAGAGTGTGTTGACAAATAAAAACATGTTGCTCTTTGAGTCTTTTGTTTAGATACCATGAATCTTACAGTTTTCTCTCTCTCTCTCTCTCTCTCTCTCTCTCTCTCTCTAAACCTGTCCGCTTGTTTCTCTGAACAGAGATTCAGCCGCATTGGGCAGTGTTTCCTTTGCTCTGGTGGGTGGAGTATGTTGGAGGGTCCTCCTACATCTGTGCTAAAATGGTCAACTAGAGTGCTCTCCACTATACAACAGCGTTCCAGCCATTATTTCAAAGCATTCCAAAGAGAGCTCACTAAAGCCATAAAGCAGCCATGCCATAACTATCAGTAAGGTTTCAGAGCATTGATACCTATGCATGTTATAATATAATAGCTCATCACTACAAGCACTTGCAACAATATTGAAATGCTATGAACGTGTCCTGCAAGCATGTTAGGGTAACATTACTCATTTATAACTGACTCATGAATTATAGAAACAAGATTTGCAATATTGTGTCCCTGTCACGAGCAAATCAGGTATACCGTATTGTGGGACTTCATTGGTCCAGGTCTTCTACACACAAACACACCTATCGGCGAATAGTTTTGAGTTAAATTAACCATGTGACCGGCCTTGTTTTATGCCTCCTCAATGGTGCTACTCTTAAGACTCTGGCTTTGTGGCATTCATATAACTCCACCAATATCATGTGGGTCAGACTTATTTTTGGTTGTGGGGTTATTGTGACTTATAATCAAAAGTATATACTGTACTTTGCCATACAGATTACATACAGATAAAGCATTACTGTTTGGGCTCATGAGTGACAGCTTTATGCCTATAAAGTATCAGGCATGGTCACAGTCAGAGCACTCACTGTTTTACTTTTCCAGCTTCACATACAGTACATACGGACAAGAGCAATAATCTCACATACAGTCTCAATACTTGGCACAGCACGACTGCAGCACAGTAATAGAACAGAACAGTTACAAGTGCAATAGCTTAACACTCAGGGCTGCTGTTGGCCATGTGCTCCCACCCCTCCCAAACGCACACAGTTGCATGCACGCAAATAGCCTACATGAAATATATCGTGGGACGGTTCGTGGGACGGTTCAGCATGTAGATCAGATACTGATTTGTCCTAATGTTGGTGCTAAATAACACTTAAACTCACTGCCAGACCGGGTAGGGAAGAGGGGCCGATTCAGCTCGGAGTAGATCCACGGGCACTCATGCAACTTGAGGACGCACACAGGTTGTGACTCGTTAGGCAGCGGAGATAATTGGATCACCTTGGCTCATTTTGGTGCCCCCTGCAGGCCCGCACCGTGGTGCCCTACGCACAGTGCGTGCTATGCGTGTGCCTAGCGCCGGCACTGTTAACACTGGTCTTATCACTGGTGACCCAGTGAGACATGCTGATCCACGCTGATCCGTTAGTCTGTGCTTTGGTATTTGGTATGCATTTGGGTAATGCGAAGAGTAGGGCAAACATCTGACGTGGGTGGAGCAACTTTTGTTGAAAATGTTTGTTGCATCTTCGAGGACCATGATGAAACATATCACACTGAGAAAAACAGCCATAACCGAAATAATGTGATCACATAGCCTAAAGTCGTTATTAAGAAGAATTTCCGGAGGATCAAAGCATTGTTGGAGCTAAGGCACCGACTGTGGATACTACAGTATGATGGAGACATTTGGAAAAAGATGCTGAGAGGTGAAAATAATTGGTTTAATTTGGTAAGCATCCATCATTCCCATGTAAACACAACCCAACAAACTCAAAATGATTGATGCAGGTATAGGAGGAGGGAACTTGTGAACTCAATACTGCTGAAATCTGGCGGAGTCAGGTTACATCTGTTTGAGGGGGATGATGAAATTATACTTGGAAGAAAATATTTAAATAAGTGTACTGTACATGTATTGTTAAAAACTTTTAGGTCACAAAATTGGGGTTGCAATGTGAAACTGTTGACAACTACTTTTCTAAAGTGTAGAGGATAATGACACTGAATCAGTTTATAAATATTTATATCCTCTAACAGCACTGAAGATGTTTGGTCTGTTTCAGACACTGCATACCACTTAAATATGATATACTTCAGTAATTCAGCAGCAGTAACATTAGTATTTTCAGTCAGTTGATTGTTCATAGTCTTCACATCCATATGAGTGAAACGGCCAGGATGATTTGTATATTTTTCAACCACAGTTCTTATTTGAGGCGATTTAAAATCCCCCTACAATTCAAATGAAAAGTGCATGAACCCGTGGACTTAGTGCCCTCTACCAATATTGACGTCAGACTTCGGTGCTCTATACTGTACAAATGTAGTAGAGTCAATAGGCTACACTACAGTATTGTCTCTGAAATGTAGTGGAGTGAAGGTCAGTGTAAGTATAGCCTGGCCCATGCAGCCTGTGTGATTTATTTCTGGTCTAGAGGGGCGGATTGCAGGCACAAACAAGTGGTGGATCTGTGGTGGTTTGTTTACAGTACTCAAGTAAATGTACTTTGTTACTGTCCACCACCAGTGTTGCCTGATGAGAAATAAGCAATCAGGTCTATGAAAAGAAGCCCAAAAGAAGCGACTACAGGCCACATGAGAATTTTAATCTTTAACATATGTTACTTGGAACCTTCGGGATGCTCAGTGACATCATAGAAGGTATAGGTTTATTTCCCTGCCCACGTCACTGTTTCTTTCTCCAAGCAGGTGTTCGGGTGAATTTCACCCAGGGTTAGTGATAGATGCTTAAAATAAAGCTGTTGATGCAATTATCATGTCTCAGGAATTGTTGGACCAAAGGAGAAGAAGAAAAACATGACAGCTATCATGGGGGACCATGATATCGTTCGTTCATTATTTCTTTTCTTTTTTTCTTTTTTTGTATTCTTTTGTCATGTATTGTTGTACTTTAAATATTTTGATGAGAAATATTTAGTTTTGTGTGTAATATATTATATCGGGTAAAATATACGTGGGGTTAGCGATGTGACAAAATTAAGGTTTAGTATTCTCTGGTTAAAAATCGTGAAAGACAAATGTGTAATAATTAACACAAATCTGGCAACGTGGGTGCTGCTGGCTCAAAACATTTTCAGATGGGGGTCGATGGAAAATACATATTCATGTTGGGGTCCTTGACATGGAAATTGTTGAGAATCATTGGTTGAAACAGCATTAGGAAGCAAGCCCAAATAAGCAACTACACTTTAGAAACAAGCCCCCAAAAACGCAATCGGCAATTACCAAAATGTACAAGCGAATTTACAGAAAAACAAGCCCAATGTCGCGTTAAAACATATTCTCACCCTCACTCCTGTAGTCCTCCTGCGAGCTGATCAGACTCAGGGCTGACAGGTGGTGCGACGGCCAGTCACGCGTCATTGAGTGGTCGTGTCGAGGTCTGCTCCACGAGCCCAGCGTCGAGGCGGAGCCGCCCGACTTCATCCGCAGCACCGCCGCGTATGTCACCGGCCGTCCCACTACACATTTGGCAAAGTCTGAAAAACACAGGACACGAATGGAATTCAGTCACGCGCTGGCGTCACCACAGAATCATACTGTGAGGGGGAAAGAGGCAGAAGGCATTGTTGCGCATGCTTCATAAGAGCTAGCTCAAGGTCAAGTTTAAAATGAACTAGTAGTTTAAAATGAACTAGTAGTACTGGTACACTGTTTAATCTTGCAGTTCACAGTCCCAAATAATTACTTAATTTGCGTACATTTCTTCATTTTGTTATGTTGAAATGTGGAGTCCTCCCCCAAAAATGTAATAATTCACATGCATTTCATCAGTTTTGTAGTTCACAGTCACAAAAAGAGAAATAATTCAGCTGCACTGAGCTATTATTTTCCACTAGAATTCCATCCATCCATCCAATTTTCCTAAAAAAAGAAATCACAAATCTACAAGATTACTTTTAAAAACTGACAAATATTTGAATGTAAGTACATATTTTACCGTGTTTTTAATGCAGAAATAATTTGTGCAGTGGAAAAAGGTGCATTAAATGTAAGCAAAAGCCTTCTGTAGATGCAATGTCAATTTGATTTAGGAAGAGACATTTTCATCATGTCAGGGGGCAACTTTGTATTATGTATGTATTACTTTTTTTTGTCCTCTCTTGAGACAGTATAGGGTAATTGCGAGTAGGGAAGGCCAGGTGGGAAATGTGTCTTGGCCAGTACGGGTGCCTCTGGTTATAGATCAGACGGTTCCATCAACACGCACAAAGCGACACAGTTGACCTCTTCCCAAATAGCTATCGAGTGAATGCGTGTGAAAATGTTTCATTCCCTCCTGAAGGATGACACCGGTTTGACACAGATAACAGCTGGTTGGACAGATCTCCTAGAGGTCCCCCTTATTCATTTTCTTTGATTTGGAAATCATATTGGGAGTCAGAGGAGACAAGCTCTGGCGGTAATTAATCCAACGCCGCCAGTTTTCCCTCAGATGAGGGTCTTAACCTCTAGAGTATTTTATCTTATCTTTGATTATCTGTTTCTCTATTGAACATCCTTCCTTTGATTGGATAATTCTATTCCGCTCCGCTCTTAAGCATCTCATTGTGATTTTATGCAACGGCCGTACTCATTCGTTCAATGATGAACTATAGGACAAGCAACGGATCGTCAAATTATCAAATAATCACTGTGCAACCGGAGTCGAAAATCTAACCGTGCGAGTAGGCTAATCATACTCGACAAACCGGTTTTCCAGGATCCGAGGAGAACGTTCCCATTCTGTGTTCTAAGAAGGAGCTTGACGGCACACATTACTGTCACACAAATCCCAAATTGAGTGTGATGTGATGTGTAACTAACGCAGCAGGAGAGGATGAGATTCCTTTTAATGTGATAGATAATGTGAGCTAGAGACGAGAGTCTGTCAAAACTGTGGCAAACTCACACATGAGAGATATGAGTCCTCACAATTATATGGGAGCGAACAGGTTAGGCTCAGTCAGACACTTTCATCAGGATTAACCATTTATTGCAATGATATTGCATTCACTTTTGGCTCCTGTTATAATACAGAATCATCTACACAAGCATGACACGCAATCTGAGATCACTTTCCCCCCGAGAAGCAGAGCCTTTAGATAGCGATTACATGAACATAACAACGAACCATTCGAGGGGCATAAGTTAAAGTCGTACAATCCACAGAATCGTACATTTAGGCTGGTGAGGAGGTGGGGGCCGGTGTTTGATTACTGACAGGCTGCAGGAACGGTGCTGTGTCCAATGCTGAGTTTAATAGAAATGAAGAGTGAACACTGTTCTGATGCTTCAAAAGACTAGAAAGATCCATTAGTATTGAGGGCGTACTATATGTATTAGCTTGTTAGTGAATGTGAAAATTGTGTGAGCATGAGCACGGAGAGACGACTGACTGTTGTGCCTGCCTGAACTATCATAATAATCTACTGTATGTTGAAAAGGAGAGCTGTGCTGTAAAGATAGAGCGCTTACAGAGCCATGTAAAAAGACTGGCTGCTTTGCGTTTGACAAGAGCATAGTCACAGTCCTGAAAAGGGAAAGCAAGGCAGGGGAAGGTGGGTGTTTATTTCTCTGACATGATAAAGTATTTTGAATGAGCTGAGCAGCAAGGAAGGAATGATTATGCGTTTGAGGATGTGTCATCGGCAATGAAGGAATGATTATGCCTTTGAGGATGTGTCATCGGCAATAACAACAACAAAAAAGAAGCATTTGCACAAGTGGGGAGATGACATTTACTTAATTTTACTACCGTGGGACGAGGCAGGAGAGGCTTCAAATGAGAGGTATTTTGGAATGAAAATTGGTAAGCGAACAAATGAGCACTTGGCTGAGAACCAGCCAAGTAGACTTTGCTCGTGTTGTTCTGTGTGACTGGTTGGCTCTCATGTGGTTCAGAGCCTCCATCTTAAGCCTAACTTATGCTCCCTCGCGCGATAAGTCATGCACCAAGAACGGACGGGTATGGCAGGCCTACAAGGTCACAGCGCATCGGAACCCGCAAAGTGCTGTGAGCTTGTAGGTTGTCTATTATCGGTGCGTGACATCGGCACACAACAAAGTATGAATCAGGCTTTACCACACTAGTCAGCATGTCTGGGAAGGACAGACATGTACTGTCGCATACTATTTTATAAAAGAAAGAAGCTATGTTCATCTACGCCATTTTCTATAATCAGATAGCTGGACAGATTTGTAGCACTGGGAGGCAAACTGCAGCCGCTGAGGTCGCTGGAATGCAATCCAATGGTGGACCAGCTTATGAACAAACACTATTATGAATGATTGAAACCTTCTAAAATACTCTGTCCAGGAAAAATATATAAAAGAAGACATATCACATCCCCGAGGTGGATGTAGTTCTAACCAAAAAAACTACGTAATGTTATTGCTTTCGCAAAGGAAAGCAGGGTCTCCTCCCTCGATTAAATCATGGCTGATTCTATACCATAGAGTTATAAACTAGAGGGCATTCATTTAAATGGAAGTTGCTCAGTGGCGTTTGAAGCATCCGGAAGAACGCTCTACTTCAGAATTTTCTTCAAATGCGCAACTGCTAACCTCCTATTACTTTTTCACAATATAATACAATATATAAAGGTTTCTGCCCGACAGCAGAGAAATATGGCTTGTCACAACATTAGTAATCAGCATGCCATTTTGTAATCAGCATAACGCCTCAGTAAACCCTTCATATCAACCCATACCCAGACCACGTACAGTGCTTCAATCAGGGATGAAATGTGAAATGTATCTTCTGAATGGATCCCATCATCTCCCAAACATGTTGGAGGAGCCACTTAATGAGAGTGAGATTTGTATCCAGGCTGAGAAAATAAAGGATGTCTCTTGTCCAGTGAATAAGAGAGGGGGAGACGGGTGATTTCCAATTAATCAAAATGAGTATTTTGGTTCCAATCAGTTATTATTTTTATATTTTTTAACTTATACTCAGTTAAATTTTTTAATACATGCCTTTTACTTGTAACAGAGCATTTCTAGCATTTACTGTATACATGAATAATATCTGAGTACTTATTCCACCACTGACCATAACCAAAAATCCACCTTGAACTTGAAATGACCCAAACATAATGACTATCTGTGACTCCTGACATGCTATGTAATACCTCTGTTAGACACAGTACTGTTCGAGGCTCACTGTGAATACCAAAGTGTCACCTCAGAGGTGGTGATTCCACAGTCTTTATAGTCCATTTTTGCACACGTTTCTAAAACATTTCAGCAATGGAGAGGTGCTAAACGACAGTCTGAGGTGCTGCTGAAAGACATAAGGCTGTGAAAGATGTCTGCCGTTCAGTAGGTGATTTCAAATAATATGACATTTTGAATGGTTTTATGGCCCGTCTTCGCAGTGAAGGAACATTGCACAAGGCTCTGAAACATCTCCTCGCTCGGCTCAAACCCGGCTTTTAAAAACCTACACTGCAGTGTAATGTTGAGTGTTAATTCGCCATTCATTATATATATATATTTTTTTTTTATTGACTGATTCAACATTTTATTGACCCCACATGCCTATTCTGGGGGGGGGACATTTGCTAACAATAGCTGATCAAAAACGCGTTTTGAGCTTGTAGATTGGCTATTTTTGGTGAAGGGATGAGGTGTAGATGGAACAATGCAAACATTTCAGACAAACACACTGTACGGCGAATGCATGATTATACAAAAAATAAATAAGAGTGTGTGCCGAGTGCCTGCATGAGCACATTGAGCACCCAAAGTCAAAATATGTGGTTAAAACAATAAACAAATGGAGGCTAATTTGGTTCTGAAGAATTGAATTAAAAACACTCCGGTTTACTGCATGTGTTCCTTTTCTTCCAGTTGAATCAATGGGTCTTTTCTTAAATGATTAATATTGATTTGCTCTCACAATGTGTGGGCTACAATAACGTCTTCTTTAAAAGGCTATATGGTTCCATGAAGATCCATCACCTACAGTACGTACTGAAGAAGCATTTTATTCATCCAGTTTTTTGTGTTCCTCATGTGGTTCTAAATAACCTTTTTGCGAAAGTTCCTTGAGGAAACAGAAATGGGTCCTCAAAGCCATCAAAACCACCAATGTGCTGATGGTGCACCATTAACCACTTGAACCCTATATAGCATCCCAATGTTGGGCATGTCGTATTGTCGTGGTAGTAGGTGAACAATGACCTAAGCATAGCCCATTTACAAGCTGACACTGTGAGCATGTTGCCAAATAAAAGCCTAGTACAGGATCTTGTGATGTGACTTGGTTATTCTTCCTATATGACTGCATTGCGCAGAACGTTACTCACTCTTTATCTGGCTGTACCTGAGCTGGCACATTTTTTTCCCCCGCTCAGGATCAATGAAGGTCAATCTATCTAGGTTCCAGTATGCATCTTTATTTGTGTGTGTGTGTGTGTGTGTGTGTGTGTGTGTGTGTGTGTGTGTGTGTGTGTGTGTGTGTGTGTTTAAATTGCATGCAGGGTTGTTATGTTGCTGGCTGAGCCCCATGCTGGGCTGCATGTCTGGGCTCCCATGTGTTTCATGATGCTGTCTGGATAGATGACCCCTGTGGTCTATACCTGCTCACCTGTCATCTGTTCCTGGTTGTTTCTACCTTGTTTCGCATGCAGGATGTCTTATGACGCCGTGATACATACAGTACATCCATGTGTGCGGTTTGATCGCTACCTGCACTGTTTTGTAGTAGTTTCGGGTATGACTAAATAATGTATGGATATGTAGATTACTCTGCATGGAGACGTACTGTATGTACGTAGTAACCTTAGCCTACAAAGTGGTCTAATATATTATTATTATTATTTTAGTTGAACTGCAAACTGACACAAATGTTTTTCATCAACAATGTGGATGTTGATGAATTCTGAATTTCTGAAGAAACAAGTATTTTAGGTCGTTCTTGTGGAGTTTGTGTCATACATTTTGAAAGCCATTGTTTAACTATTGTATAATTCCTAATTAAAGGGGCATACTGTAGACTACACAGAGGCAAACAACCGTGAATACCTTATGGAATGTAATATCCTCATGTCATACTGTACCTATGTGTTAACACTTGCACGCATAAGCATTTTGACTGCTCCTGTCCTGTCAAGAGCATGACAGAAAAGGTCAGCTTCTTTGAGGGGACTAACATTTGAAGTTGAGATGGGGGGCTAATTCCTGACAAATACGGCTTATCAGAAGGGAGAGAGAGAGAGAGAGAGAGAGAGAGAGAGAGAGGGAGAGCCCTTTGTCTGTTTGACTGGCGAAGCTGACAAGCGCCTGTCACCTTCATCTGATAAAAAAGAAACGACCCCGTGCCGATCTCGGATCCCTTTCATTTGGCGGCTACAAAAACAGGAAGTTCCCATTGGCGTATCCAGGAGGGAGAGCTGTGAGGTGAAGTGAAGGCACGGAGCGATCATTACTTCTGAGATAAGATCTCAAAGGCAGACACTGGCCGTTTTGTACGCGGACGAAGAACACAATGTGAGAAATGTTTTTTTTTTCTTTGTGCCTGCTTCATTCTTCCTTTGCTCACCAGGACTTGGACATTTTGTAAAAATTGATTATTATACACTTTACAAAGATGCATTGGTGCTGCCCTTCACCTCGACAATAAACACATTAGGTCAGAACGTGTTATCTAGAACTAAATTAATTTATTTTACACCTATACCGGTGTAAGAGATTCCCTTATATGCTGTATTGTGTGCGTCTGTGTACATAGTAAATTATTCAGTGTAATCTACTGACTAATGTAGGCTACCATGCAGTATGCACACACAGAGACACTATATAGTTGCTGCCGTATGGAAATATGTCAAAAAAAGAGTATTTTAAAAATATTTTAAAAACATTAAAATAGTGAAAATAGGCGATAGGCCTATATACAGTACAACCTCACAACACATTGCATCACAGCACGTTGTGAGCTTGTAGATCTGCCATTTTCACTACTTTTGTGAGAAACATTTGGATGATCAAGTAGGGCAAAACAAATAAATATGGATACACAAGGTTTCTGCTCGACAGTATGTATATTCTCGACAGTATGTATATTCTACATCAGTATCAGTACCGGTATGTTACCCAGGCCGTTATTGTAAAAGAGAACTGGTTCTCAATTAACTCACATCTTGTTGAACATATGGATGCGAGTCACATTGGTACAGTGTATGAGATGACTAAATATGGAATAAATAAGCTGCAAAGATAAGGCAGTGAGGTTGAACAACATGGCACAGATATGCTTAGGGTAGTGTCGGTGCGTGCGTGCGTGCCTGTGTGCGTGCGTGGGCAAAATGCCTATTTTTCTTTTTTGTTAGGTTTATAATTATTTAAAGGTGCAGGCATGTCGAGGTAGGTTTAGGGGTGTGGGTTGGAGTTATGCAATGCTTGATTTATACTTAGGTATAGCTTTAGCTTTATGGGTTATGGTGTAAAAAAGAAGGAAAAAAAATCTGAAATATAAATGTCCTCACAAGTACAGTGATTCAAACGTGTGTGCGTGTGCGTGCGTGTGCGTGCGTGCGTATGTGTCCCTGTCTGTGTAATAAATAAATAATGCCTGGGGAGAATGGTCTAAATGTCATCTGGTGGTATTGCAGTGTTGAGCTCCATATCACAGAAGAAGACAATGTATGAATCTTAGGCTCATCGTCAGCCGTGGCGCTGCGGTGTGAAAAATTAATTAGAATAACATAAGTAGGTGAGACGCCGGCACGGGGCCTCGAGTACACGGACATGATTAGCCACAGCAGCTGTAAGATTAATGGAGACCTTCACAGGGAGATCATATTGACTGAAGCTGATTATGCTTGAGACCATTTATTCAGCGGAATATCATTACGGATTGAGGAATCCATAGATCATATGCGGCAGCACCTCTCCTCCGGCTCCGATCAGACTCGACTTGGTAACTAAAACCCCAGACTAGGGACTGATCCTCGGTGTGCTGCGCACTGTGATGAGTTGTCTCAACCTTACGAGAGACATAGCGAAACATCCAGGGAATAATGGGAGGGTGGTGAGAATGGTGTTTTAAGTCCCAGCTGATCTGTGTATATAGCTGGGATGATCTTGTCCTTGGTTTTTGCTCAATTATATTCTAACATGAATCCAACAGCCTCTATCCTGCTGATGATACACCTTAGGGCTGCAACTATTGATTACCGGTATCTTCTCATAGTGACTATTCTCTGGATTACTTTTTCGATTAACGGAATAATCAAGAAGCATGTTTTTTATTACAATCAAAATGAAAAATGTACAGTATCAACAAATCAAAGTGAAAAAAAGTAATTGATTTTATGCTGGGTTTTTTTGTAATCGTACTATAATTCAGTCAGTGTCTGTCTGTCTGAATGTGTGTCTGTCTGTCAGAAACACCGCCGTAATTCAGTCAATGTCTGTCTGTCTGAATGTGTGTCTGTCTGTCAGAAACACCGCCGTAATTCAGTCAATGTCTGTCTGTCTGAATGTGTGTCTGTGTCAGAAACACCGCCGTATCTCCTCACCGCCTGCACCAATCGCTCCCACTTTTCACACAGGAATTGACCATAATAATTATGGAGGTCTTAACAAAGCCCAATTTAACAAATAATAAATTAATAATGAATTTATTAGTGAATTAAAAATGTGAAAACGCACCCAGGGCGCAGTACCCCCGGCGGGGCAATATCTCACAACGGGTAAGGGCTAGTGTAATAAATTGATTAGTCTGACTGACCACTTACTCTTAATCTCATACTTTGTTGTACAGTGGTGTCATGCAAAAAATACCAGATCTGCCAGCTCGCACTAAACGTCCCATTGCGAGGCGTTTGTGAGCTATTTTCAGTCTTTTGATAATCGACTATTTGGATGTCCTGTATTCAAATAACTGTTGCACTTACTATGGCAATAACAGAGTCCAACACAAACACGATAATAACAGGTTTACATGGTGCAGAGGCAGCCACACCATTTTACTATATGGCATTAGCCTCATGTCCCAAGTACATTCCTGTGTGTGTGTGTGTGTGTGTGTGTGTGTGTGTGTGTGTGTGTGTGTGTGTGTGTGTGTGTGTGTGTGTGTGTGTGTGTGTGTGTGTGTGTGTGTGCGTGCGTGCGTGCATGCCGGCCTGCGTATCTGTGTGCATGCCGGCCTGCGTATCTGTGTATGTGTGGGTGCATGCGTGCGTGCCTGTGTGTGTGCGTAGAATGATTGCCAAGGCTCGGGTGGTGAGCTAATTTTCATTTTCCTAAACTCAAGTGTTGAGCACAGAAGTGGGGGGTGGTGGAGTTTGAGGGGTGTTCAATTAAGCCGGTGTTTGCCCGTCAGTTGGAGCGTGATAATCAGAGCTGATGAGGAGCCTGCAAATTGCTCCCAAACTGTGCAGCGCTTTTAGGCTTTACATACGTAATGTCACAGCTGTGCCTGCTGATATATGTTCTGCACACCATTTTTATGTTTTTTCTAGATCCCTGGTTCATTTTACCGAAGAGGCAATTGGCAAGAATGGATTTTACAGCGGCAAGCCACTCTGTCTAGACAATACGTTTAAGCGAAACTCCATAATGCTTTTTCCCCCCTTGTTTTTCTTACATCTATCTCGCAAGGTATTTATTCAATGCATGATTCTCCCCCTGCGCACTGCATGCAAATACCCCATCCAATTCCCCAACGACACTTGCATAAGAAACCATATTTCTAGTGGCTGACTCCTTTGCCCTTGGTGAAAATGACTTCATGCATCACTTATACAAGACTCCACATCTATATTCCCTGCAACCCACTTTTAATATTGAAATAGTATGTGGCTTAGCCGGGGTACGGCGGTATTACCATACCACACTTAACACTCCAAGCAGACCCTCCAGTTCAGTCAGGGGGTGGACAGGCCTGGAACATCATGTCAGACCAGCCCACTTTCATACAGTACGTACAGGAGAAACATCATAATTGTGCTGCCCTCTCTTTACCCCCCTCCCCCCGTATAAAATATACGTGTATAGAGTAGACTAAGACAGCACGAATGAGTGGAGGAGACAGTATAGACTGACCTCAAGCCGATTCTTCCTCCAGACCGACCACAACGTCGAAAACATTATTCAATATTGGTACAATTTTACATGATGGCAAGTCCCTCTGGCCTCTGCAATGTGGGGGAGATATGGTGAGGAGAGAAAAGGTGGCAGTGACACAGTGACCCTGCCACTCTCAAAGGCCATATTCGAAACATTTTCCTTGCCATTCCGGTCATGTGCATCAGATCGGCAGGCATATGGTATTGCAGGTACAATACGAATACCTGCATTGTGACTCCTGTATCGGGATACATATCTCATTGTGACTGTTGCATCATGACTTCTATTTCAGAATACATACAGTAGGCCTATCATATCACAACTCCTGTAACAGGCCATGTTTCATATCACAACTCCTGTAAAAGGCTATATTTCATATCACAACTCCTGCATCAGGATCAGGGCTCATCACCATGTTGGCTTGTGGTGGACATTTTTGTCCAAATTTAAAAAAAAATGCCACGGACATACAAAATGAGCGGGCAATAATATCACCAGAAACACAAAGCCCCGAATGACCATTACAGGTCTGTAACACTGACCATTACAGGTCTGTAACACTGACCATTACAGGTCTGTAACACTGACCATTACAGGTCTGTAACACTGAGTGTACAAATGGAACCAAATGGACCCCGAATGACCATTACAGGTCTGTAACACTGAGTGTACAAATGGAACCAAATGGACCCCGAATGACCATTACAGGTCTGTAACACTGAGTGTACAAATGGAACCAAATGGACCCCGAATGACCATTACAGGTCTGTAACACTGAGTGTACAAATGGAACCAAATGGACCCCATTACAGGTCTGTAACACTGAGTGTACAAATGGAACCAAATGGACCCCATTACAGGTCTGTAACACTGAGTGTACAAATGGAACCAAATGGACCCCATTACAGGTCTGTAACACTGAGTGTACAAATGGAACCAAATGGACCCATACACTCTCAGAGTTATGGTGGTTCTTGAAAATAAAAATCACACCTGTGTGAAGTGAGGGGCACTCTTATTACCCTCACTTTTAGCTTCAATACAATATGTACTTTGCTCAGCCAATCAAATCCTCGCTATGGGGTGATCAGCCAATCACAAGCCAATGTTTGTTTTTACACAAACTCGGAAAGCTGGCCATGGGAGGGGCTAGCTCTGGTCCATAGCCTTCTACTGCTTCTACGATTCTGCCCTGCGCAGTAAGGCTATGGGATCTCAAATCGAAATCAGACCAGTCTCTCCTCTTTGGCGTAAATAAAAAGAACGTTTTTGCTACTCACCAAAACAAAGGCGGGTTGTGTCATTAGAAAGCCTAATTTCCTTAGTGGACGCACTCTGAGCCCCCCACCACACGTATAAACGGTACTTATTGGCCAGAAAGGGATTTTTTTTCACCGGAGGAAATATCACTAGAGGGCGCAGCGGAGTAACTAAAAATATTTTTTCCCCGGTGGAAACAAAATCCCCTTTTGGCCAAAAGGTACAGTTTATACGTGTGGTGGGGGGCTCAGAGTGCGTCCACTAAGGAAATTAGGCTTTCTAATGACACAACTCGCCTTTGTTTTGGTGAGTAGCAAAAACGTTATTTTTATTTACGCCAAAGAGTAGAGGCTGGTCTGCATTCATGCGAGCGGCGGAAGTTGAGAGTAACATAGCTCTAAATGAAACGCATTAGAGCTATGGACCAGAGCTAGGGAGGGGCCAGCGCCCCTCAAAAATAAAAAATAAAGTTTGAGAAACCACTGTACTAGTGGACTCCTAATGTGCCATAGTGAATAGTAAATTCAGTGTTATACATATTCTGAAGAAAATCCGGAGACTGACTGGGGTTTTGTCAAAATAAGATCATAATGTAATGTAAAAATAACAACTGTGTGAAGTGAGGGGCGCTCTTATCAGCATACATCATTTCATTCTGGTGATGGTCAATCACAATTTGTGTCCTCACTTTTCCGCCTTCACTTTTTATCCTCAATACGTCGTACTTTGCTCAGCCTATCAAATCATCTCAATTCCGTGCTCAGCCAATCACATCATCGCTATAATTCACACAACCATAGGCCATAGGAGGGGCTACCGCCCCTCAAAAAACTAAATCTAGAATTTGGACTAAAGTAAGAAGCAAGAATAATAAAATAAGAATCTAACCATAGGGACTATCCGAGAAGACCTCAGATTCAAGTGTGATTGACTACTCCACTCGTCCCTCAACCAGCTACGTTTACTTTATACAGTCCTTTTAATCTCCAAGTTTCTCCCCAAGGTAACAGAGAATCTCGGCAATAACAATCGTATAGAGCACGGGTGGGCAACTTTGATGATGGAGAGGGCCACTATATTTCCACACTCACTCCAGAGGGCCACGTTGCATATTACCGTCGTAGCAAAAATAGCCGATCTACAAGCTCACTCGTCACACCGCGACATTTTGAGCTTGTACTGTAGATCAGCTATTGAAATCCTGAAAAGAATGTGGCAAATTCTTTTTATTGGAATCCTGAAAAATAAACTTTATTTAATTTCAAATGAATTTAGTTATAACTTTATGAACTAAATCCAAACACATAGGACATACAAAAGCGGGTCATGTTTGCATGTTTGGAATTGTAACAGCTGAAATCAATAATATATCAGTATTCTGATATTAACCTAAGGGCCACATTAAGTGAAGGTGGGGGCCGCATGTGGCCCGCGGGCCGCCAGTGCATGTATGATAGAGTTACTGGCTAATACTCAGCCCTGGACACAATAGACACTACACCTTTTAGCTTTCAACAGATGCATGTGGAGGACAGAGATGGATTTAGCTGCCGTTGCTTCTGTGCAAAGCTGAAAGCATGGTCTTATTTGAAAGGACCTGCAGGCATCAAGCTGCGTTCATGTAAAAATACATTAGATACTATAGAACTGCAAAGAAAAGACTTATCAGTATGTGAGAAGCGTTGACTATACAATACCTTCTGTTACGTGACTAGCGCGGGCTAACCTTTAGATCTGCTTTTCTTTTAAGTTATCGACGACAAAGATTAAGTACTGAGTAATTGATTAAAGTGAGATTAAAGTGTTTAAAGAGGAATTAAAGTGAACTTCATACAGAACGGAAACACAAAACTAATTTTACGTGGCAGGGTAAAAAATACAAATAAAAACAGGTGAACTGAACTACAGTTGATACTAAACGACTACTGTGGTCCCAGCCTGAAGTGTCGCTCGCTTTTACTCAAAGGCACAAGTTCTACTGGGAGGGAGCTCTAGGCGAGGAAAACACCATCGGCTCTCAGCGCTGTCTGGCACACAGAACATACGGTCCTTTGTGATTAAACGGCTCACAGAAACAAAACTAAATGGAACACAGCACGAAAGAGAGAGAGAGAGAGAGAGAGGTTACCAGAGGACGCACAGTCAAACTTAACACTAAAGGGATCGACTGGGCCTAAAATAGAGCCATAGCATGAGAGCAGAGATATGAGCTTGGAGATCTGCTATTTTTGTGCATATGTGATGCCATCATATGATGAAGTATGAACCAGGTTTGATTTAAGCCATTAAAACATCAGAGTAATTTTATACGTTTGGCTATTCAAAATAGCAGATATACAAGCTCATATTGCGTCACTATATGAGCTAGTAGATTTGTTATTTTGAAAAATGATGAACATTTGTACAACTCTTTAAATTTACATATACATTTTGGGGGTCGTTGACATGAAAAGGTTTGAGCACCACTGTATTTTTTTCCCCAGAAAACATTTAGAAGACATGTGTAGAATTGGCCTCAGATCTTAATTGTTTTCTGAGCATCGACTACAGATTGCAATCACAGCTTGTAGATCTGCTGTTTTCAGAGTGCAACACCCAAGCACAACCAAACATAAAATTACTTATGTCTGTTAGTTTCAGTTTGACAAAATTGTCAATATATTTAGTCATACAGTACTTTTAGTTATCATAGCATGGATTTTGTTAAGTTTTTATTTAGTTTTCGTCATAGTTTTAGTCGACAAAATCAAATTAATGTATTAATTCATATCAACGTGTGTAATGGTGAGGAGATGAGGGCAAGGTGTAACTTAATTAACAGACTTAGTTTCATGATTATACCAAATTGTGAAACATGAAATCACAATTGTTGATGTTCACAGAAAACCAGTAGAAACAAATCTATTAATTCATACATCACAGCATAATCCTATTGTTTTTCATATAGGGAAAGCTGGAACCGGTGCAAAATAACATTTGTAAAAACTTTGAAAACATTGTGCTTCACCACGGACATGGATTACTCAGAACAAAGTAATTAAAAAGCAAATAGCCAGCACTTGACTTCCAGTTGGCTTTGACATTTAATTTGGACCGCATGCACGCACGCACGCACGCACACAGAGATAAATAGGAATAGTATGTTAGTTCCACTGGTCCAAAGTAAACTGGAACACAATAAGTTGATTGATCATTCAAATACACATGCTCTGAAAATGCACCCATCTGACTCAACACTGCAGCTGGTTGTGGACACTGGGCACTGCACTCCCTGTGGTGGTGTGGAACGCGTGTGTCAAATTTGAAGTTTGCACCACGTCTCTGTGTGTATACTAAGATTCAAATTCAAATTCGACACACGCGTTCCACACCCCCACAGGGAGTGCAGTGCCCGGTGTCGAGTCGTTTGGACCCATGGTTGTCCAGAACCGCCACAAAAGGCCACACTGCCCGGGCTATGGACAGGGCCCCTGCCCAGGCTCCATGGAGCTGGTCTGTTCTGACATCACAACAAACACTCCATATTTGGGCATGGCTGACACAGCACTCCATATATAGGAATAAAGGGACACATAGAAACAGATATCCGAAATCTGGGCAAAAAAGGGACACAGAAGTCACAGATGGCGCGGGTGGAGTGGGTTCTTTGACACGGTTATTGCATAGCCGGTATGGGTGGGGCATGGATCTCCAACTTCCATCGTTACCGACTTGGTGCTCTACAGCCGGGCACCGGTTTAGTAAAAGTGCCCCTTGGAGCACAGGTCTCCACCAGGCCAGATCAGGTTGTGGCCTCCTGGCCAATGTGAAAAGGGTGCCATTTGTTCTTACACCATCGATGGCAATTGGATGGCATTTTGTTTAAACAATATATATATCCACCTGTTGGTGGCGCTATAACAGGCAAATGTGAAAAGGGTGGGATATATTCCTCAGCCTAGTAGGCAAGTCTGTGAAAGATTTCACGTAAATTGCATGCTGCGTTCATGATTAGCTTTTTGTTTCAAAAGGGCCAATCCTGCAAACTTTGAAAGCTAATTTGGATGGAATACGCACAGATCCATCTTGAACACATGATTATAGAGATAGGCCCTCATTTATCAATCGAGTGTAAAATCTGCCACAGATTCGAGTGCAGGTTTCGTAGTACACCCACGTCGCCACGGCATTTATAAAGTGATCGCAAACAGCTGATCCTTCCTTAATTTCGTTCTGACGTTAATAAATGTGACGGCTGAAATCTATCTGGCACGCCCTATGAAATCAAGCCTCGCTCTCGTTTTTGCGACATGAACAACTGCTATACGTCCTGGAAAGGAAAGGTAGCCTACTATGTTTACCCAGGGACAGGGTAACTGGACTAAGCTCAAGAAACCATGGTTACAGGAAAAATAAAGTTTCTCCCGTACCTAATTGCTGCCCGCCTCACCCCCCTCTCTCATACACACGCACACACAGACACGCACACGCAACTTGCAAGCCCAACCAACTGGTGTGTTGTTAAATAAATAAAAAACGAACAACTGCATGAATTAAATAAAGCTGTTTCTCCTCTCGCTTCGCTTCCCCCTTGCTGCCCGCCTCACCCCCCCCCCCCCCCCCCCCGCACGCACGCACATATCGCAATTTGCAAGCAACTGTCACTGTGTGTTGTTAGTTGTATATTCAATTATTAAAGTATTTTTTATTGAATATACAACAATATATATTAGTGAACGAAAACCTGAACCTGTGAACCATGAATTAAATAACAAATAGGCACACACACAGACACACACGCTGCTGTTTTGCATAGGTGCTCCAGTGCTCCTCCTGTCCCGTCTGTCTGTCCGTGACACCGTGACCAACTGACCATGCACATTCGACAGTCTATTTAGATTGCCTCGCAGTTGCTAGTCGCAGTGGCTGGGCAGTTAACTGTCAATATATGAATGTGCAGCTAAAACCGTAGCCCATGTGGCTGGCACTGGTGGAGTGGTGGTGGTGGGCTGGCTGGGTAGCCTATACCTATCTCCGATGCGGCATTCGAGCGACGCGTCGGGTTTATTAAACGAGGAGGAGAATTTTGGTGTGCACCCATATTTTGGCGTACGCACGGTTGATAAATGAGGGCCATAGTGTGTAACGATTTGTGGGATTTTTGCACAGAATCTGGAGGAGTAATATCAAAAAAGTGTGTGTGCAAAATTTGGCATCGACCGGGTTAGCTGTTCACAGACGGACACAAAAAAGATTTTTCAAAAAGCAGCATTTCATTCCATCAAGGTCACCGAGCAGTTTATATTCATCTCCGAGGGTTTATACGGCATAACATAATGCAGGTTTGATTGAAAGGTTTCTCTCTGTAACAGATAAGGCAAGTGTTTCCTCATCTACTGTAGCACAATATGCACCTGTGGGGGCGGTGGATCCAATGATTTGATCTAGAAGTGCATAATTAAACTGTCCCTCATACCAGTGGTTCTCAACCTGTGGGTTGAGAACCCCCCTCCCCACATTAGATTTTTTTGGGGGGCGAGGGAGGTCTCCAGATGACAGTGCAGTGACAATTTTAGGACTTTTAAGACATTTATAATTCCTACAAAACAAAAAGACCAATACTGCTTCAAACGCAATCAACAAACTATAGAAACTGGTGAAACATTTGCCAAATAATAAATAAATATTTTCACAATATCTAGAAGTAGAACCAAGTCAAACTAAATTGAATGCCTTAGAAAGCCCAAACCACACCAAAGCGTCCCAGCACTGTGATATGTCCTGTCCTCAACCCAAGTCGACCCAAATGTGTGTGCGTGTGTGTGTGTGTGTGTGTGGGGGGGGGGGGGTCCCCAGTTCAAAAATGATTAGTTTTGGAGGTCAGAAAAGATTGAGAACCACTGCCTTATACCAGTGATTCCATACAGGTTTTTCAGACGGCAGGTGGACTGATGCCACGCATAGTAATTCATGAGGCGAGCGGGCGTGTAGGCGCCGGCAATCATGACAGGCGGAGTGACAAGTGGGGCAAACTCAAACTCAAATGTTGCGTTCGTGTTGCTGGTTTCACGCACACGCCCGCGACGAGTGCGATTGATGTTGGCTTTCTTTCTCACAACACATTAAGTCACTGATGTGACACAGCTGAAGGAGATGGTGTTTACAGGCGGAGCATTTGTGTGTCTGTGTATTCACATGAGAAGACAGGCGTTGTTAAGCACTTACCTTAACCTTTTTTATTATTTCAATTATCCCAGTTTCATATGCATTAGGCCACGGACCCCCATTTGATACAATTTGTATTCCTGGGCTACACTGTAAACTCATCATTGTTAATTTAACTCTGAGAGTGTACACGTCACCAAATGGACCCCACCTAAGGAATAAGGGTACCTAGCCATTAATCACTTGCTACAGGGACATGAGCCACCCTGAACATTAATAAAACGTCTGGGTTTCCCAAGGCTACCCTGAAGTTGTAAAAGAGATCTCAATGGAACTTCATCTGCATGAATAAAAAGGTCAAGAAATACTGGTGGCACCGGTTGAGAATCGCTGCTCTAATAGGCTGTTCTCATACAAGCCCTCCGGTGGTGTCTCCTGTCATCTCCATACTCCATATACATCTCGCTATAGCTCACCAGTATAGTCACATTTTCCGGCTCTGCATATATTCATTCAGTACGTACAGTACATGTTGGTACAGCATGTGTGAGAAGTTGTGATCGACGCCTGTGTAACTCCCCACAGCACAAAAACACTCAGTCAGGCAGCCTCATTACATTATAGCTTTGGCTGCAGCTCAACTTTGATTTCCAAAAGGAAATAAATGCAGGCATTTTTGCGCGACCCTTGTCGCGACGAGTTCCACAGTAACGCTCTTCAAGCTTCAGCAATGTGACAAAGACGCACTCACTCTCTGCCACTTTTGTGCCGCACAAACACTCCTCCTTTTCCGCAATAAACCGCTGTGTTTTGCTAATTGACAGTGAGTGATGAGGAGGGTCAGACCGGTGCTTCTCAACTGGGACACATTGTCTCTGCTTTGCAAGGATCCAAAAATATTTAACAGCTAAATATTCAAATGAAGTTGTTCTTCGTCCAAACTTCTCACAATCACACTACTTGACAAAGCACTATATTGGACGCTGCACTGTAGTCTACATTGTCGCTGTCGGGTGTAAACATCATATGCCCAAATCTGTTACTTTTCAGGAAATGGTAGAAAATTGGCTATAGATTGCCTTTGAAAGTTTGCAGGATTGGTCCGTTTTGAACAAAATGCCTCAAATCATGAACGCAGTGTGCAATTGATGCAATATGATTCACGCACATTCCCACTACGGCAAGGACGAAATGCCACTTGAACATTTTCATATCAGCCTCATGGTGGCGCTATAACAGGCTTTAGTATTTGTACCTATAACTGCACCGATGTGTGGAACTTTGCATGCACACAAGGATAAACCTTTTACCTGCTGTTTCACATCTGCCTTTAATAGCAACACCAGGAGGCAGACTTTTGTAAAACATTTTGATCTCCTTCAGATTCTGTCCAAAAATCCTGAAAAATGGTACACAGTATCTCTATAGTCATGTGTTCACGATGGACCTCTCTGGTATTTCATATTCCATCCCATTTAGCTAACATTGGCTTCCAAAGTTGGCAGGATTTGCAATTAGAGTGCAATTTAAGGGAACATTTTGCCCGCACATTCCTACTAGGCCAAGGAATAAATCCCACCCTATTCACATTGGCCTGTTATAGCGCCACAGGTGGACTTTTGCAAGACACACTTTTGGAACAGAATGCCTCAAATCATGACTTTGAATGTCGAATTGCCATCAAAGGCGTAAGAAGAAATGGCACCCTTTTCACATTATTATTATTCTAGCCTATTATAGCGCCACCAGTAGGCCACAATAACATTCCTGGCCTGGTGGAGCACTTTTTTCTAGTTTTCAATGGTTCAACATTTGTGACCAGTGCCAGTGGTTTAATATACAAGGGGGCTATGGTCATTTTTCAGTTCTTTACATATTATGAAACTGCACACTGTAACCTTTCATATGATGTATTGCTCATTGAAATTGGGGGGGAAATCAAGAAGATATGACCATTTGAAACTTGTTGAACCAGAATTCCCAAATTAGAGCATTCCCCCTTCAAAGATTTCAGCAGTGATCTATGACTTTAGGGGGCGCTGTTTTCCCTTCATTCCTCCATTATTCAACCAGCAGTGTTGCCATGTCTGCTTATTAAAATTAGTTGGCCTTGTTTCTAAAGAAAAATAATGCATAGGCCTACTGTACCAATTTAATAATAATTTATAACCTGTTACTAAAAATGTATTTGACAAAAAATAAAGTGTAGTTGATTATGGAGAGTTGGTAACCAAGTGGACCCTTATTAGATCAGGCCTATGTAAATGTTCCAGATGAGTAGCCTACAAATAAAATAGCTATATTAGCCTGTTATTATTATTTGTCTCCAGGGACAAGATTTGTATTGTTGTAGATCGGCTATTTTAGCTTATTTTGGGCTTGTTTTCATATACCGGGTTGCTTATTTCTCAGAACCTGGCAACCCCGCGATAGCTTTTTAGCTTACGTTTAGCATTATATTGATATCAATCCTGTAGCTAAAACAAGTACATATCGCGCTATATTACATATCGATGTGATCTGCGTTATTATGACCTTAACTTTCATGGCAGGTACATTCCAAAGTAACTAATAATAGCCACGTTATGGTGACATAATGTTACAATGTTTACATTGTATTCTTCTTCTGCTATTGGAAACAGGAAGCCATTTCAACATGTTCCATTGTTCTGATTCACCAGTGCCCCCATCTGGAACATTAGCTTTAGGCGGACCGAAAATAAACACACTTTTTACAAAATACGATGGTTAATACTTCTTTCTCTGCTATTTCTGTTAGCCAGTTAGTAAAAGACTAGTATTATCTTCAAAAACGATTGTGTACAAAAAGCGGAATTTTAGAGGAATTTGCATACTTTAAGAGGAAAGCTCTATTTTCTGGTTAGCATTTGTTAGCATTGGTTAATCCAATCGTTAAAACATTACACATAGTGACATGTTTAAGCAATTAGAACGACTTAATGACACTAAAACGACTTTCTGATGGAATAAAAACATTCTTTAACATTCCAACTGTGTTAATGTGGCTAAAACGAAAACCACAAAAAAAAAAAAAAGAATGTATTTTGTTCAATTGTGAAGTTAAAGTATTGGCGACTTGTGGTTGAAATCACTGGACTGGGACACATTTATAAAATGTCACAATATTGTTGAAAAAATTGCAAAGATAGTAGAGCTTGTAGATTGGCTATATTTGCTACTTTTGCATGAAACAACAAAGTATAAGCCATGCAGGCATTAATTGGCTGTATGGAGATATAAGGTTTCTGCGCGACGAAAACAATATTTGCCTGTTGGTTTATGCTGCTCTAGACATAATGTGCCAATGATGGACTTGTATTCCCAGCAGCTGTAGCTGCAATGATGCATGTCAGAATGAATTGAAAGCCATGTATTCATAACGCAAGCCAGATCTAATTCGCAGGCGGGCCCCCACCCATCTCGCCTATGGGGCCTCCAAGTATGACATGTGTTCTAAAATGACCCAGTAGAAAGGAGATGAACCCATTTCTCCCAGGGGTGAGGGATATGAAACAAAACCGAAAGTGTGGGACTGTCTTCACTTATTATTATGATACCAGCCCGCCCCGAGGACTGCTGTGATGATGCATGGTGGACTGCGTCCCTATAGTCTCGTCTCTCGTCTCTAATTTCTTTAGTTATATAATACAATATCTTCTGCACATGTTCATGAAGGGCGTTTGTAGGGGCATGTGCAGGGCAGTGGCAGTGCTGAACAAACGCATGCGAAACGGGGCAAACTGTGGTGAAAACCACAGTTTAGAAATGGAAAACCTGTATAAACAACAGGTAGGCCTATACATTTTTGAAGGCTAAACTATTCTGTTTTAAGATCAGTGTTCATTTCGTCGACTAAAACTATCACGAGTGCCCCAAATCGCATGAGGAGCTAGCTCACAGTCAGGACCAGTGTTGGGGAAGTTACTTTTAAAAAGTAAGGAATTATAGTTATCGTTACTTATCTAAAAAAGTAATTTGTTACTTTACTTTACACTAAATTATGAAAGTAACTACTTTACTTTACTTTAAATAATAATAATATAAAAAACGATTTAAAAGAAGGTTTTTTGTTCTTAACATTATGAAATGTAGTGGAACAATAAAACATGTTCAGGAATTTTGACAGGCATCTTTATAGAGATATTCTATTTCATCAAATGTATTTTTGAGCTCATCTTCCATTTTAGAATATTCACTGTTCAGGTATTTGGAAAATGTATTTCTGCACATTGGATCTGCTTTCACTGGTATTTTGCTGACCAAGGAACAGACTCCACCGGCGTTGAGAGGGGAAGCATTTCCTCAACAACATAGGCTACCTAGCAATCATTTTGTCAAGTTGACTCTTGGTGACATGCTACTGTGGCCATTTAAAATCGATATTTCCAACCCCCAAAGCAACCGATCTCGCTGTCATGATCCGCATTTGCCATTTTAGCGTGTGGTACTGTATTATGATTTTCGTTCAACCCGCGATTTCTGTCTGTCTAGTGTCTATGTATGCGTTACAAGGGTTTGTGTGTCTGTGACTAAATCTGTTACTGTTTACGACAGCCAGTAAGCTCGCCCACCCTGTAGACTGTCTCTGATTGGCTTACCCTGAAATCTGGCCCTACGTTAGCCAATCAATGACCTCTTCTGCCACGTGCTTTTATCAAGTTAGGGTCAGCGCTGGAAGGGGGGTGCGGAGGGTGCTCCAGCACCCCCTGCTGGTGGAGAGGAGAATATTTTGACATGTCTATCAGAGCGTGCTGAATTCAGAATGCACAGCGAGTGAGTTGACAGATAGACAACATGACGAGACAGCAAAAACCTATTGTAGTTTTACTTTCACCTGCACCAGGTTTAAAGAAATCTAACCCAAACACAATAAGAGTCACATACTGTTATGATTAACTCGGTTAACTAGGTCCTAAATAAGTCATTTTTAGGCCAATTATACCCGAATAAGATCCCTCCCACCCTTCAGCTCCCCCTGGTATAAATACCTTCCAGCGCCCCAATAGGGTGTATCAAGCCATGTGGCCTCAGAGGCTAGTATGACTGCACAAACGAAACTGTCAACACAGAGAGCGCTCTCTCTCTCTGCACTGCAGTCAGCAGCACAGAGACGCCTGTATGATAGACTCACGGAGCTGCGAGACTTTTCACTGATCACATAAGTTGACATAACGCCATAACGTGGGTAACGCTCGCACAATAACTATAAGGCCGTTATGGAATGGGGAATGTAAAGCGTTAGGTTACAAGTTACTGCAAATAGTAGTTACGTTATGTAACGTAACGCGATGTAAGAGCGTTAGTCACAACACTGGTCAGGACACATTTGCACAAATGCTTTAGAAAGGAGCTGGCGCGTGCTGACATCAGTCGGCCACGTTCAACGCCTCAATGAAAAAAATCACAGCGCACACAGTCTCAGGCCTAAAGCTGTATACAGCTTTAGCGTCCCTCACTTCAAGAGCTAAATGACAGTCAAAGTTAATCCTCCATGGACGGCACACAGTAATGCAGCACACAGCTTGCCTGTAATGTCACACATAGATGCATAGTCTGCTGAAGAGAAGGCTGCAGAAAGTCAATTAAGTAGTTTGTATCAGTAAGCAGCACTCAAGCAGAAAATAGAGCCTTGTTATTCTGCTGAATCCAAGGCGGTCCCAATCACAGCTTCTCAGCATGTTTTTTTTTTTTTCCCCCTCAGTCATTCTCTATAGCCGTACACTGGTTTGACATCACAGACAAATTCCCGCTCATTGTTACGGCATAAGCCTCGCCCGCCCCAGAACAGCGTTTATCAGTATGTCCCCAAGAATAAGTACAATAATCGCAGCTCATGCCACTACGTGCGTGAAACAGAGACTGTCCATGTAAAGCAGTCACGCCATTGAATCATGTGTTATTAAACCACCCAGTAATACTTGGCAAGCATAAAATTAGGTTTCAAATTGTGGGGAAAAACTAGCAGTATTTTCTTTGCTCACTCACAAAGAGTGAGTTAGGTACACGCATACCTCCCCTAACTCACAAAGAGTGAGTTAGGGGAGGTATGATTAATTCTAACGCGACTAGCGACGGGACCACGATGGGCCGTCTAACACAGATCAAGAGTTATTCACGTTTTATGAATTTCAATCTCATCCGCTAAAATGGGGGGGGACATTTTCGATGACGTCCCACCGGAAAATAACATTGAATGTTGTGCAACAGACACTCCCAGCCTGTGGAGGGATGCGATCGGTTTTGATATCAATAATCTCCGTTATTTTTATCAATCTCCGTCCTGAGCGCTAGGCATTACTAATTGATTGAACGGAGAACCGTCCTTGCCACTTTAAGTCTCAATATGTGATTTCCTAAACTGATTGGAATACTGATACTACTCTATGATCCTACATTAGAAGTGACTTGTTCAGCTAGCTTTGTGCCCAACTCCATCAGACTCTTGAACACCTAGGCTGAACCCCCCCCTTTCCACCTGATGGACTATATAGTGAACGCATAGGTTGCATACAGTAAATATTTAGATTTTAATTATTAGTACTTATATAACAGATTTGTAATATATTATGCTTTTAAGTAGTTCCTCTTAAAAAGTAGTTTTATGATCTTTTATATAGTAACTGTGTTTGTGTGTACTGTGATTTCTGTCGTCTTTACCACTGCACAAAATAAGTTTCCGAAAGGAAAAATAAAGTAATTTGAAGTTGAAGTTGAAGTTATGCATTCATATCAATGTAAACAATTTAAAATATTATTTTGGGTTAGGGTTTCATATTTCAATATAGCTTGTTTTTAATTATAAAATTTTTAGAGGTATCTTGAGGTATTTGGTCAAAAATATTATTTCATTATAATTTTTTCCATATCGTCCAGCCCTACCAGTCATCACCATAACAGCAGCAGACTTTTGATATCTCTTGATATCACTTTCATACCTGGGCCGGGCAAGAACCTGCTCGTTTACCTTAATTACTATTTGATTAATACAGACAGCATAAAATCTGGGAGTGAATTAACCCATTCTGACCGGGCACCCATTTTGGTGTTGGCATCATGTTATGCTTTAGCTATCGAAAAATAGCAGATCTACAAGCTCATATCGCGCCACCGAGTGGCGCGATACGAGCTTGTAGGTCTGCTATTTTTTGAAAAATCGAAGAACGACTGACATTTCTAGAATCCGATCTCAGGTCAGAATGGGTTCATCAGGACCAGTGTGTGTCCGGCGGAAACCTCGTATGAATCTGATCTCAGGTCAGAATGGGTTAAAACAAAGGTCTTGACCACTGTGTTACAGAGAGGGACCTGTGGTGCATTTATATGAATTAATCAGGGCCTGGCTCCTAATTACACAGGTTTTGTATGGAGTAGAGCATTCAAGCCACTTTGCTCAGAACCTTATTACCCATGACATTGTACATTGGCGATTATAGAGAACAAATGAGAAGTTCCTCGTGCACAATGATTACTTTGTTTCCCGGAATAACCCATTCTGACCTGAGATCAGATTCATACGAGGTTTCCACGGGACACACACTGGTCTGATGAACCCATTCTGACCTGAGATCAGATTCTAAAAATGTCAGTCGTTCTTCGATTTTTCATAAATAGCAGACCTACAAGCTCGTATCGCGCCACTCGGTGGCGCGATATGAGCTTGTAGATCTGCTATTTTTCAATAGCTAAAGCATAACATGATGCTGACACCAAAATGGGTGCCCGGTCAGAATGGAATAAGGAAGCCGCACCGCAATGCTCAGACCACACTCCTAAGGGGGGGACGTGTGGGTGTACGGACACACGACTTCTGTTTTAATATAAATCAAGGCAAAGGGTAAATTAGAGTGGAAAGAAGAAGGCATAAAGGGAGCGGAATTTCATTCAAGGGGAGGGAAGTGTGTGTGTGTGTGTGTGTGTGTGTGTGTGTGTGTGTGTGTGTGTGTGTGTGTGTGTGTGTGTGTGTGTGTGTGTGTGCGTGTGTGTGCTTGCGTGCAGCCATCTCTTCTTCTTGAAGAGATGGGTTCTTTTCAGTTTATGGTAGAATATAGAGAGAAGGTGCTTGGCTGTGGGAAGGTCATTCCACCACTGGGGAGCGAGGAGGAGGTACCGGAGACGAAGCTGAATTGAGCACACGGCTGATTTAATGACTACAAGATGACAAGAGTCTGAATTATCAAACCGGCTCCGCAGTAAAACCCTCTGTGTTCGTTTCACTCAGAGGCAGAGCGTACGGACGTAAGGGTCCGTCTGGTTACACTCTGAGTTACAAATGGATGAATTAACACTCAAGATTTTACAGTGTACACATGTTTTAACCGATTCTGACCTGAGATCAGATTAAAAAAATGTCTGTTTGAAAATGACAGTTTTCTGAAAAAGCCATGTTTCTGTCAGTCGTTCAAAAATAGCAGACCTACAAGCTCGTAGCGCGCCACTCAGTGGCACGCTATGAGCTTGTAGATCTGCTATTTTTCAATAGCTAAAGCATAACATAATGCTAACACCAAAAGGGGTTCCCGCCCAAAATGGGTTAATGCTCCTGTCACTGTAGCTGCAAATTAGGCATGGGTGAAATAAGGGACAAACAAACAAATAAGAATCTTTGAAGCAGTTTAAGTCCCTGAACAGATCCACAGACAGTCTAATAAGATTTTAAATTATTATTTTTAGCAAGCTAACAAAATCGCGGCGACAGTAGTCCAATCATGCATCAGATCTGTTTTTTTGTCGGCGAGTGCCAAAAAAAGCTCCTGACAGCATAATCGGAGCAAATATCTTACAGTGAGTAGGGGGCATAACTAAGTCAGCGTGGGTTAAGTCATGAACATTAGAATTTCTTTCATCAATAAATATTTTCTTTCCAGGGACTCATTTCGGCTAAACCATTGAAATCAATATGAGCTAGAATGCACTAGAACTCAATGGCAAGGTAACTTTGACAAAGTATAACTTTGGTGTGTACCGTGTGTTGAGTACAGTATGTATATATTATTTCAGTGTATCTTAGGTCAGATTCTCACCTAATACTTCGGTAGACTCAGATCCGTATGGGCGGGGAAAGGGGATTCTTGCATATTTAATTGGCTGCGGTTTGCCTTCACACTGTCATTCGCAGCAATTGGAAACGCAGCAGGGGGGACCTTTATCAATGTGTTCCGTTCATAAACTATAGCCTACACAGTGAAATCTATGGTGATAAAATTACACTCATAACGTGCATGTGTCGTGCCGTCTGGGACCCCCCCCCCCCCCCCCTCTCCCTCTCTCTACGCACGCAGCCGCCACACACTGTTCTTTTGGGCATGGAGGCACAGCGCTGCATGAGCGCACTGATATAACTCCCCAGTCCCACAGTGACAGCACTCCATGTTTACGGCACGCACAGACAGACAGACAGACAGACAGACAGAATATTATGTAGGCTATAATGCACTGCAGTGTTTTTATGTGTTTTCTTAAGCAATTGATTAATGTAGCCTACATTTCGATCAGGGCTTCAGTCTCCTTATTCGACCACGTCTATCCACAGTAACGGGACATCTTTGCGCTGCGTAAAATATGCCTTAACCGTCTCCAACTGTGTTCAGCTCCTCACCCGCCACATTATGTTTGCTTCATTTCCTTTATTTACTGCGGATTGCATTCACACCTGCACCGAATCGTAGTCAAGTGCGATTCGAAGCGAAGCGAAACCCACGTTTTTGGGCGGAGTAAAATGCGGTTATTTGCTGCGCATTAGGATTCGAATGAGCCTTCACACCTGCCAAACGAAGCGCACTTTCTGACAATGCGCAGCAGGATTCGTTTTAATCGCAGCAAAGCTCTCTGGTATGAATGTGACCTTAAACTTTGAGTCTGGCTTCAGTACGGCTTTCACGGATTTGCGACTCCAATTACCCCCTTTGCCCGACTACAACCTTTTGCTTTTATAACTAAGAGAAATCCATAGCTATAGCAAATAATGCTATGAATGAATGATAATCCATCTTTTGAACAATATAACGTAAATAACAAATTGAGTTGCAATTAGTGCCAGCTGAGCATAATTATTTCAAACAGTGGCCATAACATTTCAGTAAGTAAAACAGCGTAACAGCAAATAAGTACTATACTGCCTTCCAACAGCTGTGGTATTTTCTTTTAATTTAATTTAATTTGATCAGCAGGTTCACACAAGGTTAGGTTTGCCAATGTTTTAACAATGAATATAGCAATAAAATAATCTTTCCATTTCACACTTTCTGCAGAGATTATATTTCATTGAATGTTCTTTTGCACTGACACGCATGCACACACACACAATTAAATTGTCGACAGATTTAAAATGTTATTAATTTATTATGTATTAAAAAATACTTCAGCTGAGTTGACTTGCCTGCTTGTCACGGTTCAACAAAGATTCAACAAGGCCATGGCATAAACTTCAATCATCCTGAAAATGCATATAAACAAAACACACCATGTGTGTCTCAAGCCAGTAGGATGAGTGTGTTCATATCTGACCCAGAAGCAACATTCTCTGTGGAACATCTAAGAGAACCTCTGCCATCAAAGCAGCTCTCCTACACAGATACACACCTCTACTGAGTGCAGAAATGTCCATGTCAAAGTGCTGTAAGTCGCAAAAGGATAGTGGTTTAGTTAGTAAATTCAGCAGAACGCGACATTTTCACATAATGTATATTTGATTTCCACTAAAATGCATCATGTATAGAGATTCTGGGCAAAGTGTGTACTGTGCCGGTTTGCTAAACTCTTCACATATGTAGGGCCTATGTCACAAAATGATATTTGTACTGCACCAAGAGCAAATTATATTTTTATGATAAAAATTACATTTTAAACATCAAAAAGTGTCAAAGTGGGGCTTTCTCACACTGACAACTGATTTAGATGTTCTGAATTAGGTGTGAATTAGGTCTTCGAAGCAAGAATCGTTTGAAACAACCCTTTAGTGTTTTGTAACAGCAAATGCCGACTAAACAGAATAGCAGACAAGGTCACTGGCGTAATCCAATTTTCTGTTAAGAAAATGGACGTATAGGGCTATAGAGTGAGAGAGAGAAAAATCAATGGCTACAGAATGTGCACATACAATAACGTAAGACATAGGTGGGGACACAGTGGGACAAATAAACAAGCTGAACAAACGCAGTCACCTAAGCAACCAAGGCACAGAGGGATGTATTGGAGAGATCGAAAATCGGTGGGACTCAATTGACTCGGCTTGAACAAATTAAGTGCAAAGACCGCTTTATAACTTCATAAACCAACTGAAGACAATCTTGCCGTCGCTTCAGTACCCTACCCTTTCATTTCAACGAGCCTCAGATGAATATGTATTTGGCCACGGTCCCTGCAGAGAACTGATGCATTATCACATTTAGCTGGGGACCCTACATTAAGGACCACTGCCATATGACAATGCTATGGGCTAGCATGTGTTAAACATGTTTTTCAGAAATATTTTCATTCACTGTTTTTGTACTGTTTTCCATGCATGCTTTGCTTTGCAAAAAACTATTTTGCTGACTTTTATGTTGAAGTGGTAGTGGTAAGGGGAGCTTTACATAATGATTTCATTTCATACAGTCAGGCAGAAGCTTTCATTACAGGAAATTAAACCCCATCTGTGTGGAGGGATTTATTTTCCAATAATGCCAACCTCCCCTTATAGCCGTCTAATCAGGTAGACATTTAGATTTGGGATAGCAGGTGGCTTCAATTAACTAGCTGGTAAATCAGAAAAGTGGGAAATTGAGGGCAGAAGTTGGGAACCACACTGCCTTCTGGTCTATCAACTGCCTCACTGTTCGTAATCGTACATATGGCTTTGACACTGCCAGGTCGTCTAATACATACAAACTGCAATTGTGCGTGGCCTATTGTTGTTGACGTGTCAAGCGTTTTACCATCACAATTGGTGTGCTGTATACATTGAGAATTGAGAAAGAAAGAGAGAGCAAATGGAATGAGAGAGACAGAGAGAGAGAGAGAGAGAGAGAGAGAGAGAGAGAGATATGGAACCGTGTCTGACACTGTTGGTGGGTGAAAATATTCTGGAAGGCCTGTTGATTCCATTTTTCATCCATTACAATGTGAAATCTGCTGGAATAAACATGGCCTCAACTCCCCCGGCTGAGACCTTCATTCCACACAATGCATAGCGAAACAGTCAGTGCACTTGTAATATTATGCATCCCTGGGGTGATACAATGATCGTGGTGGGTGCACCCACAGGTCAAAATCCTATTTTCTTTTGCCTTCTGCGCTGCGAATACTTGATTGTCTGGGCCATGGGCATTCTTCATGTTACTCCTGAGGGGGAATACTTTCACATCAGTGCTCCAAATAAAAATATTTATCAATGTCATGGACAAAGAGATTCAGATCGTGCACTGCTGTGCCTGTCATATACTTTGGCTGGGTACAACTAGTCATGCTAAATATATGATCGTGGTGGTTTTAATCAGTCGCTTCATCACGCCTCACTCACACTGCCTCAAGGATTGAAATCTATCTAGTGTGTTTGGTTGCTAAATTCTCTTCCGACCCTGTAATTCGTCTGGCTGTCTTAGCAAAACCTAATTCCCCCCTCTAGGTTCATTAAAGATGTATCACGTCTTGTCTCCTTTAATCTTAAAGGACAACTTTAGTTTTTTTCAACCAAGGTTAATGTTTTAGGTTATTAGAGAAAGTAAAAGATGACTGTTATTTGCTGCTTTCTTTCGTTTTAGCGATTTAAGCTATTTTTTACAGGGGGGGCGGGGGCATTTGAACATGGGACTAAATATGTATTTGTTTTACAAAATGTTATTGCAATTTATTTTTTTATCATTTACTATAGTCCTACTAGATTACAGATTACATCTGGCCACAAAAGATCACAGGATCTACTGAATGTGAAGGGGGTGACAAACTGACATGTTGAGCCATATAACACATTATGGTAGCCCCCAATAACAGTATAATAAACATAGCTGCAAGTTGCTGACTTATGCCTAACTATATATCACGATGACTGCCATGCAGCGCATTTCGTTTGATTCCAGTGAGTTTCTTGACGTGTGCACTGTGCAGAAGCTCATAGTGGCACCAACACAGTAGTTGCAAATGTCCATAAATGTGGCTGATTTACACAACTGTTAAGCCTAATTTACGCTCGATTGCGCGACGGTGTCGCCCTCTCAAAAATAGCAGACCTACAGGCTCAGAACTCATCACGGAGGTGACGCATTGTGAGCTTGTAGTTTGGCTATTCTCAATGAGTGACCCTGCCATGCAACAAAGTATGGCTCAGGTTTTAGAGCTTTAATTATTTCTGTGCTGCTAGCTGTTAGCATAAATGTAGAATTAGTGTTCATTTTAAAATTAAATATCACAAAAATAATAATTGTGGCATGTCGTCCTCAGCCTAGTGGAAATGTGCATGTATAATTTCACGGAAATTGCACACTGTTTGTGATTTGTGGCATTTTGTTCGAATCGGACCAATCATGTGAGCTTTGGAAGCCAATCTTAGCCAATCAGGATGGAAGATGGGAAATGGTGCAGATCCGTGTTGATCACATGACTATGGAGATTGTGTGATGTATGGATAAAATGTCTACGAGTAATCTACAGAAATGTGCCTAAATCGGCCTCATGGTGGAGCTATAACAGGCCGTTGAGGAATATTTGGGGCAGAGGTTCGTCGTTGGCATCCAGGGCGGGCGGGCGGGCACGCACGCACGCACGCACGCACGCACGCACGCCCTGGATGCCAACGACGAACCTTTTTAAAGTCTAAAGTCACATTGAAAAACTAAATTACTGCGGTGCCAAATAACACCTTGGAAAGCATGAGTGTCTATTACAAACAAAGTGTTTTTTGACTGGGGGGTGACAGGAGGAATTGCCTGTCATAATTTGACCCCCCTGTATTAGGATGTAGATATTCATTCATCAGCCAACACTCCCCACTGACAGGTAGTACCCCCCCCCCCCCCAGAGAGGACGTATAGGGCCTTAGTCCTACTCCTCCTCCCAGCCAACACTCCCCACTGACAGGTAGTACCCCCCCCCCCCCCCCCCCCCCCCAGAGAGGACATATAGGGCCTCAGTCCTACTCCTCCTCCCAGCCAACACTCCCCACTGACAGGTAGTTACCCCCCCTCCCCCAGGAAGGATGATATAGGGCCATGAGTGTCTATTTCAAACAAAGTGTTTTTTGACTGTGGGGTCATTTTGTTTTTTATATTAGTCCTCCAGATTCTGTCAAACAATCCCGCAAATCGTTACACTATCTCTATAGTCATGTGTTCAAGATGGATCTGTCCAATATTTCATATTCCATCCTAATTGGCTAACATTGGCTTTCAAAGTTTGCAGGATCGGCCTGTTTTGAAGAAAAAGCCTCAAATCATAATTTACGTGAAATCTTTCACAGACGTTCCTACTAGGCTGAGGAATATATCCCACCTTTTTCACATTGGCCTGTTATAGTGCCACCAACAGGTGTTTTTTTCCAAAACCCATTTTTGGAACAATGTGCCACCTGGAGGCCACCACCTGACCTGCCCTGCCCTGCCCTGGTGGAGACCTGTGCCCCGAGGGGCACCTTTTCTAGTTATTGTCTCTTCCCCACTTTTACTTTTGCTCTGTGAGAGAAGGCTCTCACAAACAACAATTTATTAATTGACAATTAACTGATTGACACGTCCTTATTTTTCAACACTGTAAATTGATCAGGAATAAATTGATCAGGAATCAATAGTGAACTGATATACTGTAGAATCTAACCGATAAGCAGAATTACTACAATCTGATCAATTCCCATCCATATGTTAATTTCTTCCTGCATTTTCAAGAAGGCATATTATGACAAAGGCATCATACTAATAGGCTAGTATAAAGTTCAAATTGTTCACAGCTCTATATATTGCTTGTGTAGGTGTTGTCAGGTTGTCAGTAATTTAAAAAAAAACTGGCAAGACAAAACCTCCCCACAGCACAAATGTCATGAAAGTACAGAAGTGTGCTGTTATGAGAGTTTTGACATTTCTCTCAACTGAATAAATTCACTCTACAGACGACACAGTACTAGATACTAGATACAACACAACTCTCAAAGAACATCTTTCTGGTGAATCTTTATCGCAGCATATTTAACAGAACTACAGGCTCAATTGCTGCCTCCACATGTAGGTATATTACAGACCATTCTCTCCCTTCTCTGGGACGGTGTAACAAGCTACAAGAGGCTGGTCCAAAAATGTCATTCTCTAGTATTCTCCTTGCTATTATACTTTTTAAACATGTAGCTGCCACTCTTAGCTGTCACTTGAAATAATGCATCATCAGAGGCCATTTTCTTCTTCTATGACATGGTGTAACAAGCCAGAGCCTTCACCGGTCCAATTCATTCTATTCTCTAGTATTCTCCTCGCTATTACATATTTATTTCAGCATTTAGTTGTCACTCTAAGCTGTCGCTCTTTATCCATGAGTGACAGGCAACGACTGCTACTGGTAGAAAGGGCATCAATTTGTACAGGAGATGGTCTACCCGTGAATTACAAGCAAACTAGTGTTTAACCGATGGGTGGTTCATAAGAGCCATGACCTTTCATATTCACAGGAGAGGACTGTGTGCCGCTGTGCTCAATGAGGTAACAGTGATCGACTGGCATACCCAGTGGTGGAAAAGTGAGAGACAGCGAAATGCCTTCACGACGGACGACGTACGTCGCAACGTATATTTTTCCGTCGCAACGTATATTCGAGTACGTCCTGGCGTAAATATCAATTCGTCCCGGCAGAACGGACTCGTCGCGGCTATATCTACCCGTTTGCGACGTAATATGTTGGCTATTATTTTCCGTCGCGCCAGAACGGGACTCGTCGCAGCTATATCTACCCGTTGTGGCGTGAGCTGGACTCGTCGCGGCAGAACGTGACTCGTCGCGACTATATCTACCCGTTTGCGACGTGCGCCTCGCCGGTCCGGTCTCCAGGCGAGCCTGCGTCCTTCATATATTTTTTTTTCTGCTCTCGTTGGACTTAACTTTAAAAGTCCAATGGAACACCTCTTTGTAACGGGTCGCTGTAGTATAGTGGTCTAATTCCTCGCCTCTCTATTCTTTTTTGCTGAAGACGCTGGTTCAATTCCCGCTCGCGGCAAACCAAAATTATTATATTTTAGACAGACAGACAGACAGACAGACAGACAGACAGACAGACAGACTGCCTGTCTGCCTGCCTAATGTATTGTAAATAATGTATTCATTCCATACGGCTATTTTTTTTTAATATAAAAACTTTTGTCTTTCGCGCGATTCGAACCAGCGTCGTCAGCACCAAAACATTGAGAGGCGAGTGATTAAACCGCTGGACTACAGCGGCCATACGTTACAAAGAAGTGTTTCATTGGACTTATAAAGACAATAGCACCCAGCTGCAGTCTCGCAAGGGGAGGGACCGGAAGTGCTTTTATTTCCGGCTTCCACGTGCACAAGCGCACATACACGCACGCGAAATATAATGCGCGTGCACGACACGCACTTGCTGGTGCGCGCTTAAATGCCGGGTGTATATAGTACCATCTGTGCTTAAACATAATTACGTGGTCGGTTTGGAAAAGTTTGAAGTAGTTTGTTGTAGGTAATATTTTAATTGAAAGCTTATTAGTTGGTGGTATAAGTGTGCATATTTGAAGAAATGCAAATCTAACAATAATAAAATGATATGCAATAATAGGCTAGGCCTATATGGTCGATTATAACATAATGATATCAAGGCATTTAAGTAATGTAATAAGTTGCTATAACCCCGTACCCCTGTCCCACACACACCATGTCCAGACCATAGATCACAGACACACGACCATATGCATTTAATTTACTATGAAAACCTGCATTTCCCGTCAGTCAGTCAGTAAGTGTGTCATGTCACGCCTCGTGTCATGCCTCCATATATGGTCACGCCTCATGACACGTCACACCGCCATATATGGCCGTTTCCATATGATATAAGATCCCGACACTGACCTCATCAAACCCTGGATAGCCATACATTGAAAAGACTGGATCATCACCTAGATCTCCATATATGGAGCTGAGGCGGCCAGCAACTCTACATCTGACCTCATAATGTAATAATCAGCTCATAATGTAATTAAAAGACGAGCACATAACTTAATAGATTTTTCTATAATGTAATAATGTGTTACATTAAGAACCTCCACATAGGCGACTCATACTGTAATAAAACTTCATAATGCAATAATGTCTTTATAATGTATGAGCTGATTATTACATATTGCATTATATTTCGCGTGCGTGTATGTGCGCTTGTGCACGTGGAAGCCGGAAATAAAAGCACTTCCGGTCCCTCCCCTTGCGAGACTGCAGCTGGGTGCTATTGTCTTTATAAGTCCAATGAAACACTTCTTTGTAACGTATGGCCGCTGTAGTCCAGCGGTTTAATCACTCGCCTCTCAATGTTTTGGTGCTGACGACGCTGGTTCGAATCGCGCGAAAGACAAAAGTTTTTATATTAAAAAAAAATAGCCGTATGGAATGAATACATTATTTACAATACATTAGGCAGGCAGACAGGCAGTCTGTCTGTCTGTCTGTCTGTCTGTCTAAAATATAATAATTTTGGTTTGCCGCGAGCGGGAATTGAACCAGCGTCTTCAGCAAAAAAGAATAGAGAGGCGAGGAATTAGACCACTATACTACAGCGACCCGTTACAAAGAGGTGTTCCATTGGACTTTTAAAGTTAAGTCCAACGAGAGCAGAAAAAAAAATATATGAAGGACGCAGGCTCGCCTGGAGACCGGACCGGCGAGGCGCACGTCGCAAACGGGTAGATATAGTCGCGACGAGTCACGTTCTGCCGCGACGAGTCCAGCTCACGCCACAACGGGTAGATATAGCTGCGACGAGTCCCGTTCTGGCGCGACGGAAAATAATAGCCAACATATTACGTCGCAAACGGGTAGATATAGCCGCGACGAGTCCGTTCTGCCGGGACGAATTGATATTTACGCCAGGACGTACTCGAATATACGTTGCGACGGAAAAATATACGTCGCGACGTACGTCGTCCGTCGTGAAGGCATTTCGCTCCACCTGGGAAAAGTACTGTACTTTTTCTTTAGTTGATGTCAATGTTTCTATACATTATACTTCTACTCCACTACACATCAGAGGCAAATATTGTACCTTTTGATTACTTAGATTATTATTACAAAACATATATTAACCAATTAAGCCATCATTTATACGATTCAAATATAGCAGATCTACAAAGCGTCACATTGTGGACAAGTCTGACATATTTTGAAAACTAAAACGTTTTCAAAATGCCCACTTTATTTCAATATTCCAATGCATGACCAATGCAATCACTACCTTTATTTTTGTCACTTTAGGTCAATTGAGATTTTATACTTTGACTGAAATAAAGAAGAAAAAATAATAATATATATATATATATATATGTCACTCATTCTTGAGATGAGGGACAAAAGTGGAAAAAACATGTCCCACACATAAGAGCCTTATTATTGTTAAAAATAAATTAATTTAATAAAAATAAAAGCACTTGCAAAGTTAAATGTAATACAGTTGTGTATTATTATGCCATTAATTTCATTATAATTGTTTTCATATGCCATCTGAATTAGTTAAAAGCAGGCACTGTACCCAAAAACGCCTGTATTTAGCCTGTCCCCAGCAAGTGGTCATAATTTCAAACTGCTAAAAAAGTGTCTAATACTGTCACAATCACATAAATATACATACTAAATTAAAGTAGATTGTCAACAACATAGCAAACAATATACACAATAATTTTAATTTATATTTTCCATTAGATATCTCATATCAAATGTGTGTCCCACGTCTCCCGTCAACTCCGTCAGGTTTTTTAAAAGTCTTAAATTAATCAGAAAATATTGTCGACAGATTTAGCCTGAAGACTCCTTTTCCAAGTCCCGTTTGTATTTGTTGCAACTGTGGAGCACCTGGTCTGAAAAGCATTCAATTGTTTGATATTTTAAACAAACAATGTTGATATCAGGGTGGTCACAGCTTTTACATGTCAACTCCGTCAGGACATTATTATGATCTTTGTTAAGAATTCCAAAATAATGTTTATTATAAAAGTTTAGGGTTAGGTTTAGCTAACAAATGAAGCAAAAACAAAATGGCTACATTGTACTACAGAGGGTTAAGATGAAAACAAATGACATTTTGTCAACTCCGTCAGACGTCAACTCCGTCAGGTTTTGTGTCTGACGGAGTTGACATGTATCTGACGGAGTTGACAAAAGTGTTCCTAAAACAATAAAATTATAGTTTTTGAATAATGGGACGTATTCTAATTTGGCACACAGTTAGAGCATGCCTTAAGGAACATTTTTGGCTATAGGGCCATCACAGATTTGTCTCGTGGTGACCATGGCAGCCATTTTCCAAAATTGCCGCCACCTGATGTTATTTTACAATAACTCAAGTTCTACACCACCTAGGATCTTGATTCTGGTGACTAAGACTACATTTTCAAGGATGAGGGATACATTGGTACTATTTAGATTTGTCCTGTGACCATGGCAGCCATTGTTTTTCAAAATGGCCGCCACCTGCTGTTATTTTACAATAACCCAAGTTTTAGACCACATAGGATCTTGATTCTGCCGACTAATAATACATTTTAAAAGATGAGGAATACAGTGGTACTATTTAGATTTGTCCTGTGACCATGGCAGCCATTGTTTTTCAAAGTGACCACCAACCTGCTGTTATTTTACCAATAACTCAAGTTTTAGACCACCAAGGATCTTGATTCTGGCGACTAATCATTACATTTTCAAGGATGAACTTTCTCTGGGAGGGGTCAGGGCTTATTTCAGGTGCAGGTTGAGTTGCTACTGACGGGACATTAAAAGGAGGTGGGCAGGCCCAGGCCGTAGCGTAACGGTCTGGGCACCGGACTGGTAATCCAGTCGCAGTGTGCCGCGGGTTCGACTCCCGGACCCGACACGGCCTTTACTGCATGTCATCCCCCCATCTCTCTCCCGTTTCCTGTCAGCCTACTGTCTGTCCCTCCAAAAATCAATAAAAGGCGTAAGCCGCAAAAAAAAATATCTTTAAAAGGAGGTGGGCTTTCTGGCCTTTGACTTGTCTCTTTCAGGTACAGACGCACAGTTTGACTTCACTGGCCACTGCAGTGTGGCGTTGTATCTTGGTGGCCTCCTGCCAGTGTTTCTCCATCCTTCTCATGAGCTCTGTGTTCTGGGGCTCTGTTATAGTCAACTTACATTGTCTTGGCTGGAGATTGCTTTCCTGCAGGGTCCAGCCCAGTCTTGTGCAGATGGCTACTGGCCCACCTGGAGGCCCCAACCTCACTTGTTTGGTTGGTGTGATTAGGTGGGGTGGTCTTCCCCAATCAGGATGAAGGGTTTGACCCTTTCAAACGGCAGTCTGGCCAAGTGTCTGTATTTAGTTGTGAGGCTAGATACAGGATACGATTGCTCACCCAGCCCCAGGTGACTTGAGGTGAAGGCTCCTTTGATTTGGTAACATTGCTTTGGTTGACATGCTGGGGACACAGAACGACACTGATGCCTTCAGTGTCTGCACATCCTGCCTGATAGTCCTGAAGGCAGATCTTCTGTCTTCAGTCTTTCGCTCACTGTTCACTGCTCACTGTTCACCTCAAGCAGGTCTTCAAGGTGTTTGCCTTTGCACAGGCTATATGGCTAGGACTCATGCTTCAACCACTCAGAGAACTCCAACAGGGTGTTGGTTGCTCCTGGGCCGCAGAGCATTGTGCGGCAGAATTCAGCTCTCATCCCTGGTGGCAGCTTGTTGAGGAGTCGTGCAACATGTGAGCCGCATCTAAGTTCTGTGTCTCCCTCTGGGCCTAGGGTAGACACTTGCTATTTTCCGTAACACTAATTGGTGGGGCTGTCCAAACTTGTTGTTTAGGTGTCAATCGGGTCTCTGTTTGTGAAGTCGGGTCTAGGTGGTCTAGAAGATGAGTTATTTAGTCAGGGGATATTAATACAATCTGGTAATAAATTCCTTATCAAGAATTTTCTTCACCAATGTGTTTGGAAGGGTGTCTACTAACATATCCCACATTGCTTTATATTCAACCACCCTAGGGGACCTTTTGACAGCTGCTGAAAGTTGGGGTACCATCAACAACCTATATAAGGCAAAATGTTCATTATGCTTTAAGTAGCATGTGACATGTCAAACTAGGGAGTTTTCATGATTCTGAATGCATTCCAAGCATTAGCTATGCACGAAGAACACTCCTTGGGCTGAAAACGGCCATAGCCATCATCACAAAATGAGGTCAGCACATTTGGGCAAGTGGATATATGGCCGAATTTAGCCCAAGGGGTTTGACCCCTAGTTTGGCCATAGACTCCCTAGTTTTGCCATAGCCACTTGGTATGGTACCCAACTTTCAGCAGCTGTCAAAAATGCCTCTAGGGTGGTTCAATAGAAACCAATGTGGGATATGTTAGTAGACACCTTTACAAACACATTGGTGAAAAAATTCTTGGTAAGAAATGTATTCACAAATTTGACATTATTCTGATAATAGGCCTATTCCCTGACTAAATTGGTAAAATAATAGCAGGTCCACCATTTTTTTAAATGGCTGCCATTGTCACGGGATAAATCTAAATAGATAAAACTGTATTCCTCCTCATTGAAAATGTAGGATTAGTCATCAGAATCAAGATCCTAGGTGGTGTAGAACTTGAGTTATTGTAAGATAACAGCAGGTGGCTGCCATTTTGAAAATGGCTGCCATGGTCACAGGGCCAATATAAATAGTACCACTGTATTCCTCATCCTTGAAAATGTGGGATTAGTCACCAGAATCAAGATCCTAGGTGATCTAGAACCTAAATCAGTTAAACTTGTCAACTCCGTCAGATGTTCGTCAACTCCGTCAGATGTTCGTCCCGTGATGTTTTTGTTAATTTCCAAAGAAATAGAAAATGTGATGTTAAATATTTTGTGCATATGTATTGAAACACCAACTGAAATGATACGTAATGATGATTTTTTTTTTTTTTTTACATGGTTTTCATGTTATAATATTGAAAATAGAGGTTGAAATGACGGATTTGAGAAATTGGATATTTCATAATAGTGTGATATTGGAAAAAAACAATATTAAAATAATTGTATTACTTAACTTGATTACTGAAAGCCATTATAAGAGAACTGAGGACTTTATATTATTGTTGAAATTATCAAATTCAATTAAAAGGTATTTTAGTGTGTCTGACGGAGTTGACATGAATCGGGTATTAAGTGCATAAATGTCCCATTTTAGAAAGAAATGTTATGCGAAAAACCTGTTCCTTCTCAATATTGGTAGTTGAGACCTGTGTCTACAAATACATCCATTTGATTTGAATGTATCTTAAAAAAAAAAAAAATCCAGTTTGAAAAAAGTTTTGTCCCTTATCTCAAGAATGGGTGATATATATATATATATATATATATATAATACAGGACATTTGCTTATAGCAGAGTGTAGTAAAACATTTAGTAGAGTACAAGTAGAGTATTTCGTCAACCACTGCTGTACAATACAAGCAAACCAGTGTTAAGTGAGGAGGGGGCGTCCGGTTCATAAGAGCCTTTCATCATCACAGAGCAGTGTGTATACCACTGTGTGTCGGTCCCATAGACATAACCATAACCTTTCATCATCACAGAGCAGTGTGTACACCACTATGTGTCGGTCCCATAGACATAACCATAACCTTTCATAATCACAGAGCAGTGTGTACACCACTATGTGTCGGTCCCATAGACATAACCATAACCTTTCATCATCACAGAGCAGTGTGTACACCACTATGTGTCGGTCCCATAGACATAACCATAACCTTTCATAATCACAGAGCAGTGTGTATACCACTATGTGTCGGTCCCATAGACATAACCATAACCTTTCATCATCACAGAGCAGTGTGTAATCCACTATGTGTCGGTCCCATAGACATAACCATAACCTTTCATCATCACAGAGCAGTGTGTATACCACTATGTGTCGGTCCCATAGACATAACCATAACCTTTCATCATCACAGAGCAGTGTGTAATCCACTATGTGTCGGTCCCATAGACATAACCATAACCTTTCATCATCACAGAGCAGTGTGTATACCACTATGTGGCGGTCCCATAGACATAACCATAACCATTCATAATCACAGAGCAGTGTGTACACCACTATGTGTCGGTCCCATAGACATAACCATAACCTTTCATCATCACAGAGCAGTGTGTACACCACTATGTGTCGGTCCCATAGACATAACCATAACCTTTCATAATCACAGAGCAGTGTGTATACCACTATGTGGCGGTCCCATAGACATAACCATAACCTTTCATAATCACAGAGCAGTGTGTATACCACTATGTGTCGGTCCCATAGACATAACCATAACCTTTCATAACCACAGAGCAGTGTGTATACCACTATGTGTCGGTCCCATAGACATAACCATAACCTTTCATAATCACAGAGCAGTGTGTATACCACTATGTGTCGGTCCCATAGACATAACCATAACCTTTCATCATCACAGAGCAGTGTGTATACCACTATGTGTCTGTCCCATAGACATAACCATAACCTTTCATCATCACAGAGCAGTGTGTATACCACTATGTGTCGGTCCCATAGACATAACCATAACCTTTCATCATCACAGAGCAGTGTGTATACCACTATGTGTCGGTCCCATAGACATAACCATAACCTTTCATAATCACAGAGCAGTGTGTACACCACTATGTGTCGGTCCCATAGACATAACCATAACCTTTCATAATCACAGAGCAGTGTGTATACCACTATGTGTCTGTCCCATAGACATAACCATAACCTTTCATCATCACAGAGCAGTGTGTATACCACTATGTGTCGGTCCCATAGACATAACCATAACCTTTCATAATCACAGAGCAGTGTGTATACCACTATGTGTCGGTCCCATAGACATAACCATAACCTTTCATCATCACAGAGCAGTGTGTATACCACTATGTGTCGGTCCCATAGACATAACCATAACCTTTCATAATCACAGAGCAGTGTGTATACCACTATGTGTCGGTCCCATAGACATAACCATAACCTTTCATAATCACAGAGCAGTGTGTATACCACTATGTGGCGGTCCCATAGACATAACCATAACCTTTCATCATCACAGAGCAGTGTGTATACCACTATGTGTCGGTCCCATAGACATAACCATAACCTTTCATCATCACAGAGCAGTGTGTATACCACTATGTGTCGGTCCCATAGACATAACCATAACCTTTCATCATCACAGAGCAGTGTGTACACCACTATGTGTCGGTCCCATAGACATAACCATAACCTTTCATCATCACAGAGCAGTGTGTATACCACTATGTGTCGGTCCCATAGACATAACCATAACCTTTCATCATCACAGAGCAGTGTGTATACCACTATGTGTCTGTCCCATAGACATAACCATAACCTTTCATAATCACAGAGCAGTGTGTATACCACTATGTGTCGGCCCCATAGACATAACCATAACCTTTCATCATCACAGAGCAGTGTGTACACCACTATGTGTCGGTCCCATAGACATAACCATAACCTTTCATCATCACAGAGCAGTGTGTATACCACTATGTGTCGGTCCCATAGACATAACCATAACCTTTCATCATCACAGAGCAGTGTGTATACCACTATGTGTCGCCAGTGTCGGTCCCATAGACAACCATGCTGGTTTCCTACCTGAAAGGCCACTGATGATAAACAGGAGAAGAAGTGGTTTCCATGGCGACCCCATACTTGTTTGGGAGGGTCCCTTCTGTGAGAATGTCAGCAGGTCAGTTTCTTCATTAAAGCTGCGCCTGGAAATATATTGCGTATAATTAGTCCACTAAGCACTTGAACCCCAGGCATCCATATTCTCAGACTCGGATCACAATTTAGAATTCGAGCTGTGATAGAAGGAAGCTCAGCGACAAAAGAAAACCTCGACCCGAGTCGGACTTCAATTCAGCACATATTCTTGATATGGTGTTTTTAAGAGCGGAGATTTGGGGTAGACAGAAACAAGCGGATTTAACCCATTAAGACCAGAGGCCAATTCTAAAAAAATCTTCTAAGTCCAGTTTTCTGAAGAAAAAAAAAATATTGCTATATTATGTCAAAGACCTCCAAAATGTAATTTTGAGATAGTATCTCAAAATACTTTATTTTTATAAGTTCAGATGTCAGAAAGAATGAGCATGTTATGCACTTCAGTGGGTAATACACAGAGAGAGAAATCCATGAATAAATAATAACTGAGCTGCATAAATAAGGGTGGTCACCAGGGGTGGTTTGGGAGTGGATTGTTTTGGCAAATTTGAGCCGTTTATAATTTCATATGGAACTACATAATGTTTCCCACTGGGCACAAACAACTGCCTACTTCAGCAGAGGTTTCTGTCTATTAAAGTCATCTACCCTGCAGGTGGGCCCCCAGACTCTTCTTTTCTTCGATCTGCTGCACCCGATTTGAAAGTCAGATATACACCGCTCCTAGTACCTCAGATGGGACTTTGTAAGGCTCCAGGACAGAGGGCTCTCAGGTGATGGAGTTGCTGCTGACAAACAATGACTGCATGGACAGGCACTCAGGCAGTATATATATAGCTGGCCACTGATTGAGGTGTGAGTGAGAGCAGGTGAGATTACTGATTGAGAGGGAGTGACAGCACGTGAGGTGGGTGCATGGGTCAAACCCATGGAATAGGCCAGGGCAACTTCCTTTTCCCTCTCAATAAAAGCTCTCGTAGCCTGTAGCTTTTATTGAGAGGGAAAAGGAAGTTGCCGCCGCCTGTTGTTCCTGTCTGTCGACTACAAAACAATACTACAACATGACGTAACGATATCATCCGCTCCCGTCCGGATCATATACCGAAATGAAATGGTGCCCAGGCTAGGGGGAGGGCTGTTGCTCACTAGGTTGACTCTTTTCTACACTATTATACTAAAAAAGATAAAGATCAAGGGAAAATAGACATTTTTACAGTACAACACTGTTTCAAGTTTACACATACAAATACATTACACAATAATCAACACAAACACTTTATTTAGAACACACCCAAATCAAATCATATTACGGCGTACATGTTCAATCAAGTATTCCATCAAAGCAAACGGCATAAACAATATTAGTTTGCCTCTTCTACAAAAATAAAATGGTTCTCTTGCATCATACCGTACTTGTATTATTTTCCACCACAGAGTAACCTCGCATCAGACTATCCAGCATAGCTATCCACCTCAGTGGACACTCAAGATGGGCAGTGTCGGTAGGCCAATCAGAGGCAGGTGGGGCATTACTATGTCGGACGCAAAATAGATATACGCGTACCCCACACACATTTTAATGTTTTACAAATGTTAAATATGCATAGATGATTCATTATACTGCAAATATACATTTCCGAATTAATTCATAGTTTAAAAACACAGGCTAATACAGGCCTACAATTAGTGTGGAGCTGGATTTGTTTTGATGCCGTTCTGGGAGAGACAGAGGTTCGCTTCAGCGAGCATATTTGTGCCAAAATGAATGGGAGGACGTCGTTCTCAGCACTGTTCATGCAGATCACAATCGCCGCCTTCAGCTTTGCTAATGATGAGTGAAAGGAATAGATAAAACACACACATGTAGGTCTGTTGTTGTATATTAGTTGATAATTATGGACTAGAAAAATCCATTAGCCTAATTTGTTAGAGCACTGAGGAACTGTTCGTGTTGCTGGACTTGTCACTCACTCACTTTCACATTAGTGTCCTCCCACCATGGAGGTGGCAACACGTTACATTAATTCAATGTGATCACTGAATTAGTGCGTCTTCTGTGTGGGTGACAACATCTTTTATCATCATGTGTGTAAAGTTTCAAGTAAGTCTGCTAATAGGAATTCTCGACTTGTCCGTTAGTGCTTTGATTGATAGCCTAATGATATGTTTCATTGAGGTGCCGAGGAACTGTTCTGGGACCACCCTTCCGAAGCTCGGAATTACGTCAAAGTTGTAGATGTATCACATCCCTTTCCGATGTCGGAAGGGGTATGTATTGCGATTAATCCACCCAAAACATACTTTTTGTAAGTGAGGATCATATCGTTTTGAGAAATGAGCTTGTGAAAAAGACTGACTGAAAAAGAAGAATCTGAGATATTACCGTTTAAAAAGCTGCATCCCCATAGACAGCAAAATTTCCATTTCCGTTTTTTTCCCCAACGGAACTGTTTTCCAGTTGTTGCAAAAAGGTTAAATCTACGTATGACGTGAGTGTTCCTGACTGAAGCAGTTAACGTCAAACGTCACAGTCACAGTCCATCAGTAATAGTGCTGCCCATGCTTGCATTCGGTCACCTCTCCTGTAAGATTGTAGACAGACTGTCACACGGGTCTGATCTCCTGTAATAGAGCAGAAGTCTCCTCACTAGTTGAGTGGTGTGTTCATAACAATTCAATCCTAAACATCTTCAAAACCAATGAGATGGTTGTGGAGTTCCACAAAAGCAAAGATTCCACGCACTACGTCCAACCAGGGAAACTCCCCCCTGTCAGGTGTAAAGGAGCAACTTGGACACTCAGGCATGAAGGAATGAGTTCAAGTCCGTTGCCCTCCCCTTGTCCCCCATATATGGGGACTAGGTTGGTGGAGGGTGTGTAGAGCCCAGGATCACATTAGATGATTGACACAGGGGTGAAAAATGGGTTACAAAATCGTGGGATAAAAAATATATAAAAAAAAAAAAAGCAAAGATAAGGCCTGGGCCGTGGCTCAGTGGTCCAGGCACCGGACCGGTAGTCCAAGTCTGGCAGTGTGCCGCGGGTTCGACTCCCGATCCCGACGGCCTTCACTGCATGTCATCCCCCCATCTCTCTCCCCCATTTCCTGTCAGCCTACTGTCTGTCCCTCTATAAAAAAATAAATAAAATAAAGGCAAAAGCCACAAAAACAAAACATTCAAAAAAGCAAAGATAAGCTTCAGCTCTTAGTCATCAATGATCGAGCTGCTTTGAAAGTAGAAAGCTTCAACTTCGTGGCGATGTGGAGTGTCAAGGTAAGCCATATAGTGGAGATAAGCTCGACAACTATTGTTCTGTCTGCAACAACTCAAGAGCGGTGTGATAGTGTTCTCTTATTCTGTCACAGTGTATCAGAGATGACAGCCAAGAAGTAGACAAGAAGGCAAGGCAGTGTGAATTGTAATGAGTAGTGACCCATTAAAACCCTCTAACACCCGCATTCATTTCTACTTGCAAAAAATAGATTTCAACCTTACTACTCCTTTGTACTAATAGGTCTAAGACTAAAAAATATGTTAAAAAAATAATAATAATAAAGTTTGATGAAAAATGTATAATAATTATATAATACTATAATAAATTAATAATTTACATTTTGGGGATATCTTTCACAATAATGAATAAAACATGTTCTAGACATTCTAATGATCACAAAAAAACATTTTTACAATTATTTTACCTACTTTTATTAGGGTAAAGGTCAAAAGTCTTAGGTTAAAAAATGTTCAAAATTGCACAGAGTCCAGACATTTTTTATTTGTGTGAATTTCAGCCTCTGTGGGGGGTATTTATATATGCAAATATCATGACCAATGGCATTGAAATGGCATTGCAATGAACATCACTGATGACGTTTAGGTGAAAAAAGAACAGAAAGCAATAATAATAATTTAGTAATAAAATAAAAATAAAAAGCAACGCTGCAGGGTCTTAGAGGGTTAAAGCGGTTCATGACTCCAAAATGGGTCATGACCCGCTGCTCTAAACATAATGTAGGCTACATACTGTTAAATGTCTTCTCTGATGAGGGTCTGAAGGTTTGACCGAAAGCTTTATATGTGTGCACAGAATCAGTTTAGATTCACACTGATGTTTCCGGGAAACCTGAGCAAAGATTTGGCCGGGCGGAGCACATCAGGTCATCCTGTAGTATTATATACTCTTCTCCCGGGGTTAAATTCATATTTCAATGCATGCATGGATGGTTGGATAATGGATATGATGGAATTTCCGATTGTGAAAGAGAGGATCTCATTTGTATTCATGTGTTGGTATATGAGAGGTCTCACGAGCCTTTTGAATGTGGCAATATGCATTTTTATCACTCCAGCATAGTTACCTCTGAATGACCTCCAGTATTATCACAGCGTTGTGAAATCTGATATCCTAGAGATTAGAGACGTCCATGGATAAAAACCTCACTTGCCTCGATGAGGAGAAAAAGATACGATGGGGGACTTTTCAAGACACTTGATTTGAAGGGAAGAACAGCAGGAAACTGATTGAATAAGCCTTTCTGCTGTCTTCACACATTTACAACAACAAAAAGCAATGAAAATAACGGTGACAACTGGCTGCATTTACACCAGCCAGTGCTGCTTCTTTCATCTAAATTGTCTGGAATCTACCCAGAGAGAGAGAGAGAGAGAGAGAGAGAGAGAGAGAGAGAGAGAGAGAGAGAGAGAGAGAGAGAGAGACGGAGAGAGATTGAAACAGAGAGAGAGAGAGCCCCTGGGGTCTCGAGTTACAGAAAATGAAGTTACGTGAATATCTGATTAGTTCTTAGGACACAGAAATGTCAAAAGAAATATGAAAGCGCGGTGACACTGATAAAAAGTGAAATTGTGTCATATTCATGAAGACTAATTATAATGGGAAAATGGTGAATTGGACGGAGTTGAAAATTGCATTTCAAATTGTCACAACTTCACAATGATTTACATTCTGATGCAACAGTTAGTGGGAGATACAAAATGTAATCAAGCTGAGCAATGTCACATGTTATATACTATAGTACATGGTCAGAGTACTTGATCTAAATGCGTCCAAGTGACATTGCAGCACAACCTTGGTCACACACACACCCACCCACACCCCCACACACACACACACACACACACACGCGCACGCGCACGCGCGCGTACGCGTGCGTGTGTGTAATGATGATGTTCGAGTATTAGAAATCTATATGTTTTGCTTATAAATGTATTGACAAACTAGACGTAAAATGATGATCACTTGATCATAATATTGATATTATGTTTACTTACAAACATTCCAACTTTGTATGAAAGGACATGATCACTAGAACTGTCTATTTGACAGAATGGGGGCTAACCAATGTCCTGTATGGACATGGACAGGACATAATGCATTTCTAGGGAGAGTACAACAAAAAAGAAAACACATAACTTGACATATTAGACAAATTACCAGGATCTAAAATTGATCACTTCAGTCATTCACTCTAAATATAAACCTATATAATCTGCACCTATCATCACTCAGCAGCCAATATCATCAGTGACCTAGACCTACACATTATGGTCACCGGAAAACCAGGATGACATCAGTGTCATATTGTTATCTAATAATAATATACAGTAATTAATGTAAAGTGCTGGCTGGCGGCTGGCACATAATCTCTTTGGTGAGCCATCAGCAGAAGGAGCTCTGCTGTTCAATATCAATGACGGTATAACACTAGTCTGTTACCTCCAGATGGCCGTGTGCATGTAATAACAGAGCTGTTGTTTCATGACCAGACCAGCTAGACCAGCATCCTTATGTGTAATGTCTGCCAATCCCCTTTATTGTCTCCGACAGGCTGGCTGGCCGAAGGCCAGAGTCTGTCTATGTGTGCGTCTGTCTGTGAAGAGCTAATATCCGGCATCATTGGACCGATTGGTGTGAAACTTTGCACGCACACTCACAGTGGGCTAAGGAATAACCTCTGCCCCAAATGTTGGCTAACCATAGCTGCGCCTCATGGTTGCACACTAACATGCTACTTCACGTTTCGGCCTTTACCTCTTGAACCGTAGGTCGTACAATCAAAACAAGTTTCTCCTGGATTCCTTGGAGAAACTCCCCACATAAGCCACAGCCATTTCCGCCTGACACATTTCTAGTTTCTATTCATCTATATATTTTAAAATAAATGATCATCCCCGTTCTGAATTTGTGTGCTGGAGAATTAAATGTCTCGGCTGAATTGAATGTCCTTTTAAAGGACAAAGGCAGACACACATCACAGGATTAAGATGCTGGCTAGAAATGAGTCCAGTCTTGCAGAAACACACTTTTGTTAAAAAATAAATATTTAAATGTTTGATGTGTCAACAGTATTTACATGCATAATACTGATGTTTGATGTGTCAACAGTATTTACATGCATAATACTGCAAAATGAAGAATGGTATGGTTGTATTCAATTGACTATACAGGATACAATTAGGTTTGTAGGCACAGAGACCAGTTAGGAATCACATAAATGGTGAATGAGATCACTGCTTCGCTATGTTTTTCAGTGTGGAGGCGACGGCTTTGGCTGTAGTGTTGTAAGCAATATTTTTTACGATGGATGCTGAGCTTTATTATGATAAACCCACTTCCCTGATGCACCAATACAACATCAGTCATATCCCATAAGTTCTGAATATAGCTATAAAATCACAAGCATATAGTGGAAAAAGGATAGATAGACACACACACACACACACCGACTTGCGTGCGCTGCATTTAGGGGTGTCCCATGCAGTGTGCAGGACACACAAAAAGGTCGACAACGCCTGTACTGCCTAAGGAAATTGGCTAAGTTCAATGTCGACAAGACTCTGATGAAACTGTTTTACAGTGCCTACATCAAGTCCGTCATTTCTTTCTCCATTATCTGTTGGTATGGTAATCTCTGCATCAGAGATGTATCCGATCTGATGCTGCTCACCCACTATACGGAGATTACATCCTTCTCCCATCCGGCCTTCGCTTGCGAGCCCCCTGTGCCACAAAAAACAGGCACAAACATTCCTTTGTCCCGGTCTCTATTCACACACTGAATGCTGCTGTGGGTAGGTCGAGGATGTAACCTTATGATGAGCACTTTTACTTTTTACTGTATTATCTTGTGCCTATGTCTATGCACACACACTTTTATGACCTATCGCATAGCACTTTAAACGCCTGCACTTTAATGGTTGTGTGCACCTTTTTACTCTGGTATCCGCTATGTGAACTGTTTGTTGTTTGTACTGTTTCATTCATTGTTTAATGTACCGTCTATGCTGCAACCCAATTTGCCCTTCGGGGACACTAAATAAACTTGAACCTTGTTTGTCAAACATCTCACAGGTTTTGGGTTAGGCTCTGGCTGAATCTGTTTCGGGCTGTGCCGGGTCGGGTTCAAATTATTAGGCCTGATTAAAGCTCTAGAGCTCTAGTGTGCTGTTTCGTTGTTCCCTGTCATTGTTTTTTCTCCATGGATAAGAGAATAGTTTGAATTGAGAATAAGTGTGTGTTGTCCGTGCTGGATACCTTTACTTTCACTTTCAAGACGGAGCGACAGAAGTATAGAGCAAGGATAGATAGAGGTAAGAGCGGTGATTGCAGGGCCAGTAGTGTAAGAGTAGTGATTAGCCAGTAGTGTAAGAGTAGTGATTGGCCAGTAGTGTAAGAGTAGTGATTGGCCAGTAGTGTAAGAGCCACCGAGCTGGGTTGAAAGCGCAGAGGGGAAGCTGGTGACGTAACAGGGCCAGAAAGCACAGGCGTGAATGGCAGTTTCGCATGCGTCACGGACTATGACTTCGTCTCTGAACTGCCGCACATTCTGTGCCGCACATTCTGTGCGCTCCATGGGCAATAGTGGACAATAGTGTGGGCGGGCAATACTCGGAAATGTATAGATGGCACATCATGTTCTCAGATCGGGGTTCGAGGCCAACCCTAACCCAAATACATCACTTTGGCGGTACGTGCTCCACATGAAAATGTTAGCTTGTTGTAATGTAGCTCCTAACTGGGGTTGAATGCCCCCCAGAGCCATGTGCCCGTCATACTCATGTTTCATTAATATTCCAGTCATCCTCCAAAAAAAGCCAATCTACACGTTTTACTGTTCCTGTCATTTCTGATCTCTTGAATAATGTAATAAAACAATAACAATGAGCTGTCACACTCAAAGCCTCTGACAAAGTTTTCTAAAATGTGTTCCATGACAACTTCATCAAACGGTTCCACAACGAGGTTCATAATTTATGATTTTTCTGTATTTTATTTTGATATAAAAATTGTACAGATCTTGGCTATTCATACTGTAGTTCAGTGCTGATATAAGGATAGACAATACACACACACACATATAAAAAAAAGTGTACTCTTCACCAACGTGTCTAGTGTATCAAAATAACTATCAATAATAGCTACTGTGTGTGTGTGTGTGTGTGTGTGTGTGTGTGTGTGTGTGTGTGTGTGTGTGTGTGTGTGTGTGTGTGTGTGTGTGTGTGTGTGTGTGTGTGTGTGTGCGCTCACACAACGATTGGCCTGAAGTGAAATCATCCTCTGAATTGACCAGGGACCAGGACATGAGTCCAGTTCCCTGGTGTATATCCAATAAAGTGGGCCTCATGTCAGCACAAAGTTCAAGCCACTTGCTCAACACCAATGAGCCTATATCAGTCATGACAGCTGTGGCATGAGTCCCCTCTGTTCCAATTGGATTTCGCTTTGATTTTCACTCTTGTTCGAACAAGACCTAGCCATGTTGTCTTGTTGTCTTGCTTGGCTAGCATAGGCATAGTTGTCAGTTTGGTAGTGGTGTCAAAAATAATCGATTCAGCAATGCATCGTGTTTCGGACGTGCAGCAATGCAATGCAATGCAGCAATGCGACATAATCGACAATCGATAATCAAAGCCTAAATATAATTATATATAATTAGAATACTGTAACACGCCTGAGGGCGAGAAGGGAGTATCTTGAGTGTACAGGGTTTGATGAGGTCATCAACATATGGAATGTCAGAACAGGTCAGCTCCATATATGGAGATCTAAGGGTGGCAGCGGAGGCAGTGTCTTGAGTGTACAGGGTTTGATGAGGGCCCAGGTAGGGCCGGGCCTTAATTTTTCCGGTCTGTTGAGAACTCTATTTTTCGCTGGCTGCCGGGCGCGGCTGCACTAATAACTTTGGGGCAGGCCCGTCGAGAGTTTAAATGGTCAGGTATCAGTCAAAAGGGAGACATCGAAGAGGATCTAGATGGGGAGGATCAACATATGGAATGTCAGAACAGGTTCTGACACATATCATCCATATACTAATATTGACCATATACTAATATTGATGACATCAGGGATCTCTATATATGGGCTTAATTGCGACAGCAGGTCGCATTTACTATGACATCAGGGATCTCCATCCCTGATGATGTCACGTGATGCCTGATGTCACGAGACCTGGGCACCATATATGTTGGCTTTCCCCATGTATGGGGATTTTGAGTGATACACTGACTGACTGACGGCAAATGCACGATTCCATAGTTTACTGCGACCTTTGGTCACAATAATGTTACTGGTACGTACATATACTATCATTTAAAATAAAATATGTTCAGTATATGTTCTGACTGCTTGTATTGACGGATGAAAAATCTTCTGACTGAATCGTTACCTGGTGAATCGTAATCAAATTGAATTGTGAGGGCAGTGCCAATGCACACCTCTACAGTTTAGCATAACGTCAGCTAATGTAGCCTACATAAGTAAGTACATTTTAATACAGTGTTTTACAGGTAAAATAAATAAATACGTAAATAAATAATAACATATCAATATATAGAATGTCATTAAAAGGTCATCACAAGTAGGGAGTAAGGGCAGGGCATGACACAAATGCATCACAAACAGGCACATACAAACTAAGTCAACACTGGTTTGAACACTTGGGTCTTTAACAGTTTTGGTGAGTTTATATCAACAGAGGGCACAACTCTTATGTCCAGGTGTCCCTGGTGCGAGGGACACATGGAGAACCAGCAGGCCCTGGGCTGTTCGCTTTACCTTGTAATCAGTTAGCCAGGGGTTCTCAAAATGGGGTCCAGGGGGATCCCCAGTAAAACCAGTTTAACTACTTCAAACATTAGACTTACTGTACATTGGCTAATTTACATGGACAACTCTGATAATCGTGCAATGAACTAAGCAAAACAGCTGACCAACAAGTATTTTCTTTTAGCCTGTGGGGATGGGGAACACCAAAGTGTCGTTTTCAGACACGGTATCACATGATCAATTCAATTAATTTTTTTAAATGCACCTTGTGGGCGGCTTTTTAATTTATTATTACTTTATTTAATTTCAGCTTTTGTGTCAGTGAAATGTATTCTGTTATGTGATTCCTTATCAGTATGCGTGCGTGCGTGCGTGCGTGCGTGCGTGCGTGCGTGCGTGTGCGACCCGTGCATGCATGATAGCTAAATATGCACAGAAAATATATGGGGACGGTAAACGTTTTCTCCATCCTCTCATTAACATATGTATAGGCTCCATTTGCACATTCCTTCTCATAGTCACATTACATTTTCATGAGAGATCTGGACTGCAACAGCCTTTAGTATTGCCATTTTCATATCCAGGAGACAAAGGGAGTTCAAGTTGGGTTGGGAGTGTTCTGTTCACTGGTGTTATTGCCGGTCGGAAAATGTCTACATAATTCTGTGTGAGTTTTGGGGAGGGGAGCCCCCCTCTCCCCTCCCCAACACTCACAAAACTAAACTAACTAAAAGTTATATTTGTAGTCTTCTCTTTCCAAGAATATTACTTCAGGGTTGAGGTGGTCTTGGGACGCGTTTGTTAATTCTCTTTTAATGCAAGTTTAGTATATTTAAGTGCATACATTCATCATTAAACTTACTTTCATCTATAAATGCAGTCAAGTGAGGCGTGGTTCGTGAATCCATGGCCGCTGGTGTTTATCGGAGCAATTATGGTAAATAAGTTGCAAGAGTCTAACATGGCCGGCCATGCAGTTCCATCCCTTGATTAATCCCCAACTTTGGCGGTTCATGAAAACACATTTTCCGATGGTTTGCAGACAAATGTAATAGTTTTCAGGACACCTACAGTATGTGTTTTCAGAGAGTCAATGAGTCAATGAACTGACGTTCTCTCTGTCAGTGGATATCAAACTATTTCCCATCTGAAAATATTTCATCATAAATACAGTACAGTAGGGAAAAGTACATACAAATACAGTACAGTATAAGACGTCTTGGAAATGAAGCCAATGTGTCTGATGGCTCTAGAAGAGCCTGTAGCTTTGAAACCAGGCAGCAAGGAAGTTCCACTGGATATGAAGCCAATAAGGCAAGGATTCCAAACTAATTGGGATCCACATAGGAACGCTGTCGCTCCTACTGTAGGTGGATCTCACCCTTCATGGGACCAGCCCGTGAATCAGTCACTCATTTATGACATTTCTAAGGCGTATGACACCAAATTTGGGCAAGGTTTCGGCTAAAAAAGAGGCCCATTCTGTGGCTTGCTGGCTGTGAGACACAAGAAATTCAGATCAGTCCAGAGGTTTGTTGAGAATGCAAGCATGATCATGCAATGGCCAAACACCTGTATCTTAGGGTGGTAAATGTCAGGGAAAAAAGAAACGGCACCATCACCTGCAAGCGATCACATACCAGAGAATGAACCGTTTCTGGCAGGCTTAGAATGAATGATTTAACATGAGTGAGTAGGCAAGCAGCCTTGGGTTCAAGAGCCTAGCTATTCCATGGGGTGAGGTGTTTTATTTTTATTTATCTTTTAAGATGTATAAAACATTTTAAAATCTGCAGGCCAAAACCGGTCAAGGGTTCTCATAAATAATATTTATCTGAGCCAGTCTTCTTCAACTTCGGTGTATTTGAACCATACAGTACAGTATATTTGTATATAAACAAGTTCAGGTGCTCAGAATGTTTGCTGTGATGTTTATCGCTGTTCAAATACAATCCTTCTATCAGCAGAACGTAGGGCTCAGTATATACAGTCAGTGTAAACACAAGTTTGCCTTCCTTCAAATCAAATGAGACGAAAAGCTAAGCCGAAAAGCTAAGCCGAAAAGTACTCAAAGTACTCAACCTGCACGGTACTTGAGTCAAACCATTATATACTTGTATACTCTGGTCAAATATTACTCAAATACGAGTGAAAGTGACTGTCAAATTTAAAGTCAAGTTAAAGTACTATATGCACAATAAAATACAAAAAATAAGTACAACAAATATAGATAATCATTCATGACAATAGCAGATCTACAACTCTATTAGAACTATATTTGAAATAAGGCTGACGTGATTAATTCATGAATAATGTACTTTTTTCCCCTTCTTAGAAATGTAGTGCAGTTAAAAGTAAACATTTGACCACTGTCTCCATCATAAGAGTTGCAAAGAAGAAGAGGGAAAAAAGCAATAGATATCTATGTGATTTGTGTAGAGCTAGAAGAACGTAAGATAAATGAAATTTCACGGTTGGTTACGCGACTGTTGGCGATTAAATGCCTCATCATCGCTGGGATGTGAAGCTATAATGTGCATGTACAGTATAGGAGGAAGAAACTGTGGGTGTGTGTACACTGTAGCTTGGAAAAAACACGAGAAATGATTAAAGATGACAGTCCACTACTTCAGTTACGCTAATCCTTTCAAGTGCTGCAGCAAAAGTCTGACTGCCAGTAAGCAGTTCAGTGGTAACACCAGGCTGTCGGGCAGCCTGGTGTCGGACCTAGTATCTCCATATTTCACCTATTTAGGCATTTTCACGGATTCCTACTTCGTCGTACGAGAGTGTCGCACAGAATTTGTGAAAATAGCCAATCTAGAAGCTCACAACAAGGCACAAGATAACAACACGTCATGAGCTCGTGAGTCGGCTAATTCTGCTACTTTTTCAGTAGCAGTTTTGGACATGGTTTCCAGTCGACAGGGATGATTACGCATCGTTGTGTTTGTGTGAAGCAGCAAGGCTTCGCTACGGCGTTGTCTGCACGTCACTTGTCATCCTGACTTATCCGGAACACCAGAGCTATGTCCTCGCTAATTATCTCCATTACACATCCACCTGTCATACATCATCCCAGGAGGACGTTCACAGATTCTTTTTTCTCCTTACAACTTTATGCATTATGCATGATATCGTCACCGTCGGGGAGAAACCTTGTATCTCCATATTTCAACCGTATGCTATTTTGTACATCAACGGCCAACTCTGTCTCACTACAGCGTGTCACAAAAAGGGACAAGGGTAGCAAAAATAGCCGATCTACAAGCTTGCAGCGCTTCGAATCGCAAGCTTGTATTTTTTGTTACTTTTGAAGATGTTTGTTATGTGGAAATTAAAGTGGCTAAATGTATCTGTGGGTTTTATCAATAGGCCTACTGAAGCGATGAAAAGCATTAACAAGAGCCACTGGAACACTTTGGTGAAAAGTAACGCTTTTGGATAGTGTTTCCACTTGACAGCGACTTCAACAGCACACAAGCACGTCCCGACTTATCCTCAACACATTAACTGTGTATGCTTCATTAAACACAACACTGAACACTCCCAATGTATACGTCTTTGTAACCCTGACAATTTACAACATAGCCTACGGTGCTGCTTATTTCTTTTTGGAAAATTCTTACATTTATTACCTTTTGTGGCCTTCTTTTTTTAAGATGGAGTGCCGTGAGTTTTGTACTTTTTATGTTGCGTCTATGGAGTTAACATTACTCTAATAGACCCCCATGTGCGGTTATAATATTAAAATATGTCTTCCCTGTGTATTTTTGGTTTCTTCCTGAAAGCTGAAAGCCTTTAGTCAAAAGGCCCAATCGAAATACACCACTTTAGTGACATAACCCTAACCCCTCCCCTAACCCCATTAACAAACAACAGCTGTGGGCGAGGCTTAAGTTCAGGTGGGTGGTGCCAAAGTGAGAAATGTACTGGTGGGTGTGAACACTTTCTGTAAACCTATATTATAGTCATAGTACCTGATGATTATGTTTTAGGAGGGTAAAAAGTCACGGCACTTCAGCTTGTAGATCGGCTATTGTCAAATTGCCCATGCATACAAGTGGTTAAACTTATGTCTTTACAAACACACATATGCATTCACGGAGGGATGTTTGAAAATATATCCAGCAAAGACAGTTGGCGTGGAAATAACAAAAGCAGCTGACCTAGAATAGAGCCTTGGGAGAGCCCGGTCAACAAGTCAGCAGCCAACCTTTAATGTCAATAGAGCCATTTTGGACCCAAAAAGTTTATACAAAATCTGTCTGGAGCCGCAAATATATTTGAGCCTTATAATGAAGTCAACACAGGCTATTAAGTGTAGCCTATCAGAATTACTAAATAGTATAAAAATACATGTTAATGATGAGTACTCATTAAACATGACAACTTCTTGCAGCAGATCAAACATACCGGCAGTATTGGCAGTGAAAGCAAACTACTCTGTCCATGAACTATTAACCAATTTTGGGTGGGAACCCCTTTTGGTGTTCTAAACAATTTACAATTTACAATTTAGGCATTTAGCAGACGCTCTTAATCCAGAGCGACTTACATTAAGCAAGAACAATAAAAAGCATGGGAATACATCACATAAACATTATGTTATAATTTAGCTATTGAAAAATAGCAGATCTACAAGCTCACACCGGCGCGCTATGAACTTGTAGGTCTGCTATTTTAGAAAAACTGTGCCTCAAATCTTTCCGAAAATTGTCATTAATTAATTAGAAGACTTCCCCCCCCCCCCCCCGACGTCAGGCCTGAATGGGTTAAATTATCTTTTTCTTCAGTTATCTTTATTTATTTATTTTTGCATTTGGAATCACAGTGGTTTGTTTATAAAAGCCATCTCTCTGGCTCCTCGACAAAAATGTGTTGCAGGCTAGGACACAAATATTAATTGACGGAAATGTTTTTACAATATAAGAATGACTCATGTTTGGCCTTCTACAGAAACGAAAAATGTTGTGAAGAAGAACTGTTCTCTCCCAGCATCTCTCAACAACTATCATTGAAAACCCAAGGAAAAAGCAATAGCATTCATTAGCTACCTGCAATCTGCTGGAGCGAGTCAAAACTTTAATTCAACATGCACAACTGATTTATCTCTCTCTTGTGATGAAATAAGTGTCAATCAATCATTTAATCAAGTGAATGATTAATTGCAGGCCAGAAAGTAATCTGATCCGGTTAATATTCCTCTCCATCCTCTGGTTCTGATTAAAATAGAGTCATATGTCTGCTAACGTGGAATAAATGGTAAATGGTGCATTTATCGGACAAAATTGACACGGGTCCACTCGTGTTCAGAGTTTCAGAGACTCCTGAAGTTTGTTCCATTTGTGTGGAGCATAATAAATGAAAGCAGTCTTTCATTGGTACGTGGTCTGGTATATCTAATGTGTGTTTGTGAATGTGTTGAATGTTCAGTAAACTTTGGATGGGTACAAAGGAAGCTTATCACACAAAGCTGTATAAATAAATAAAATACAATGTTGCATGCTCTCTACAAACTGCGAGAGATGGCCAACCCAATATGAAATAATGATGGGTGTAAAAATCATTTATATTTTATAAATCTGCACTCACACTCACAGGTAGTATACCCCCCCCCCCCCCCCCCAGAGAGGACGTATAGGGCCTTAGTCCTACTCCCAGCCCAAATCACACCTTGGAAAGCATGAGTGTCTATTTCCAACAAAGTGTTTTTTGACTGGGGGGGGGTCATATTTTGACAGCAGGAATTGCCTGGCATAATTTGACCCCCCAGTATCAGGATGTATTAGGATGTTGATATTCATTAATCAGCCAACACTCCCCACTCACAGGTAGTACCCTTAAATGCTAGGCATCTAGCCAAATGCCTAGACATTAAAACAAATGTGACCAGCTCAATTTGTTCACCGTTTCGAGTGTAAATACCAGTAGAAGGATTTGTGTTTGTAAAGTAGTAAATACCATGCATTTTGTTTTGTTGGAGTTCAACTTCAAAACAAGCTTAAGCTTATTAGAGCCAAGTACATTATTTTGAGTATTACATAGAGATGTAATTATTTGTATTATTAGTGTGAATTTAATTTGAGATCATATGAAGGGAATAATAAAGTGTGATTAATTACGTTGCTCTGAAACATTTTATTGTTCAATTTAAACATTTTATACGAAGGGGGACAGTCATTTGCATGGTGATCAAACTAATATAGTGCACTCTATAAAGTGAGGCAGAGGATCTTAACTATGGCTCTGGGATGCCACACCTCTGGGTCCAATTCTGGATGTTTAATCAGACTCGTTTAGACCCGGGTGTAATTAAACACCTGCTAGATTAGAATACTCTCACAGATAACACTCTAAGACTTTAAAACAGTCTGTCTGAAAGCATAATTAATGCCACCTTATGACATCTCAATGACCATGAATCGCACTACTAACTAAGGGCATACACACTATATATGCACGCACGCACACACACACACACACACACACGCACGCACGCACGCACGCACGCACGCACGCACGCACGCACGCACGCACGAACGGATAAGGTTTGACTTTAATAATTAAATGGACCGGACAAATGTACGGTAGGTGGACGGAAGCAAATTAACTGCTCTCTCCCAGAATCTCTCTCGACAATTATCATTCAATTGCTATATGCAATCTGCTGGAGAAACTCAGTGGACATCAGTGGAACGTTGTTACTTTAATTTAACATGCACAATGATTGATCTCTCTCTTATGATGAAATAAGTGTCTATCAATCATTTGCGCAAGTGAATGATTAATTGCAAGCCAGAAATAAGGACCTCTGGTTAATATTCCTCTCCATCCTCTGGTTGTGATTAAAATATTGTCATATGCCTGCTGACTTACTGTATAGGTTTCAATCACCGCTCTTATTTCCCCTGTGTTATAAACTGCATTCATATTGCTCCCCTGGTGGCTCTTGATGTGGCCTTCCCATTTATCTATCCACTTATGATGCTTAAGGCAAGAATGCTGAATCTACAGTAAACAAAGACAGCTTTGTACAAATGAACTTGAAATGTCTTGGCATGGAGAAAGTAACTTAAAGTTAAGAGATACCGGAGTGGCTTACTCAGAATAGCTCCAAAACCAGCATCTTCATCAGGTCTATTAAAGAAACACTCAATGTATCAGTTATAAATATAGTAACTTCAAAGTAACCTTCTCCTCCTATAATAATAATAATAATAATAATAAAACTGTATTTATATAGCACTTTTTTAAACAAAGTTACAAAGTGCTTTGAACAGTCAGACATCAATAACAGAATACATCACAGGTGCAAAAGAAAAAAAACAGTAGAAAATGCAAAATAACAAACACAGATAAAAATCAGGGAGATGCAAAGGCTATTCTATAAAAATGGGTCTTTAGGAGGGTTTTAAAATGTGTTAGAGACTTGGTTAGTCTCAGTTCCTCTGGTAGGCTATTCCAGAGCCTTGGGGCCTTAACCACAAAAGCCCGATCCCCTTTAGTGACCAATTTAGCCTTATGGGTCACCTTCAGTAGACCCTGACCCGATGATCTTAAGGTACGTGGCGGCACATAAAATTCAACCATGTTGCATAAGTAGCTAGGTGCTAGACCATTAACAGTTTGACTGCGGAAAACGATTTATCAGACTTTTAATCAACCCCCCTTCACTGCCGAGATTGTTGTATTACCTTTAGAGCATACGCTGAATTATTTGGGCTTTTAATCCGCGAAAATCGAGTGAAAAAAGCTTCCACCGTTTGTTATGAACGGCTGGATCACCCGCCATCTTGGTACACCCGGAAGACGCAGCACAGGACCCTCCTCCATGAGGCGTTGAACCCCATTCGTTTACATTGGCCTCAATTTCCCAGAAGCCCTAGCAGCCCACAGCATGTGACGATTTCCGGTTTCATCTCAAAACAGATGCATCTTCTCTCTTTCTCCGCGGCGATGACGGATTTTCTTTTTTTTGTTTACATTACGGCGGATTAAACACATAAAACAAAAGGCGCGTATGTCCGATATGGCAGCGACAATAACCTGGAGTAATCCATTCAAAGCACGGAAACTGTTAAGAGCTTTAACGTTAATAATAAAATCTTAAAAATAATACTATAATGATGCTTGTTTTTCCAGTACATTCATTGTGCTGGCTATTTCTTCATTCTTACAAGTACTGTAGACCATGCATAACACATTTCAGGGCTTTTCGATGTTTTTCAAACCAAAGATCCCTATAGTTGAGAGAGAGAGAGAGAGAGAGAGAGAGAGAGAGAGAGAGAGAGAGAGAGAGAGAGAGATGAAGCAGGGAGCCCTACTCATAATGTATTATGTAACAACATGTATTAAATTAACCTTAATCATATATTTCATATATAGATAGGCCTACATGCAATATTTGTTTTTAATGCTTTCTCATGATTTGCTGGTACGTAGAATGAGAGTCAAACGGTGAATCAAAGGTTAGCGAAGAGCGGCATCTAGTGTAAACACTGAAAACACACAACATGCTGTATGTCAAAATACGTCCTTGGCAGTCGGGTCTTTCAATTTGCATGCATCAATATACGTCCTTGGCAGATAATGAGTTTTTAATGTAGGAAATTAAAAAACAAAAATCAAAAACAATAAGAACTAGAACTGCACTCTGTCGAGTGCATACTTGCTTCTTGCACACTAGTAGGCCATAAATGGCCAACTAGTGCGCAAGCAGAGCGCGCAAGTACTTTCGACCGCTACAAACTGTCAAACAATTACATATACATATACTATGTATATGTAATTTGTAAGTTGATTAGCGGTATACTGTGTTTACTTTGCGCCATACGCACCATCCCAGCCGTTCCGCCACTTTTGATGCATAATTATGCACCGTCCCAGCAAATTGTGTCTGATACAGCAGTGGTGCCAGATTACATACATGTATACACAGGAGCATTACCTTTAATCCTCCCAACACTAAAACATATCGTCATTACGTCACCATCGAAAACCAATTACACTCTGGCATTGGGTCCTTTAATCCACATATTTCTTAAGTCATCATTGAGAGCTAGTTATACATACTGTATACTATATATATATGTATATGTAATTTGTAAGTTGATTAGCGGTATACTGTGGTTACTTTGCGCCGTACGCACCGCCCCAGCCAACCCGCCACTTTTGATGCGTATGCACCGTCCCAGCAAACTGTGCCTGATACGGCAGTGGTGCCAGATTACATACATGTATACACAGGAGCATTACCTTTAATCCTCCCAGCACTAAAACATATCGTCATTACGTCACCATCGAAAACCAATTACACTCTGACATTGGGTCCTTTAATCCACATATTTCTTACGTCATCATTGAGAGCTAGTTATACATATACACACCATGTAATCTGGTCCCAGCAAATCAGGCACAATTTGCTGGGACGGTGCATACGCATCAAAAGTGGCGGGTTGGCTGGGACGGTGCGTACGAGCCGGGCAAAACTATTACTTGCGCGCTCTGCTTGCGCAAGTAATTGGTCTGCGACCCGCATACACAGGTCCCGACCCACTGTTTGGGAGACAGTGGGATACATTTTGGTGAAGGGTCAGAGCTGACAGCCTGCTGGCTGAACCTCCACTCCTCTGTCAAGACACGTGTCCATCCATCTTGTTGTCAGACACCATTGATCTTTGCTAAACTAGTATTGAACACAAGGGCGACGAGAAGATGAAATGCTCCCTGGGGTGTCTGTAGGTCATTGTTTGTTTGTTTGGAGTTACAGGACACTTCAGTATGAAATATATCATTGCACAGAAGTTTGGGTACAAGATAAAGGACCAAAAATAAAGATGTCAGATGGAGGTGGTAAAGTATTGCTAGACAGGAGAAAGGCTCAGAGAGTAACATTGGTATAGGAACTACAGCATGCATTTTAAAACTCAAACGTTTTTCTAATGGTTTGATCCAAAATCACTACTCTGATATAACCATAGTCATTTCTGTCTGGCTTCTAAAGCAGTTTTAGCTGCAGTACAACAATGTCCTGATGTGGTGGGTGCGGTGTGTATGCATTTTTTTTTCTCCGCCACACCCTCATCCTAACTACTCTCCTACTCATAAGAATTTGTTTTGGTCACTGTTACATAATCAGGGGTTGTGTTTATATATATATGGTATATGATAACGTGGTTATGTATATATATATGTGTACACACATATATATATACATAACCACGTTATCATATACTATATACATAAACATATATATTATTGTGTTTATGTATATATATATATATATAGAATATGATAACGTGGTTATGTGTATATATATATTATATAGGGTACAGCTATTATGAATAGGTTAAAGTATACAGAGTGCTGATCGACACTTTCAGCCACAGGTCTGGTCTGCTGTGTTGCGTGGAGGCGGAGAAGCATCAACCTCCTTTCTGTCTGCTCACCCCCTCGTCACCAGGAGCCAACCCACGCTAAGAGGGCCAGCCTGGGAAGAGTACTTAGCAGCAGCTGTGACATGCAATCATTGGCATTGTCTCTCAGTCACCCCAAACTGAGGAGCACTCTGTCCGTCGGAGCTAGTTAATGCTCAAAGTCTCAAAACTGTTTATAAGCATAGGCCAGGGGCTATACCTGTGTGGAGTCCCCTGAGCCGATATCTGTGATTCTGTGCTAAAGTTACAACTGATTATAATTATATATATATATATATATATATATATATATATATATATATATATATATAGAGAGAGAGAGAGAGAGAGAGAGATAATATATATATGGCGTATGGGAGCGTACTTTTTGTAAACCTTTGTTAGGCAGTAGTTAGTGTAGACAGTTTAGGTAGTTTGAATTTGTGTAACATTTCATTTCATTTATTGGTTAGAGTTAGGTAAGAGGGTCAGGTGATACTTTAGAATAGCGATAGTTTTGATGGTTTATTTGAGTTGCCCCATATAGCCTGTCTTTTGTCTTGTATTGAAGTTGTAATCTTTATTGTTTATTATTATATACTTTATCATCCTAACGTTTAATAAATAACAATTCTCGTGCCAGCCGTGTTGCATCCTCTTCTTAAAGGTATATTCAGTGATTTCACTTAATTCAAATATCACTTATTTTTTTGTTTTGTTGTGATAATCCTGCCTACTATAGAGTGTGCTGGCCATATAAGGAGTTCCTCCCTGTCCCCAGTTAACCCCTGGGGGTCAAAAAACCTTAGGTTTCGTTTTTGACTCTCTATTCTGATTGGACGAAAGGCTGGGTCCCACAGCCAAAAACGAAACCTAAGGTTTTTTGAGTGAAATCACTGAATATACCTTTAATAAACCCTAGACATACTAAGGGAATGTAACAGTCACATTACTAATGTATAAAGCAGTGTATCCGGTAGGAGACTCAAAGAGTCTCCTTTGTGCGAGCTCCAAATGTGGCATTTGGCATGCCACTCTACAAAAAGTGGTATATGCCACTTTTCGTAGAGTGGCATGCCAAATGCCACTTTTGGAGCTCGCCCCTCATGCGTCTCCTACCGGATACACTGCTGGTCATCAAAATAATGAATGAATAAAACAAATGTGCATTCATTCATTCAAGGCTCCATGGTGGGTAATTGATAGAAAATAAGTAATTTTTGAGTGAACTATTCCTTTAATGTGTTCAACAAGTGCAATGCCTGTTTGGCGCATGGCCGCCGTTTCAGAAGACATGCCTGCTATGAAGAACTGCTCATCCGATCAAACTTCACAATTGACAGGGTGCTTCCTTGGGCCCTCCGCAATACACCTGCCAAGTGTGAAGTCGATCGGATGAACGGTTCTGGAGATGGATGTGAGGAACAGCCCGTCAGTCAGAGATTCCTGGAGTGGAATCAATGTATAAACAGATTCACCCTCTTTCTTTATTTTAAGATATATTTTTTTGGCCTTTTCTGCGTTTATTGATAGGTTTAAAGTAGTCCGACAGGAAATGGGGAGAGAGATGGGGGGGAAAGACACACATCAAAGGCCGTCGGGATCAGGAGTCAAACCTGCGGCACGCCATCAGGCTGGTTCAGCAGCCTAGGTGCCCAGACGGTTGAGCTAACCGTCCAGGCCAGATTCACCCTCTTTGTGGCTGACGGATGGAAACGTTGAATGTCCAAAACCGTAATTTTGAAAATGGAAAAATAACCTTTGTTCCAATGGATCCACTTAATGTATTATCATTTAGTCACAAGCTCTCGTTAACACTTTCCATTGGTTCAATATAAAACCCACGTCAGACTTTACCACTTTCACTTTAATTATATTTCAAAACATTTAGCTACTATGCTGTGACACTCTTATACCAAGAGCATTAATTTACCAAAAAAAATACAACAAGTTGAAATATGGAGATACGAGATTTCTAACATCAATAGAACTGCTCTAATGTGCAGAGAAGCCCTGAAGTCCAGAGGCCGAATATCTCCCCTGCACAAGGAGATATATTCCCCAGCCTGGCATGCAGGAGACCTGGCTTCAAATCCCGGTGGTCACATAGATATCGTGACCTGAATCAGGTTTCTGGGGATGTTGCCTATTAAAAGCAGGGTATGTTTGTTTTGAGATAATGATAATTTAACCTACACTAGGATAAATATTAGGTTGATTTTTTTTATCTGCATTTTAAGCCCCATCGGCAACAGCGTGTGAGGTCCCCTTGAGATGCTTTGCATCACCAGATTTTGTTCTATTTACTCCACATGCTTTTGATGTCTAGAGCTTAATTTAGACTCCATTGCACAACGGTGTGGCTGGCCGAAAAAAAAAAATGCAACACATTGTTATCTTGTAGATCTATTATTTAGCTTGTAGATCTGTTTTTTTATTTTATTATTCTTTATTTTATTTTATTTTTGGGGGTGGGGGGGCATTATGGAGTATAAATTAGGCTTAACCCGCCGCTTAACAGGATTAAGATATTGTGTCAAAGTGTGCCCTAAGAATGTTCATACAGGCCTAACAATGTAAAAGAAGAAAAGAAAAGTGATCAGTGATCAATCAATCAAAGCACAGAGGAGATTGCTATTGCCTGAGAGTCTGGGCTGTTTTTGTGGCATTGTAATAATTCATCTCAGATAATTAACAGGAATGTATTAAAAGCATAAGATGAGAAGGGAAAATGCATTAACCTTAAGACATTTTGGTCTGCATTTAGAAACGTATAATAACATAGGCCTACTGCATAATATGGGTCTCTTTTGTATAGTATAGTACAGCTCAAATACAGTTTTTTGAGTGGTGCAACCACTCCTACAACCAGCAATGTCCCTGCGTATGCATGCGTGTGTATCTGAGCACGAGTAGGGGAGAGCCGCCACGATTGTAACGCTTCACGGTTGTAACATGGACGTTATCTCTTGATTGGTCAACGCCACCATGACGCCATCGCGTCAGTATGTGTACAGCAACGTACTCTACGTGCCCAGGAAGTTTGAAGTGTTTACCTTTATCCTACGGGGAGTTATTGGCGAAAAACTGACTTTTTTCAAAAGGCGTATAATTTTACACCTGGAGTATATGTGTGCTACAATTTTTTTCTTTGATGTTGGTGAATAAAAATCCACATGGATGTCTTCATGCTTATGTTCTTCATTAGTTTGCATCGTGTTTAGACGGAATTCACGTTCATTCTGGTCTGTAAGCAACGGCAAAGAACAACTTGCAAAAGTGGGCCATTTGTAACATGTTACAAATGGTCCGCTTTCCATTAAATACCATTATATGTAATATTTACATATTTGACATATTGGCCAATATTATATGTTCTAAAATTGTATTGTATTGTGTAGTGTATTCTAAAATTATTGTAGGGTTGTATAACATTGTACAACTCAATCAATCAAACGTTTGTTTAATCAATGTATTTCCCCACTGAACTGACCAAAAAAAAAAAAAAAGCCCAAACTGGTACACCCGATACTATTTAATATTTCCCTTATTTTTGATACATTTTCTTATCACATCCATGGTATGAAAACAATGCTAAGGAGTTGCTTTAATGAAATATAATTGCTTTAAGCTGAAAACGATATGTTTAATGGTGTTTTTTAGCGTTGTTACATTTATCATGCATGCCGTTACAATTAATCCGATATGCGCAGCAAATGTAACACTGAAACAGCGTCCACGTTCGGTTTAATAACTCCCGATCTGTTTCATCAAAAAAATAACTTGAAGTGGTTTATGGTAGCAGACATGTGTAGGTCCGTTGCCTGAAAATATTACATGTGTAGATAAACGGATCTCTGAGTAAAAAAATGAAACGTGCAAAATGTTACATCCTTGGCGGCTCTCCCCTATATATGACTTATTAGTACCAGTAGGGGGCGCCAAAAACAGGGATAGTGCTGTGCCTGATGTCTGCTAAGAGAGAGAGAGAGAGAGAGAGAGAGAGATGGGGGGGGGGGGGGGGGGGGGGGGGGGGGGGGGGATTGCACCACTCAGTTCACACGGGTGTGATTTTTTATGTTGTGAGTTAATTTCCACTTAATTATTGAAACTGTGGATGCATCTGTGCTTGCATTACTGTGCACTGTGTGCCATGCCTGCATGCAATTTCCCAAAAACAGTTTGTCTGGTCTGTGCAAAACATCTCCAGAACCACATCAAATGTGTGAAACCCATTAGTTTAAAATTTAAAAGAATTCAGTCATACTCATTTGATGTGGTTCTAACATCTGGAGATGTTTTGCCCGACATCAAAACATTCATGTTGATGTCACAGAAAATTAAGGGATGTCATTCTATCTACAGTATTTTGCTTTCTTAAACTGTTGGGGCTTTGCCAATTGAAAAGAGAGCTAAACTGCCTCACAGTGTGGAAATGGAATGTGTTCAGCGTGACCAAACGAGCAGAGATCTCCGCCTACCGATACATCTGGGGACTTCTAAATCCTACCGATACATCTGGGGACTTCTAAATCTACCGATACATCTGGGGACTTCTAAATCCTACCGATACATCTGGGGACTTCTAAATCCTACCGATACATCTGGGGACTTCTAAATCTACCGATACATCTGGGGACTTCTAAATCCTACCGATACATCTGGGGACTTCTAAATCCTACCGATACATCTGGGGACTTCTAAATCCTACCGATACATCTGGGGACTTCTAAATCCTACCGATACATCTGGGGACTTCTAAATCCTACCGATACATCTGGGGACTTCTAAATCCTACCGATACATCTGGGGACTTCTAAATCCACCTACCGATACATCTGGGGACTTCTAAATCCTACCGATACATCTGGGGACTTCTAAATCCTACCGATACATCTGGGGACTTCTAATTCTACCGATACATCTGGGGACTTCTAAATCCTACCGATACATCTGGGGACTTCTAAATCTACCGATACATCTGGGGACTTCTAAATCCTACCGATACATCTGGGGACTTCTAAATCCTACCGATACATCTGGGGACTTCTAAATCCGCCTACCGATACATCTGGGGACTTCTAAATCCTACCGATACATCTGGGGACTTCTAAATCTACCGATACATCTGGGGACTTCTAAATCCTACCGATACATCTGGGGACTTCTAAATCCTACCGATACATCTGGGGACTTCTAAATCCTACCGATACATCTGGGGACTTCTAAATCCTACCGATACATCTGGGGACTTCTAAATCCGCCTACCGATACATCTGGGGACTTCTAAATCCGCCTACCGATACATCTGGGGACTTCTAAATCCTACCGATACATCTGGGGACTTCTAAATCCAACCGATACATCTGGGGACTTCTAAATCCAACCGATACATCTGGGGACTTCTAAATCCTACCGATACATCTGGGGACTTCTAAATCCTACCGATACATCTGGGGACTTCTAAATCCTACCGATACATCTGGGGACTTCTAAATCCTACCGATACATCTGGGGACTTCTAAATCCTACCGATACATCTGGGGACTTCTAAATCCACCTACCGATACATCTGGGGACTTCTAAATCCTACCGATACATCTGGGGACTTCTAAATCCTACCGATACATCTGGGGACTTCTAAATCCTACCGATACATCTGGGGACTTCTAAATCCTACCGATACATCTGGGGACTTCTAAATCCTACCGATACATCTGGGGACTTCTAAATCCGCCTACCGATACATCTGGGGACTTCTAAATCCGCCTACCGATACATCTGGGGACTTCTAAATCCACCTACCGATACATCTGGGGACTTCTAAATCCTACCGATACATCTGGGGACTTCTAAATCCTACCGATACATCTGGGGACTTCTAAATCCTACCGATACATCTGGGGACTTCTAAATCCTACCGATACATCTGGGGACTTCTAAATCCTACCGATACATCTGGGGACTTCTAAATCCAACCGATACATCTGGGGACTTCTAAATCCAAGGTAGTGTAGTTGCTAGAACAGCGGCGATAATAACCGTTAACGAGACTATAAACCTGTAAACCTCCCTGACAACTTTTAATTAGTGTTGTTGCTGTAGGCCACACACTATTGATATATAAGTCTAAGAACTTTTATGTCACCCAATATAAACCTGTTTTTTGTTAACCTTTTTGTTATTTGAGTTCAATGAACGTTTTTTGTAACCCCAACAGTCTATTCTCTGTCCCTTTTCTGATTGGACAATATAATGTCCAATGAATACATGAAGAAATACATGAAAAGTACAGGGAAAACAGGGATCACATTAGCGCCAGGGAGAAAAAGAAATAAATGAAAGACTACAGGAAGAAGACAAGGGTAAAGAGGTAAACGATCTCTGAAGAGGCTCTTGTCAGTCCGACCGGTGCGACCACACCTGCAATTTCCCAGAATTGCACCGTTCTAGTTGCTACTGCAATGCATTTGATTTAACTCTAATTGTTTCCACACAGTTTTAGTAACGAAAGCTGTGACATGGTCCCTTTGAGTGAAGCTTTCATAGGGGATTCACACTGAGACGGACTGAATCCGTTTCATTGGAACCGTTTTCGAATACGGTTGCCTGGTCCCCGATGGCCATGATTCACATTGCCCGAGAATCAACAGCGCACCCGGGTACACTTGCATAACACACTTTAATCCTCCTGATGACGACGGTGTGCTTGATGGCTGGCGTGCACGGACACTGACCATCAACTGTGCGACATTGTCTCAAATAAATCCAGACACACTGAATTGCATTGCCTCTTTGGCTTTTTGCCGTTATACTACTCGTCAGCCTGCCTGCTATTCACTGTGTCAGTCAGTTCTGTGCTCCAGTGTATTAGTTTGCTATGGATTCTACTTTAGCATTATTATTATTTTGTTTTACTTTGGAAACTGTGCCAAGCAAAGCCCAAGAGCCACGTGTAGTCCGCAGAATAAGATCAGCGCGGTGCTGCGCGTATAAGCAGATTCAACAGGAGAAGGGCGGCGTTGAGAAATGCGCTGGTGTTACGCATCGTGCAGAGGCTGTGTTTTTTTTTTGTTGACGCTTGGCTCGTCGACTGCATGCATTCACATTGGAACGATCCGTATCTGAATACACTTCAACGGTCCAGAGACCCTCCCCCCATGCGGTCCCGGGGACGGTTGGGCGATCCGCTCCCGGGAACGGTACGCATCATTCACACTACCACAACATCTGCCAAGTGGTCCCGAGTGCGCACCCGGGACCATAGTGTGAATCCCCTGTTAGAGTCCTCACTGTGAGTCTAGTCTTCAGCAGGGTTCCCTAAACGCCCATGTCATCCGCAGCCCACCCGTTGTCTTACTGCTAGCGTGACAGAGCCCGGTCGCTCACAGCCACTTTCCACCCATCACTGGCTTTAATTGTCTCGATGACCTCAATCTAAAGACAATTACCCAGGCACTGACAGTAAGGGCAATTATCCCCCACCACCGTGAGAAATGGAGCAAGCACCTTTCCGTGGTAAAAAATGACACGAGCGCTCACAAACGGCCGTGCTGATGAAGTGAGCATGAAGTGTGCCACTGAGAGGCGTATATACTGTATATCGTTATGTACGCCTCTCTGTGGCCTGAATACGTAAAGCAGCTGACAGTTCAAAGTCAGAAGAGCTGTGTGCTAAAAGGTTTAATGTGGCACACATGATCAAATGTATTCAGAGAAGGCTGAGTTGATAATGACTTTCCATACCAAAAATACCATACATTTTAATATTATGTTAATTAGAATTTTGTTCGTAAATCAATATAATATTGATTTATGAATGAAATTCAAATTAACATAATATTAAAATGGGTCAAACTCATTGGCCAACAACTGTATGCAATGATGTTTAGTCAACATCTCGCTCAGATAAATATAAATATGGAGGAACATGCAGTTTTCATACAAGGACTAATTACCAGCTTGACTTTGCAAATCAATCCAGAACCAACGCTTTAAAGTGCATTCAAATACAACAAAACAACCAAGTTTAAACACTGCAAGTAGAATGTGATACTGCACTGACATTAATCCAATGGCTTCCTCAAAAATCTAACTAACAGTGGTCGGCAGGTATACTACAAACTACACATGGCAAACCTCTTACTGTATGGTTCTATTAGCTCTCCTGTAAGCAATGTATACTTTTACATTGAAAGAGAGAGAGAGAGAGAGAGAGAGAGAGAGAGAGAGAGAGAGAGAGAGAGAGAGGGAGAGGGAGGGGGAGAGGGAGAGGGAGGGGGAGAGGGAGGGAAAAGAAGAAAATTACTTAAACTTAAAATGTGCACACGAAATGTGAAGTTCAGAGTAGAGTAGACTACAGGCTAGACGTGCAACAAAAGATATGAATAAATAAAAACTTAAAATATACCTGTAATTGCTACAGCAAGAACAATTCATCATGAACCCACATCATTATAAAGTATGTAAAGTCACAAGCCAAGGTCTTCATAATAATGGCCCTTAATTCTCTACCACTTGAATTAGCGCCCGCTGCGACAGGGTCTTATTATTAAAGCAGACTAAAAACATATTTTCACATGCTTTTACTGTGATCTAACTTACAGTATCCCTTTTTATTGTACCATTGTTTCATGATAATACATTCCCATATGTCTTAACTAGTTTCACTGCATATATTTTTGTACATAATGTACAGTATATACTGTAAATCCTGGTCTCTAAACTACCTCCCCCTGATGGAGGGGAAAGGAACTGGTCTGAATAACGTGTTACTTCCACGCGCTACGTGGAAGGAACTCTCCCCTGTCAGGTGAAAAGAAGCAGCATTGCATCATCATATCACCCTCATCTATGTCCTGTCGCTCCTCGCTGTCTGGTGCAATAGTAATGAATAATCCTTCAGGACATATCTATTTGACTTTTGGATCAACACACTGCAGGCATGAGGTGAACCTGTTATTTTACCTGTTATTTACCTGTTATTTTATGTCACACAAAAATCTAAGCGGTAGATATTTTACAGTTTATTTACAGATTATTTATTTCATTTTTGTATATACTTCCTTGAAAGCATTATGTCAACAGATAACTGTTTCTTTTGGCTTCCAGCCATTATCTGCCATGCATTTCTATGGTAAAGACACGCCGGCGTGCTTGTCTTCCCAGCAAGGAGCACCGTGTTCAGATGCTCTCGGCATCCAGGGCTTTTTGGTGGAGTGCCCAGGGCGCTTCAAGCAGAATATAGATAAACGTTTGGCAAAGGTCGAACTAAGCCACTGTCACTTTCCTATGCAGACGGCCACAAGCATTGAACATTGGTGTCTCGATAGGTGAATATGTGCTCTTGACATGCAGATATCCAAAGCGCTCAGTCGCTCAAAACATTTAGTACCCTCATGCATGCATTAAACCATAGCAGAGTTGCATTTCTATGGAGAAGGACAGAGATCTTTGATTCATGATTCATTCAGACTCGTCATGAATCTCATTGGGAATTAAATTAAATGAGAGAAAAGAAATAAACTCGACTCCATCAGCCACACTTCACGACTAGACACTGTGGGATTGCCCCACTCCATTCCTCTCAATTTTGCTCATAATGTGCCATTGTGCGGTTGAAACGAACCAGGATGTCCAACAGGATACTGAATCACATTAGGCTGAGCTATACAGCGCCTGAGAGCCCTTCGTCCCCATGAGAGGTCTCAAATGTAAAAATCTTACTAGAGTGATGAATTTTTACTTGGAGGCCATTCTATGACAAATTTGAACATGAAAAACATGTAAAACACTTCCTTGTCAGGGAATGAGATTTATTTAACCTGAATAGCTGGGTGTCTATCGGCTATTCAGTGAAAACAGCTAGCTCGTATACAAGCTCACAATGCATAGCAACACGACACGTTGTGAGGCTATATTCGGCAAAATGATTTGGTGTAGAGAGAAACATTATCGTACCTGCTATAGAGCCCTGCAGGACTAAATACATAGGGGTGTTTAAGACGCAAAACACAAAAACAGCACTAAAACATGGGACCAATATATTAAATATTTTCAGAAAAGCTAATGAAATGCATTACTTTCTTTAAGTTGCATACCGGTCTGATACTGTTACGGTGATGTAAAGTAGGCCTATAGAGTTTGTAATGGAGATTTGAGTCAGTCCCCCAAAGAAGGAGGTGAAACTAAAATATGAACAGAAGAAAGTAATGCATTTCATTAGGAAATATTAAATATACACAAAGTATACTCTGAAGCTTTTCTGAAAATATTTAATATTGGTCCATCAAACTATATGGACCTATATGTCACTTTATATGGACTCATTACTTGCGCAAGCAAGTAATAAGTCCATATAAGTTGTGTCAGAGTGAGTGACACAACTTATAAATAGCCGATCTACAAGCTCACAACGCGTCGCAGTGAGCCAGCGACGCGTTGTGAGCTTGTAGATTGGCTATTCCTAAAGCGGATTTCGGGTGGTTGCGGGTATTAAGAATTAATCATTAATGAATGCGGTCGGATAACGGGCGGATTATAGATATGCACACTCGGATTCGGGTGACAAAAAAGCTCATCCGCTGATCTCTACTAGGTACGTAGCAAATAGCTAAACCTAATAATTCAATATTTCAAACGTTCTTTCACAGAGGAAGCTGATATTTGACAGTTTGTAGCGGTCGACAGTACTTGCGTACTCTGCTTGCGCACTAGTAGGCCATTTATGGCCTACTAGTGTGCAACAAGCAAGTAGGCACTCGACAGCGTGCAGTTCTAGTTTCACAATAAATTGACTTTTGGCATGCCCAGCAGGGAGCTATACAATCAAACATTCAACATTACTAAATGCCTGAAGATAAAAATAAAAATAAACTGCTGGTGAGCGTCTTGGTCTTGGTCAGGATGCAGAGGCGTCTGCCAGAACGCAGCAGCTGGAAGAGGCCGCCGTTAGGATGACTGGGATCTTGTTAACTCTCTTTTATACCATAGTACAGATGTAAGACATTACTCTTAAAGTCCTAGGAGTTCACATTCTGGGCGTACAACCAACCACGCATTGTCAATGTTTCTATTGTTAAGGTTTATCCATAAAGGCCTTTTCAGTCTTCATTGCCAACTGGAATTTTGCCTACACTCTATAAACATCCTGCATATGGTTTATGTTTCACAACGTTGTGTTTATGAAAGTAATAAAACGATAAGAGATTTTTGAGATTAACCAGACAATCCAGTCAACTCTCCCGAATCCTCTGTGTCTGTTCAATGAGCAGTCAAATCCACAGCACATTTGACAGATAATATGCAACAGTCTAGAAAAATGTATTGCATTCAGAATGGCCATTGAATGAGCCATTATATGTTCTAAGTGGTGGGCCCACCCAATCTGTGTCCTTGTTTTTTTTTTTAACCAATATGGGGTCAAAGGTGGAACATGCATGATAGGATAATGATGACGTTTATGATGTTTACTAATGGTTCCTTTTCGACTACGAAAGGTAAACCGCCGGGCTGCTCACAGCCTGGCCTCACGGAGTGTCCGCTCCTCGACCTGGGTATATATATATAACACATATGCACATATTAACTGTATATATGATGATTTTGGGTGTGCCAGTACAGTAGAGGGTACAGTAGAGGGAGCCCCACACGGTAACTGTCGGCACCCTGGCAGTGACTTCCGGGGACCACCACACAGAGTTGCACAACTCACTACACGGGTGTGATTTTTTAAGCCCAAATAGCCGGTTTAGCTTGTAGATCACCGGTTTGATTATTTATTAATTATAATTACTAGTCCTTACCCGTTGTGAGATATTTGCCCCCCCCTTGTGGCCGTGAAGGGTACTGCGCCAGGGTGCGTTTGTAATTGACTAATAAATTAATTAATAATCATGAATGTGTCAAATCGCCCTCCATATGCATATGGTCAATGCCTGTGTGAAAAGTGGGACTGATTGGTGCAGGCAGTAAGGAGTTACGGCACTGTTTCTGACAGACACACACACGGACACACACTCAGACATTGTTAGAATTATAGTATGATTAATTATATTATAAAATACATAAATACATAATTATTATTTTCATAATCATATTCATAATGTCTTTGTTGTGTTTTTTTGCATGATCATCTTCCTTAATATTATGAATAAACAGGCTGTCACTTTTTCTTCACTCTGACTTCTGTCTGTCTGACGTGTCTGTGTTGTTCAATTGCACAAAAACTACAAATCCCACTATCCCAGAATTCTGAGCTCCCCAGTCTCCCCAGAGTTAGATGGTCAAAGTACACTGCAGGTACACGGAGCCATGGGCAGGACACAACACACAGAGGTAAAGCCTCAGTTAGAAGCCGTGCGACGGTGTCGCTTGCCGAAAAGATCTGATCTACACAATACAAGCTAAACGACGCTTATAGCGTTGCGAGTGCGACACGTTGTTAGCTTCCACTAATCAGATATTTTCGGCATGCAACATCGGTGTGCGATGGAGTATAGTCTGCGCAGTTAATTGAAAGCGGTTACTATACACTCTTGCTGCTGCCGGTGTTGGAGATGTGCGTTCTGGTTCGGAACCCCCAGCGTGCCTCGCCACATTACACGGCATACTAGAGCAGCGCACACGGCTGCAAAACGTTCAAGAGACCGTATCTAGGCTAGAGAGCCGGTAGCAGCTAAACTCTACCACCGGCATGACAAACAGGAGAGGAGACCGTGTGCATGCGCCCACACCCACACCCACACCCACACACACACACACACACACACACACACACACACACACACACACACACACACACACACACACACACACACACACACACACACACACACACACACACACACACACACACACACACACCAAGAGCCTCATCTAATTCAAGTGAATTTATTTCTATTTGTATTATACAGCTTATGAAATATGAATGATTGCTAGCTAGCAGCTATTGATATTTGATCAGATGATAATGCTCATGACATGTGTGATGACAACTGCCCGGCTGTCACTCCGGGGGCAATATAACCCGAAATATAACCGAAATACGGCAAATAAATATTATTTTTTCTGGAACGCAGGTCCGGCACGCGCGCGTGCGTGTGCCAGCCCACCTGGCCATTGTGAGGCCCATCTAGAATCTCCTTTCTGGCTGCGCCTCTGCAATCAACAGAAGCTTTTAAATAGCCGACGCCCAAGCTGCCTGGTGAGTCAGTTTGGACTAATGGAGGAGTGAGGAAGCAGGAATCACTCTGTTTATGAGGAACAGGGATATCTCATAAGTGAGTACAAGACTTAACTCAAACCCTTGGACCCACTTGGATGTGCTGTGCGTGTATTGTGGCTCACCTGGTCTCGTTCTCTCTCCCTCCCTCCTAGGCCGACTGAACTCCACAAGGGAGAGCATACAGCACTCTCCCCACCTGAACACATTAGTCACTAGCTCTCTCTCTCTGCTCTGCCCACAGGACTGTGCATAGAAGCCCAGGCCCCTGACAGGAGGAACCCTAAATTTACGTTTTGCCCCATTTTCCCCTTTCCCTAACAAGTTAATAAAAGACAATTTAAGTTACATGTTGAATCTGACTCTGAGCCTCTTATTGTCTCCACCAGCCGAAGGCATGTGGGGAGAGTATGTTTTGCACTCCGTCCGTCCGCGTGTCCGTCCGTCCGTCCGTCCGTGTGTCCGTGTGTCCGTGAACAGCTAATCTCGGCCACCGTTAACCCGGTCGATGCCATATTTTGCACACACACTCCCTGGATGCCAACGATGAACCTCTGCCCCAAACTTTCCAGAACGGCCTGTTATAGCGCCACCAGGAGGCCGCTTTGTGCAAAACAAGTTTTTGCACAGTACACCTACAGATTTTGTCCAAACATCACGCAAATTGGTACACAGTCTCTCTAGAGCCATTCAACGAAACGGGTCTTTCAGATTTATCAGACTCCATCCTGATTGGTTAAGATTGGCTTCCAAAGTTCACAGGAGTGCTCAGTTTCAAACAAAATGCTGCAAATCATGAACACATCGCGTGATTTCCGTGAAATTGTGCACCCACATTCCCACTAGGCCGAGGACGAAATGCCACATGAACAATTACAACTCAGCCTCAAGGTGGCGCTATAACTGGCCAAAAAGTGTTTTTACCTCTAACTGCACGGATCTGTGGATAACCTGGTGGAGACCTGTGCCCGGAAGGGCACTTTTTCTAGTTTTATTGTGAATCTGTCAATGCTGGACCGAGGCTACCCAATTCTCCACCAAATGTGGCAACCCAGGGTAGAATAGGCAAGATTCACAATAAAATAAGAGGCTCATAGTCAGATTCAACATGTAACTTAAATTAAATTAAATCTTGTACTCACTTGTGAGATATCCCTCATACCAGCCTCCTCATGAACAGAGTGATTCCTGCTCCCTCACTCCTCCATTAGTCCAAACTGACTCACCAGGCAGCTTGGGTGTCGGCTATTTAAAAGCTTCTGTTGATTGCCTTACTGGCTGCAGGTGCGTCCATGTCCAGGCTCCCATTGGCTGCAATACCTGTACAGGGTGATCTACTCCCTCTATCACCTCCCCCAGCCTCCTTCTGTGGTGGGAATAGGCCTGGCTGTTTCCCCTGGTTTGCCACAGTAGACAAAAAGGGCCACAAGCATCTAAGTGGCTTAAATGCAGCTAAGCTACTGTGCTTGAAATGTCCGTTGAGTTGTGTTGATGAAGTCTTGCACGCTTCATGTTTATAAGAACATAGCCCATTAGGCCAGGCACTTACTGTACACTACAGTACAGTATAGTATGTCCATTTGCAGCTCCTGCTTTAATAGATCTGTTCGTGATATTCATGACTCATAGTTCATCCTATACTCATGCTCCTAGTAGTCAGCCTCTCATCACAGACCACATGTAGTGTTTGAGAAATGTGCAGAACTACCGAGTATAGCATTTACTATACTAAAACAAGAAAAACATGATTAAAACATGATTAAACTGGAAATAGCAGGTTGCACTTGGATGCTTCTGCCAACCAGATGCAGTTTATACCCATGACTGTCCAGACTCATAATACATTTAATGATACAGACTTTGAAGACATTTAATGAAAGGTATTGCATACTTTTTGGGGGGCGAAATATAAGTTATAAGTTATAACATTTACATGAATGTGAAACGTGTTTTGCAAGGTTTTGCGAGTGGCCTTGACCTTTGAAAACCAAATTCCAACCAGTTCATCCTGACATATTCATGATAGTTGGATGGACGGAAGTACCAGACCTACACATATGTGCACCTACAGTAGCCTACTATACATGCATAAAGCACCTAAAGTTAAATATTTCAAGAAATCTCACTCACGTGAAGTGAGGGGCGCCCACTGTGGCTGCCACGTCACTGCTTAAAGCAAATATTAAAATTCCATAGACTTGGCTGCCACAGGACGTCATGAGTGGTGCTGTGTTTTTTGCACAAACATTAACACAATCCATCCCAGCCCTCTAGGGGAAATCATGGAGCTAGTGCCAGCAAAATGCGTGAAAAACCAAAGAGGAAGAAAGGCCCCCTGACTAACCAGGAAGTGCAGCCCCCCACACGCTGTTGTTGTTGTTGCTCTAGGAGGAGCAGCATTGCCCGGCGGCAGCATCATCATTAGCTTCGCTTGTTTTCAGGTTTTATAAGGTCCCAAACATCCTAGATTGTCTCATTTTGAGCAGAAAAAGGACAAATAAGCGAGCTCGCGGACGTCAGATCTGTATGCAGACCCAGCTCGCAGCACCTTAACGCCAATAATGGCCCAGCACTGCAGTAATACATACATACATACATACATACATACATAAATTGGATTTTACAAGGTATATGCCATCTGGTGGCCAATAAACCTCAGATCTCAGAATGTTTAAGCAGTTTTTAAGGACCAATTTTAAGGCCAGTGCAATAGAGCATGCTTTTGCCTTTTTTAAACCTCACCCATTTTAATCCCATACATACATACATACGTATACATACATACATGCACTGGCTGCCAGTTGAATTCATTGAATTAATTTCAAAATTTTACTCACCACATTCAAAGCCAGTCTTGCGCCACCCTATATCTCAGACCTACTGCCCCCATACTTACCAGCCCGCAGTCTGAGATAAATAAAGCACACTATCAAAGGGGCCCCTGAACTCGCATGGCCTTTTCCTTTAGGGCCCCACCCTATGGAATGCTCTGCCCCTGGAAATCAGGCTCGCTGAGTCAGTTCCACATTTTAAATCTCTACTTAAAACTTTAAACTAGCTTTTAACCCTAATTTCGCCTGATTGTGTTCTATTGATTGTTTACCCTGCCTTAGCTTCCCGTTTCTATTGTTTGCTTTGCATTGTTTTTTTTCCTGTTTTGTGTGCCGTTTACTTTAGCTGTTTCCTTTTGTAAAGCAATTTGTAACGTTGTTTTGAAAGGTGCTATATTATTATTTATTATACATACATACATACATACATACATCAACACAATGGTAATTACCAAGTTCAAGTCCTGTCTCTGTAGAGAATAGCCACAATTAACCCTGGTGCATTCTGGCATAAAGATGTTTATAGTGTCATAACCCTTCTCTAAACTCATCGGATCAATGAACAAGTCTTGGCAAAGCCGCTGCTCCACAATAACTGCTTGCTGAGTCACCGTTGACCCATTCATTCTAAAACATAATAAAGGTGCAGGATGGAGCAGGGAATACAAAACAATGCAATAATAAAACATATCGCTGCTGTCGGGAGGAAACCATGCACCAACTACGTAACTGCATTTTTGAGGTTTTTGATTTTGTCTGCATATTAGTGCTATTCTACACCCTTCATATCTGTGTGTTGTTAAGTAAAAAACCCTTTGGACAAAACCTCTTAACTCCATTGCTAAAGCAACTCCACCACCTCTCCTCCTCTCATGCAAGCTATGATTGTGTGGTGGTCCTCAACAGTCTGTATTATTTTGAATGAGTGAAACTACCACAAGAGGAATGCATATGTCTGCAAACTTGAGCCAATTAATTACATAACATTGGAAAGCAACAATCTGTTTTCAGTATGAACTTGCAAGTGTGATTGCTTCTGGCAGTGTATATATATATATATATATATATATATATATACACATACACACACACACACACACACACACACACACACACACACACACACACACACACACACACACACACACACACACACACACACACACACACACACACACACAGGAGTAATATAATTGGGTTTTTTTGCAACAATTGGCATTGCTTCCTCATAGGAATATGCGTGCACCGTTTCACTGCACTCGGGCGCTGTATTCATGATTTGCAGCATTTTGAATGAAATGGGCCAGTCCTGAAAACTTTGGCAATCTTAGCCAATCAGTGTAGAATCTGAGAAATCCAACAGACTCATCGTGATCACATGACAGACGGACGGACAGAGTGAAAAACATACTCTCTCCCCATGCCTTCGGCCTGGTGGAGACAATTATGGTGTCACAATGGGAACACGGTCTCTGCTCACACATTGGGCTGTATTTTGCGTGTCTTAAGTACCAGGTCTTATTACTTAACTTAAGACCTGGAGGCGTGATCAATGCCATTTGGCTATTCTGAGTGGCCAAAGAGCATTGACCAGGTCAAGACAAGCCTACTCGTCAAGAGTGCCCTGTAAGGCCTGGGCCGTGGCTCAGCGGTCCTGGCACCGTAGCTGGTAATCCAGTCTGGCAGTGTGCCGCGGGTTCGACTCCCGATCCCGACGGCCTTTACTGCATGTCATCCCCCCATCTCTCTCCCCATTTCCTGTCAATCTACTGTCTGTCCTTCCATAAAAAATATAAAATAAAACAAAAACATTAAAAGAAAGAGTGCCCCGTAAATTGCGCACAATGAATGAATCAGGACAAGTATACCTGTCAACGGGATCAAATGTGTCACAGTCACTAGGAACCTGTCGAATTCAGTTGCCTCACATCACCTCTACTACGGTACTGGCAGCTTCAACGTTGGCCAACCGCTCTTGGGGCTTGGTGTGTGTGTGCGCGTGTGTGTGTGGTGGGCAACCGCAATCATGGCTCGAGTACACATGCATGTGTGACCACTGATGGGTCATATATTCGAACAGTTAAGGACTAGTTTAAAAAAATTAAGGAATATTAATAATCTAATTCTCTAAAAAGTACAATAATTTGCCTCTGATATGTAATGTCTTATACATGAGTCTTATAAAGTCTTATACAGTATGTGAGTTTTAGGCCTACTTAGTCTTTTTTTGTTTTTTTACAAATAAGATTTCATGTCTTGCTTATTTACGCAAGAACAACGGTTTCCATATAGTATGTATGCTAACTTTCCAGCAATAGAAACCCTAAACTTTCCATTAGTTCGGATCCCCCATCGATGATGTCATTGGTAGGTGGGTTTATGAGCGGTCCACACATCTCCTCTGAGGCACCTTCCCGAGTAAAATGGTAGCTTATATAATGAGCAATAGTAAGGATGAAGATAGGTTGAACATAGGCACAGTCGTCCTTTGACCTTTAACCTTAACCCATTCTGACCGGGCACCCATTTTGGTGTCAGCATCATGTTATGCTTTAGCTATTTAAAAATAGCAGATCTACAAGCTCATATCGCGCCACCGAGTGGCGCGATACGAGCTTGTAGGTCTGCTATTTTTTGAAAAATCAAAGAACGACTGACATTTTTATAATCTGATCTCAGGTCAGAATGGGTTCATCAGACCAGTGTGTGTCCGGCGGAAACCTTCGTATGAATCTGATCTCAGGTCAGAATGGGTTAATACCTGCGTCCCCCGGTCCCTACAGCACCAATAAAAAGCAGTGTCCAAAATGTCATAAACGTGTACAGTAGCTGTCAATCTCCTGCACCGAGGCTTAAGTACTGTACGCTTAACAATTCAACAGGAACACTTGAGCTACCGGCTTCCCCGACAGCGGGTGGAGGTAGAAAATAGAAATTGAATCCAGAAATAATATGGCGTGCGGTATTGATTTTAGCTCAAGCTGACAAAAACTGATGAGGAACACATGGTGCCATAGAGCTGTTTATATGACAGGGTGCTTGTATTGCTGATTTGGGTTGAATGGATTACCGGATCACCGTGGGGCCCTTTACTGTATACTGCGCTGAATTCGATATGTTGTAGTAATCATTGAGCATGTTAACCCATTCTGACCTGAGATCAGATTCATACGAGGTTTCCGCCGGACACACACTGGTCTGATGAACCCATTCTGACCTGAGATCAGATTCTAAAAATGTCAGTCGTTCTTCGATTTAAAAAAAAATAGCAGACCTACAAGCTCGTATCGCGCCACTCGGTGGCGCGATATGAGCTTGTAGATCTGCTATTTTTCAATAGCTAAAGCATGACATGATGCTGACACCAAAATGGGTGCCCGTTCAGAATGGGTTAAATAGTATTTGCAATGCAACATTGGTTATCCACATGCGCACAACACATTTGTCAGAGGAAAACCTTGTGAGTCAAACCAAAACTGTTACTTTTCAGGAAATGGGGGGGGATTATATTTAGTTATTATTTACCCGTATAGTTATTATAACCCGCAGGCAGACTATCACTTTATTTTTTTATAGCAAGAAATAGCATGTACAATCTCACAACAGATCTGCTATTTTTGCTATTTCGTGTTACACTGTAGTATGACGAAGGAGGACATTGATTTACAAAAGAAAAAGGAAAGAAACAAACAAACAAGTTGAAATACGGAGAATACAAGAATGAACACAATGAATATTGTTGCCTGACAGCAACAATATTCATTGTAGTGCTTTGATTAATTGTGCTTTTCCATCGGGTCTAAATCCTGTCCACTCACTCCTCCATAATACTGGAAACTGAGTTTTCTTTAAGGTCCCATTACTGATCACGATTCAGAGTCACACTCATGCTCTATGTGTGACTGTGACACTTGTCCTGCCAAGGCTGACAGTGAGGCGCCAAATCGTGGCGGGTGCAGTACTTCGTTTTTGGTTTAGACTAGTCATTGGTTAGACCAGTCATTAGTCCTACAACTACAACCTATCTCAAACCCTCACCCTAAACCTAACCTCCCACGGGGCAGCACACCTAAACCTAACCTTAACCCATGTCTAACCAATGACTAGTCTAAACTAAGTATGCAGCCCGAACTAATTCAGTAGTTCTCACACTTTCAAGATGTGTTCTAAAATGTGCGAAAATAGCAGATGTACAGGTCGCAATGTGGCACGAAGTGATGCCCTGTGAGCTTATATATAATGCTATTTTTGAAAAGCCAACGCTAAAATATAAAATGACACAGATCATGCTTTCCCGGTTTTAATGGGCTAGTGGTTGCAATGAGTCAAGCAGGATACAGACAAACAGACAGACAGACAGACAGACAGACAGACAGACAGACAGACAGACAGACAGACAGACAGACAGACAGACAGACAGACAGACAGACAGACAGACAGACAGACAGACAGACAGACAGACAGACAGACAGACAGACAGACAAGACAAGACAAGACAGACTATACCATTCTACTCTAAATGAAAACCATTAAAGAGTGAATACTGACTCCAGGTCAGCTATTGTTCCGTGCTGCCAACATTTCAACGAGGCTTGTGGGGATGAGAAGTTGAAAGCTGACATTTCTGGGACAAGTGGTGCAAGTGCAACCTGCAGTTGTCACACATTTCTGGCAGCTACCAATAAAAGGCTTAAATTACAGTCAGACCATATGAAGAGTTTCATTCTTTTTTTCTTTTCTTTTTTAGCATTTAGCAAGCCACTCAGCCTGGTGGTCAGTTGGCAGAGGAGAGGCACTTTTGAAATGTGTACATTCTTTTCTCAGCTCGTCAAACTAGGCCACCTGAAGTAGCCTATAGCCTCCTATAGCTCTCTTACAGTTTTCAGTACAATATAAAGATACTATAATAATACAAGTAAAGGCCTAAAAGGCCTGTATTCATCATTTGACTTCATTAAAGGATGACTTTTCTCTACTAAGTCTGTGTCTCAGACTTAAGACTCTGAGTCAGCACCCGCCGACCAGTGCCATCATCAATGGGAATTCCAAGCTAATACAAAATGCCGCCTTTCTATTCTTGGAAAGTTAGCATGCTATAATAGAAGCCATTAATCTTGCATTAAAGGTGATAGGCTATAGACAAGTTTTAAGCCAACATCTATAGTTTTGGCCTTTTTTCCCTCTGGCAGCAGCAGGCAGCAGCCTCACAGCGGTGCATGTTCCTCGGGTTGACGGGTCTGCCTCTTCCCAGTGCCAAAATCACGCTCGCCAAGCAGCAGCCAGGCAGAGGAGGAGATAGGAGGGGAGGGATCCGAGTCATTCCAAGACAAGAGAACGTCGGATGATCGGACCCCCACCAAACCTCCTGGTTACATCAATATTGTTCATGTGAAGTGGGTTGTATGTGGTTATTTGTTGAAATGGTGGAAGTCGCTGTAGTGAATCACCAGTCACCACCACCGGATGACCGCGGCTCCGTTGGCGCGGCTGTCTGCAGCCTACCTGGCGGGTTGAAGCGTGGATCCTACAGTGGTCGCGGTCCGCGAGAGGATCAATGATGACAGATCATCGTCATAGCGAATCACCGATTTTGATCATTACAATGAATAACCGTGGACAAAGTATACTAGTTCACATGAACGATGCTGTGGTGGCTGAGGCAAGGGGCAATATATATTTTATATGCACCGATTGCAAATAAGAGAATGAATATGTTGACAGCAGAGTGAGCCTCTGCCTCCGCCGCCACTTCCTCATTTGCGACCACGCCACGAGACTCTTGTAATAACATAGCTCATCCTTTTGCACACATTTTGTCCAATCTAGAAACACTGATTATTATAAGCAGACTTGGCACCACTGAATAGTCCTTCAAAAAAGCTCAGTCAAAAATGGAAATGTATAACTTTGCAATGTGGCATTTCATGGACCATTCTTAGACATCTGGGAGTTGACATCACATTTAATATCCTTCTACCCTAATAGTAAGGGGGTACACAAGCACATGGCAGTTTATCCGTGCTCCTTCTCCTACCAAACCACTCCGTTAGCACACATCTCTCCATGCACAAATAATCCTGCACGCCACCCGATATGCACTACATCGCGCTTCCCCACAACTACCATATTTACTGTACAAATACAAACAAACACACACACACACACGCACGTGCGCACACACATACACAGGGCACAGCAGCACGGTACAGCACAGTATGCTAGAGTACAGTACGGTAAGGCACAGTACAGTACAGTACAGTACAGTACTTAGACGGAAATAAAAACAAGTGTGGTGTACTATGAATCATATAGCATATTCATAACTACTTAGTCATAATTGTACATATACCGTTAACTTCTGCAAGCCATTTCTCCACCACAGTGCCTTAAACTGAAGTCTATTTGCATATCAATTGTTCCACAGGCAGGAAGCCAAACTCCAAATTGTAGGTTTCACCCTTTGGCTTCTCAAGATAATTCTTGGGGAGTGATCTTTGATCTGATATTATCTTTAGGGTCTCAAAATAGACCAGTGGTTACCATTATTTAGGGTCAGGGGCTACAGTTTGTCTCTATGCATTTTATGACACACACACACACACACACACACACACACACACACACACACACACACACACACACACACACACACACACACACACACACACACACACACACACACACACAGACACACACACGTGTTGAGGAGATTGGTTGGTAGTGAGAGAACGGAGGAGACCATGATGGACAAGTCTTGACCTGGCCTGAATGTGCTATACGATGGAAAGATGGGAGATGCCTTGTTTGAATAAAAGAAGGACTTTGCCTGGGAATCGCAGCTCATTTCTTGCTACATTAGGAAAATAAGGAAATAATCCACGGACCCCTGTAAACACAAGCAAAACAAACAATAGGGCCACTCAGCCAGGTTGCCAAGTTTGCTTTTCCAAGTAAAAAACCAAACAAAATAACAATATTGAGTATCGCCCTCCCGCTATTGCCTTCTTCCCATTTGCTACGCGTGGCGCTAGGATGAGCGGGGCGAAGGCCTGCGAAATTCTAGTATTTCAAAGTCATGAAGATTGTATTATAATATGTGATGGTCAATTCGCCGTTCAATTAGGCAGACACTTTGAAACCACCATGTCAAGAGGATATAGGATTCATCCTTTATTCCGTAATACATAACTGTAGCAGGAAATAAGATAAATTAATTTGGACGTTTATTGTGTGAGATACCGCTCTTGGAGATTCTTCTGAGAACGTTGGCTCAGAAATATGGCAGTATATCACAGTGCCTTTGTGTCTTAAGGTTGCCTTCATGAAAACTGAAAAAAGGTTTGAAAAGAAACGGATGAAATCGCAACTCCTGTCAGCTCACACACTTTCTTACCGTCTGAATTTCAAACAACGGCAGCCTGGAAACCCCAGCTGTGTTCCACCGAAGCCTGTAATTTATGCTCCGTCACACGGCGGTGTCGCGTGCCGAAAACAGCTGACCTACAAGCTCACAATACATTGCGGATGGGCCGTGTGGTGAGCTTGTAGGTCGGCAGTTTTTGACGGGCGACACCGTCGTGCGACAAGGTATAGGGCTTCACTCATGCAGTGTTCATGACACAGAAGCGTTTAGCATCCTATAAGATGCAGGTGAAATGACATCAGAGAATATACTGTATGATAGAAGATGAGCTATTATATCTCACCTCACGTGAGGTGAAAGATCTATTTATTTTCCTCACGTATTCCAATATGAAAATGAATGAATGAATGAATTGATGAATTAATTAATGAATGAATGATGGACGGACGAATGAATGAACGGACGGACGGATGGACGAACAAATGAGAAACCACAAACTCTAAACAACAACAAAGTCTGAATTCGGAGTATTTGAAGATTAAAAGTCAGTATTGTGAGGAAAGGAGAAAAAAAATCCTGCAGCTTTAATATTTTCTTTCTGGGCAGAAATGGGCTTTCATGCAGTAGTAGATACGTTACAGTATGATTGAAGTACCAGTCAGATTGAAAAAGGAGTGCTCATCTCCTTGCTCTGCACTCCTGCATCCCGCTCATCCTGGGGACACACACCATGGCTTATAGTAGGCCCCGGGGAGTCCCACAGCAATAATGTTGTTTTTTTCCCCCCACACATGAATTAAATAATCACAACATATAATACAATTATAACTAAAAAATCTGAATGACGCTTGAATCCATTTTCGCACCACTTCGAAGGGAGGCAACGTTCCTTCTAACGTATCTGCTAATTGTGTTTGTTGTTGTCAGCTGTGAGCAGAGCTCTCTGTTTTTACTGTGGTGCATCAAAGCCTCCCTTTCTCCGCCTGGCACCGAAAAATGAATGCACCTTCTTCAGTCTGATCGATTCTCCAATCGTACTGTGACAGATATACTCCAATATATATATATATATACAGACATATATATGGAATTATAAAATAAGTAACTGGAGAAGAGTTTTTGAATGTCAGCTCCTCCTTTTAGGACAATAATCTCCTATAGCGGTGTGGATCAGCTACTTTTGCTCCCTGTAGAAATGCATGGCGGAGTCGATGGGTTTACAGTGCAGTCAGAATGCACTGGTGCAGCTGGAGAGCCAGGTGGCCAGATCAATGTATATCTTCTAGACTAAGAAAATGATCTACAACCTTGTAGATTTGCAGCATTTATTTAGCTATAAAGCATTAATTTAACAACAAAAAGGTTAAAAGTTGAAATATGGAGATGTGGAGGAGATACATCTTACTTCTATAGCTTAGCCTTGGCCTTCTATTTACTTCAATTCATCAAAGATTGGAATATTGCATCAGCAATACAACAAAAAACGACAGCTACATCTCCATGAATTCAAGGCTTCATGCTGGGTTGAGTAAATTATATGAAAAACTTCATTTTGAGGGTGAACTACTGTAGCCCCAAAGTCAGAAAAGGCGCTGGTGCGGACCAGCGAGCCAGGTGGCCAGAAAGCACTAACGCAGCGATTAGATCAGCAGACGAGTTACGAGTTAGAGCGGGCCAATAATGTGACCTGATTTCCCCCTTACAAAATCAAGGAGCACATGTTGCTATGGCAACTACAGCGTTGGAATTGATTGATATGATACTTCCTGACGTATCCTCGTAATCTCTTTTCGGTGTGCCTGAAAAGGCTTGCCGTAGATCGATGGCAATATTTCATAATACTGTTGTTGTGTGTGTTTTATGTGAATCGTGCATGAGACACAAGGCACTGTGGGTCTCATACACAAGGCTAGTCATATTTACAAGACCACGCTATTTCGCCTACATTCTTCTCCCTTTTTAACTATCTATATCAAACAATTTCCACACTGTTTAATTTAACTCCTAGGGGTGTAAGAATGAACCCCGTATGCCTTCTATGCAGTGGCTCAGTAGTTAATTTCTCAAGACATATTCTGCTAACAGCAGAATATGCCATCACCACTGCCTTTAACCCATTCTGAACGGGCACCCATTTTGGTGTTAGCATCATGTTATGCTTTAGCTATTGAAAAATAGCAGATCTACAAGCTCATATCGCGCCACCGAGTGGCGCGATACGAGCTTGTAGGTCTGCTATTTTTGAAAAATCGAAGACACTTTTAGAATCTGATCTCAGGTCAGAATGGGTTAATAATGAAACTGTCAGGATGTAATAGACATTTTTAGAATCTGATCTCAGGTCAGAATGGGTTAACATGTAGTGTGGTTGTTAGTAGGAATAAACACAGAAGCACCCGGGAGGAAGTGGACTACGAAAGACGAGAGACGACAACAAAGCCAAATGGGTTCCCAGATGGGCAGTGGTGGATGAAGTACTCAACCGCAGTACATAAAGTAAAAGTACAGCTACTAATGGTCACATTTAGCCTACTCCACTACAAGTGGAAGCAGTTAAAAAAAATTGACTCATTATAATTTGCCCACTTGGGTCTTGGCACATGGACTAAACCTTTGAAGGATACAGTGTGTGGCCATTTTTGTGAAGAAAAGAAAGGGAAAAAAAATGTCAGGGATGGAGATGTGGAGGCCCTGCTGTCAAGGTTAATTAAATAAGGTTAGGAATCGAAGACGGTACAGTGGACTCCATGTTGCTCCCTGGAAGGAAAGAAACATGCGCAATTGAGACCAAGGAAGCTGAACCCGGAAGTGTTGGCTGCATATAGCCCATTGCACATGTTTCTTTCCTTCCAGGGAGCAACATGGAGTCCACCGTACTGTCCTCACTTCCTGTCCTCATTTAATAATCCTTGCCTGCAGTTAAGTCGCAATTAAGCCCATATATGGAGATCCCTGATGTCATCAATATTGGCCAGCAAAGTTCTCTACATCTGACCTCAAACCTCAAACCCTTAGATCTCCATATGGATGGATATGTCATAATCTGTTCTCCGCAAGCCCTATACAGTCAAAACATGCTCCTTATATGGCCAGTACAAAATTAATTCCATGTCGTCTTACTGGTACTCAAGTAAATACAAATACTCAAAATCTGTACTTAAGTCTAGTACTCAAGTATATTTACTCTGTTACTGTCCACCACTGCAGATGGGAATCGGGAGGTCCCTAGTTCGATTCTTGGCTCCTCCAGGCTTTCAAGTCAAAGTGTTTCTAAGCAAGTCACTTAATGCGACCCTCAGAAGCACACTATGGTCAAATGCAGAAACATTATTTCTCCTCTGGGATCAGTCTATACTCTTTCTGTTATCATTATTCAAAATATACCAATCTTCACCTAGGAATCATTCATCTCTTATTTTATGTGTGCTATTTTATGTTCTTATCTCATCAAAAGCAAAACTAATTTTCAAGACGATTAATTTGAAAAGTGTAGCCAACTTGCTCAGTTTTCTTCACAAACAGTTTACTTTAAATTGGCTGCAATACAATGCAAATGTCCATCATACATAACGGCTGTTTGTAGTGGGAGGGAATTATTGTAGGAGAGGCAGGTCAATTGGAAAATTAATGTATAATGAAAAGTGTTTCAGTTCTTGTGATTGTTGTACAGGGCTATATTTTCTTGTTATTATCTGTAGTATTAAGTATTGTACATATCCAACTAGAAAAAGTGCCCCTCGGGGCACAGGTCTCCACCAGGATAATAGCGTTTGATTTTCCATATACAGGTATTACTCCTACACATGTTCTAACATCACAAATTAACTGTCTGAGTCAGAGGTGTGTAGGAGTCGGACCCAAGTGCAGGACAAAGGCAGATCGAGTGCACGGTGGTTTATTAACCAAAAACCAGAGGAACAGAAACAAACACAGGAACAAGGATAAACTAGGGAACACTAGGAGCAAGAAATAACACTAGGACTAAGAAAATACACGGAATCACGAGGAGCTAAATAACACTGACAACATTTTACGAACGAACAAGAAACTAAAAACACATTCTTATACTGAGAGGCGTAGTGAGACCCAACACGTAGCGGAGGGTCTTCTACCCTCTCAGCCATGGTCATATCCACGGTAATCTGAGACCTCTTGTGGCTTATTGCTTTTCTAAAACGGTTAAACATATACTGTAGCAATATTAACCTCATAAAACTATTAAATTCACAAAAGTAGCTACGCTTTGTGCCACCAGAGCGAGTCACACACTTCCTTGTTTTGCTCGGCAAGTAGACTATGTGACGGGAGAATAGCACTTGATGTCTTTACAGGGCTGCCTGGAGCCACACATTCACAGTCATATGAGTGCGGGCGGTGCTTACACGCCCGCACGGCCAGCGTGTGTAAGGCAATCAAGTGCTCCCCTTCCCCAGTACAGCTACAAGGCTGCAGGATCAGCTGGGAATGATACAAAGTGATTGAAGTTGTGGATTATCGGTGAAATTTACATGATGGTAACCAGCCAGAATCAAGTTTTGGGACTAACCGTTTTAGAATAGCTGGTAACAGTCAGACGGACACACGGACAGACACACGGACGGACAGAGTGCAAAACATACTCTCCCCATGCCTTCGGCCTGGTGGAGACAAAAATCACACTCGTGTTAAGTGAGGGGTGCTATTATTATCATACATGTACATCATCTCATTCCGGCCAATCACAATTTGCGTCCACACTTCTCCGTCCTCACTTTTTATCCTCAATACGTAGGCCTACTTTAGTCAGCCAATGAAATCATCGCTATGGGGTGCTCAGCCAATCAAATCATTGCTATGGGGTACACACAAACAGACAAAGCTGGGCATAGGCCCTCAACAACACTAGTGCTTTATATTCCCTTGCTGGTAATTCCCTGCATTATCGCCCATTACATTGAGCTATTAAAAATGTTGATCCACCAGGCTTCCTGAATATGAAACGAAATCTCTCGCTGAGGCACACTCTGATTTGTCCGCTGCCCTTACGCCAGGACCTTGAAACACCAACAACTGCTCTTTCTACTGCAAGGTCAGGTGGTTGTCTCGCATCTCAGATAAAAGGTGTTACATTGCTTGCTTGAAAAGAGACGTGAGAAAATATGTGCTTGTGCACAGTCATTTGGACATGTCATCTTCTGTCATCTCAAAGGTATTAATTCGTTTTATCATAATTGAGGGGCACATGCCAAGCTTTCCGGGTTTTTTGTACACACGAACATTGACGACAAAAGTGAAGAGGGAAAAGTGATTGGCCGGCGTGACTTGGTGGGAGATGTGCCGACATGGTTGAGCATTGCATAACGATTGTGGCTGGTAGAGAGTTGTCAGACATTGCGCACAATACTTGGACAGATACAATACTTGGACCTCTTAAGCTACGCCCGTTGCTGCTGTTGTATTGTTGGCTGATTTTGGTTTTTTGTGAGGACGCAGATTGTGATTGGCCAGACTGAGATGATATATGATGATGTATGATTATAAGAGCGCCACTCACTTCACACAGGTGTGATCTTTTTGTCTCTGCTTAGCTCCGTTTAGTTGGCTGGCTTCTGATGCTTATACATGCGCGCGTGCGTGCATGCTCGCTCATTAACACTGGTAGCATCAGCATCTTTTGGCTCAACCAACACAGTCTTGCATCTCATTTACCCATCATTACTACAGTATAATTTGCTTTGTTTTATCTTGTGTCCACTGTGGTAGATAGGAAGGGATGGAACAGAGCACAGGATCCTTTCAGTAGTGAGTTCAGGGAGATATGCACACTGCCACTGGCTGTGGAGGTATGGCCAATTGGGAACCAGAAGGTTCCTGGTTCGAACCCTGGCTGACTTCATGTTGAGGTGTCCTTGAGCAAGACACCGCATCCTTACTTAACTGCTTCTGATGAGCAGGTTGATGGTCTGTGTGTGAATGGGTAAACATGAATGGGACCAATACCGACAGGGAAAGTGGATCAGGAGCTAACAGACCTGGCTGTAGAATGGGGCGTGTAACTGCAACTACTATACAATGATTTCAGTTTTCTTGGACAGTCCTAGGTCCGTGTTGCCAAAGAACACACTGTGCTAGGAGCAGCTGCCATCTTCCTACGTATCTGTGTGAGTGGATTTTCTACGCCGGCTGCTACGAAATTAAATACAGAACACGCTTGCAGCCATCACACAATGTGCGGTGTGTGTCCACCTGAGCAAGATCACTCCTTAGAGTGGATGGCTTCTGTGTCATGAAGCAAGCCTCCCGCCCCCCTCTCTCTCTCTCTATTTGTTTTTGGGTTATGTTTAGTTTACAAGTGGGCAGACATTTTTGCTCAGCTGCAGTTCTGCCTCCCACTCACCAAGGCTATCACAATAGGCTTATATTTTGTACAAATACTGTATCTATACATTTGCACAGTGCATATCCAATAACAATATTATGTTTAATAAGTATCCCACTGTGCTTGTATGGTGTGCTGTGCATCAAAAGCCCATTATATTTGTTTCCCTATAGAGATATAAAAATATTTATAATAATTGTTTTAATACTGCAACCAATCCAGACTCCTGGTGAATCATGACCATAAAAGATTTGATTGTGTAAAAATATATTTTAATATTTATTTCGGATACGCCAGACCACCAACCACCCTATGCACATGATATGAGCCTTCCAGGCAAGCTTCCAACAAACACAATGGATAGAGCCTTTCTTCCACACTTCTTGTCCGTGTGAGGAACAGCGTACCAGAGCATAGGGGTGGACAGTACGTTGTAATATACTGTACCTTTCAAGGTTCAATCTGGATGCCACCTCTGTGCCTCATTAGTTGTTGATATACATGTAGCAACACAATTATTGTCTCCACCAGCCGAAGGCATGGGGGAGAGTATGTTTTGCACTCCGTCCGTGTGTCCGTCCGTCCGTGTGTCCGTGTGTCCGTCCGTCCGTCCGTCCGTGAGCATCTAATCTCGGCCACCGTTAACCCGGTCGATGCCAAATTTTGCACACACACTCCCTGGATGCCAACCATGAACCTCTGCCCCAAACTTTCCAGAACGGCCTGTTATAGCGCCACCAGGAGGCCGCTTTGTGCAAAACAAGTTTTTGCACACTACACCTACAGATTGTGTCCAAACATCACGCAAATTGGTACACAGTCTCTCTAGAGCCATTCAACCAAACCGCTCTTTCAGATTTCTCAGACTCCATCCTGATTGGTTAAGATTGGCTTCCAAAATTCACAGGAGTGCTCAGTTTCGAAATGGACGAAATGCCGAAAACTGGCCGAAAAGTGTTTTTACCTCTGACTGCAAGGATCTGTGGATAACTTTGTATGCCAACTCCCTAGAGGCCAAGGAAAAACCTTTGTCTGGAATTTTTCACATCTGCTCTTTATAGCGCCACCAGGAGGCCGACATATGTAAAACACATTTTCTATTATTACTCCTTCAGATTTTATCCAAATTTCACGCAAATCGGTACACATGATCTCCATAGTCATGTGATCAAGACAGGTTTGTTTGATTTCTCATATTACATCCTGATTGGCCACGATTGGCTCCTACAGTTTTCAGGAGTAGCAAATGGCCACAACTCCTCCGATTGCGATGAAACTGTGCACGCATATTCCCACTAGGCTGAGGAAGAATCCTGGTGGAGACCTGTGCCGATTGGCACTTTATCTAGTTTTAGTTTTAGTTTTTAATAAGAATTAAAGGTTTTCGGAAGGTTAGGTTTTGGAAGGTGTTTTTAGAATCAGCCTCAGGCCTAAATGGATTAATGGTAGAGTTGTTCAAATCGATCGCTTTGAGCTCCTAATCACTCAATCGGCTGTCGCCAAATTTACCGATATGCAAATCCAATATTTTATGACAACGCTGCCATACAGCTTTACAACCAAAATAATGTGGCATTCTAGCCTCGGCTAGAATGCCACATTATTGCCTTCATACTTGCAGATGATGTTCATGGAACATGCTCCAAACAGTTGACATGCCAACTTGCATCTTTCCGTTGGCTTTTGTTTGCGTTTCAGTTTCAGTTTACTAAAAACACACATCCACGTTGTTCAACACCTCTTCAGCAGCAGCTTGGACATGGAGCAACATGGAGCACAGCTCAGCACACGCTGCTATAAAGTGAACGGTTAGCACTTTCCAAGTAATTGGGTATATGAAAACATTGTATAACTAGAACTGTGCCTACTTGCTTGCCTACACAAGTAGGCCTACTAGTGGGCAAGCAGAGCGTGCAAGTACTGTAGACCGGTACAAACCGGTATCCTATGATTGACCAATGGTAAAATAATGGATACGGTATATCTGAATTGGCTATTGTTCACAATTGCGTTTAATAAAACAATGGCGAAAAAAGAAAACGCCAACCACTGTAGATATATAAGTTATGGCTTTTCCACATCAATGCCTTCTTACTCGCACAGCGAGGTTGAGCCAACACAGCTTCAATTATTCAGATCGTTTAACCTTTATAATTAAGATCGTTACTGTTTTAATGACATTAACAGCATTAACGCTAAAATAGCTACAGTGTTCAAGATGCAGTATTGCATGGCTGAATCTGTGTCAGTAGTGGAAAAAGTACACACGTTTTACTTGCTTACTGATTCACCGCCGACTGTGTCTGAAATGTGTAATCCAGCAGTGCCATCCGTTCATTTTAAATGGTGGACACCTTTAGTTTGAAAGCCATTTCCCTCGGAAACCGGAAGTGAATTGTCGCTATGTGTGTTATTTAATTCAACCAAAACATACATTTTGTAACCGGGCATCATATCGTTTAGAGAACAGAGGTATTACGATTCTAAAAACTGCATTCCCATAGACAGCATAAGCCAGCGGAATTTTCATTTTCATTTCCTATTGTGAACCGTAATCAGTTTATATTAAAATAGGCGTCGAAAGGCGAACTCGGCACAGAGGGTGTTTGGACCAGGATCGAGGCATCAAAAGGCAGTGAGAATAATACAGAATTTGTCACAATACAACCAGACAGAGCTGAGCACAGCAGCCCTTTGTTGCCCAAAATGTCAGCAGCAATCTGACAGATAGCCTTGCACGTTCACCTCTAAGGACAGAGCGAAACACAGCAACTGGAACTTAGTACTGTGGGCAAGGTTACTCTAGAATGACCAACATCAGCTTTAATGCATTGTCCCCTTCAAGAAAGAGACAGAGGAGAGACCACGAGTTACCGGACGGACACTGTAAAGAGCTGGCTGGAATAGGAAAAACAAGAATTGATTAAATCAACTAATTACCAGCTGCATTATTATCTGCGGGGGTCCACTATACTATAACTGCCTCTGTGTCAGTTTCAGTGCAGTAGTTTAGGTAGGAAGCAAAATTCACTATGGTGTCAGACATATTTTCGCTGGTTTCATAGTATCATAACAAGAAATACAAAGTTCACAACGAAGTTCCAATTTCCTCTTGTACTGTATGCAGCCACTAAGTTCTCATGGCTTTGGAGTGAAACCCAGGCTTACAGAAACAGAAACAGTGCATCGCGGTTTAGCCAATGAGAAAGCCAACTAGCACAGCGACGTCAGCCAATGGGAGAGTAAGCTGGACTAGTGGACTAGCTTAATTGTAATATAAAGATATATGTTTAGCAAAAATCTGCCTCATGGTGGCGTTATAACAGGCAGGTGCGAAAAATGCAAGGCAAAGGTTTTTCCATTAGACTAGGAGTGTGCATTCAAAGTTGTACACATATCGGTGCAGATATACCGTAGGTAAAAACAGGAATTGGCCTGTTAGGTTGATTTTAAAATGTTGAAGTGGCATTTCTTCTTCTGCCTAGTAGGAATGTGCGTGCATAATTGCACAGAAATCACACGCTGTGTTAAGATTTGAAGCATTTTGTTTAAAACGGACTAATCCTGTAAACTTTGGAAGGCAATCTTAGCCAATGGGGAAGCGGACGTGTTGTTGATCACAGGACTATGGAGATAGTGTATACCAAATTGATGTATGGATAAAATGTGTAGGCCTACGAGTAATCTACAGAAAAGTGTTTTTCCAACGTCGGCCTCATGGTGGCTTGGAAGGAATGTTGTTCGATCTGGCCTTTCTGTTGGGTTTGGAGAATTTCACTAGAGTTCTAGCCTAACTCTCAGTCTAAATTTTCATTTCGTTTCACTTCATTATTAATTATTCTGAATCGCATCATATCTGTTTTAATAGCCTAGCTATTCAGGGCTGGAGCCAGGCTACTAGAACTAAACATTGTTTAAAACTTCTAAATACCAGTAAGACGCCCTGAGGGCGAGAAGCAATCTCGCCCTAAAGGGGAGTTTGAATGGACAGGTATTAGTCAAAAGGGAGACATCGAAGAGGAAGGACGGGTGGGGTAGGAGTTGCAGGGTTTGATGAGGTCAGTGTCGTGATCTTCATATATGGAGACTGCCATATTTGGAGCGTGTCCCGAGTGTGATGGACTGACGGTCATATATGGTGGCGTGGCATGTCACGAGGCGTGACGTGTTACGAGGCATGATGTCACAAGGCATGATGGTCTGACGGCCATATATGGTGGCGTGACTGACGGAGCGACAGGTTTCGCAGGTTTTCATAGTTATCTGCGACCCATGGTTGCAATTAGGTATGAAAATTTGAGAAAAAGCTTGGCACACTAGGTGAAAATAAAAAGCCTATTCATTAAAACAGAAAACTGCTGGGCTTTAAGCCTCAACTGAGAGACGGATGTAATTTGTTAATTTGTTAGGTACTCAATGTGTGACTGTGTTTTACTTGAGGTTAAGCAGTAATTTGACATTCATATGCCAACTAAGAGGATTGTTAACCATGACAGTCAGGCAGTCAGATGAGGCTTAAGAGAGGAAAATATTTTCTGCAAGCACAGAACAAAGGGCCTTGTCGCTTTTTTAGGCTAAATACCAGAGTATGGAAATGTAATGACTCTGCTTTTCTGCCATTCTTCCTTGATATTGGTTAGTTTTGTCTGCTGTCAAACATAATCAAGTGAACAATACACAGTTCACAGTGACAGTGTTATCAAAGCTCCCATAAATGAGCTTTACATTTTCTGTGCCTTATGTTTGTACATAGCCTATGTAAGTGGCGATAGTCACATGTGTATGAGTTTTCATAACACCTTTTACAAAAGAGGCTTTAAAAACACTGCTCATCTGCTGAAAAGAATGCTGGCTACAATCAATGTATTTATTTTGCAAGTTTTCGGTCTACTGTTTTCAGTCATTCTGTATGGAAAAGAGGCTTTACAAACCACAACACTGCAGTCAGGATTGTGAGCCAATCAAGTTTAGGGTCTGGAACGTGTGTCCATAATGTCTACTATCATACAGTGTCCAGGGTCAATAATTATCTAAGGTGGCTTTCAACTTCTACTGGGAAATGCAATATCCGTTTGTTGTTGTTTTTGTGTGTTTAGTCCAGAATGAATTTAGAATACGTTCCTCTCAAATTTAAAGATGAGAGACAAGACTCATTTTCCTGTTGCATTTCAATCATTCTCTACTACTATTCATTTCTAAAATAAAACGCTACACATTTTGCACCAATTCACTGGCTGTGACCGTGAGAGGCAGTCAGTAAGGGTAGGCTAGCATCAATTTCCTGCCTCCGGACGGGTAGGAAAAATCTGGGTGGGGAAGTGATTGTCATCACTCACCCAACACCGCTGAAGTGCCCTTGAGCAAGGCACTGAACCCCCAACTGTTCCTCCTGGAGCTGCTTAGTGTCCAACAGTATAAGACTGTGGTTTTACTGGTCAGCTCCCAGGTACAGGACGTTGCTGAAAATGAGCACTTGTGCTCAGCTACTACCCTGGGTAAGAAAACTAAGAATGATGTATTTTTTTCCCTGCAAACCATTTAGACAGTGTAGTACAGTGCAGTCATTCTTTTCAAATGGTGGATCATAAAAATTCAAGTATTCGTAAAATATAATCTAATTTAACAAAGCAAATAATTGAACACGATTTAAACGCACCTTAGAATAATTATGCCAACAGCTGAAATCGTGCCCTGCGACTAATTCAAAGGCTGTTTGCTTCTGACAGCTCAACCCCTTATCGGAGTACAGAACCACAGACACACCAACACTTCCACTTGAGCCTGATATACTCTGAGAAATAGCACAACCTCACAGAGCTTGTACATTCATTTCCGGTGCGCGACTCCGTCGTAGGGCGGCGTGTAAATCTGACATTCAACAACTCGTAAAGATCAGCTGAAAAGGAGTACTGAGCAGAGTGCCCTGTCATAAAAAATGGAGGGTGACAAAAAGTGAACACAAATATCAGATCTACAAGCTCACAGTAAAAATATAGAGCCTGTAATCAAGGCTTATCTTTCCTCTGGCCGATCAGTGTGATGCAGAGCACTGAGCCCCGAGTTCTGTGTTACAGTGACTCGCCGTGAAACTGCACACCGACACACTATTACACTGCCATCTCGCTCATCTTTCCGGGCGTGAGGGCTTGTGAGACGTTTGGGAGATAAAAAAAAAGTCAAAGAGTGCGATACTTGATCATGGCCCTGGTAGATAAGACCCCCTCGCACTGTCACATGAAATCAGTGGCTGTCTCCTGAAAAACACTCCATCCCGGGGGCCATGGCTCACCACCATCGCATCAGCATCATCTCGCACGGCCCTGCAAAACACTCACCTGCCTTGCCTCGGTGACAAAGTACCTCCACAGACAAATCACATCTCCTATCACCTATTCTGCACAGAACATATCACTAATACAACTTGAAGTTTCTTTTGTTAATTGTACAGTAGTATACTACTGTACATACAGTGCAACATGGGTTTATTATTTATCACCCAGAACTGTTCTGGCCGATAGTATTGGCCATCAATTTACTAATTTGTCAATCGGTATATTAAAATATACAGCCAAATGTCCCGATTTTAAAACCACTTTCAAACCGGAATCTCTGTCTATTATGTTGGGCATATAATTATAGGCAGGAGTTAAATAAAAATAGCACAATGCGTCGCAACATGACAAAAACGTTTGAGAGGCACTGGTCTAGGGCTCCCCCAGAATGCGTAACCAGAAATCTGTCATTGGTCGGGTACCGGGTCCACTTGAATAGCTTGATCTTAACTACCGACCCCATTGCAATTCCACTCTTCCCTAAGGGCAGAGTGGGATTCTGGGCCTAGGCCTATATTCTTGTTTTCAAACACCATTCTGGGACATAGGCTACTGTCTAATTTTAAGCATCCAATTAATAACCTTTTACATTTCCCCTCCCTTGCTGGTTAATACCAGCCCAGTCAATTAAAAAAATGACCTGCAGGTTTCTGCAGAATACTTTCTTGAAGGTAACACAATATAGCATCAACGATATGATAAAGGAACTGCATTATCTTTAACAGGCGACAATGCCAGCTCAGTGGCCTTGTGGATAAGGTGTCCGCCCGCTTGGCACTCAGCATCAAGGGTTGGATTGGGGGTGAATCTGTCTATGTCACATACAGTACTGACGTCATGTCCAGGGGGTGTACTTCAAGCTGCGGCTGCCTCACGCTACAGAAACAGGAGATAGGCTCTGCCTATGGCCCTACGTATATGACTCATCAAGGCTTACTTCCTTATGTATATTATTTCAACATAGCAAACAGCATTTGATTATTATGAGTTTGACTCATAAATAAGCCAAGCTTGGTTCTGCCAACTACACAAAAGGGTGGTATAAGACTAATGTCAGTGGCTTTATTCTCCAATAATAGAGATATTTGGGAAAATAAGCGCATTGAGGCTGCTAAACATTTTAGGGGGTGTAACTGAACACCGAAATTAAATAATATTTTCCAGTTAGCACACACTGTAATGTGACAGCCTCAGAGAGACTCGAGTGTGTCTGTTTGATTCATTGTACATCAAAACAAAGTAATTCATAACAGTGACAGCGAAGAGGGGGTCTTGGGGAAGGGTAGCGCAGCTTGAAGTCAGTCTTTCTTAAGGCAGATGTTTCTATGCAATTATATGAATTAACTTGTCAGATGGTTCCTGGGGGACTTTGTTTTCTCATCCAACAGCTTCTAGGTTCCTGGGGGACTTCGTTTTCTTATCCAACAGCTTCTAGCGCTAGCTGAGCTTCCCTTTTTGTGGGGAAAAATAAATATATAAATAAAATAAAACTACATAACAGGAAAAACAACTTCAAGGCAGCACCTGTCCATCACAGGTGTGCCGCCATCAAGATGGTCAGCACATCGGTCGACTACCTTGATCGGTCACTCGATCCCGTAGGTTTACACTCTATAACATTCAACGAATTAGACCCTTCCTCACCCAGGAGTCAGCCCAGCTCCTTATCCAGACATCATATCAACTTGATTATTGTTACTCCCTCCTTACTGGGCTACCGCCATGCGCACTTAAGTCTGCCCGCTCTGCCGCAGCTTGCTTGGTCTTTAACCAGTCAAAATGATCACGTCTTCCCCCTTCTCCGCTCCCACCATTGGCTGCACAGAGTACAAAACACTGATGGTGGCATTCAAAGCAACCAAAGGTATGGTACCCCCATATCTTGCAAGTCTGATCGAACCCTACAAACCATCCCACACGCTCAGATCAGCCAAAGCAGGAAAGCTGGAAGTACCTTCACTAAAAACACCGGGACAACGCTCCACACGTCCCAAACCCTTCTCCCTTCTGGCTCCAAAACTATGGAATGCACTTCCCATTGCAATCAGAACTGCAGACTAGAATAGTTCTTTCACATCAGAGCAACAACCCACCTATCTCCCAGTCAGAGTTCAGACTTTTAATGAATGTAGAATGTGCAGAATACAAATATGCAGGATACAAATGTGAGGGACTTTTTTTTTAATTGTTTATTTTAAACAAAAAATACACACTTATGCCAGGGTGCCAGTGATCACCCTCCTTTGTGCCAATGTTGGCACTGGTGCCTAAGGTTGCCTACCCCTGATTATTTTAGATGATGAATTTTAGGCAAATGATAGGCCTGATGTTTGCCTGGTATCCTAGTTTCTCTGAGACACTAACTGTATTGTAACTGTATCTATCACCTGCAGTATTTTAATTGTGCTGATTTAGATGCATGCAAACTCAGTGTTAATTTAACTGATGCATAATAGGGTTGGGGTTGGTTTAGGTTGGGAACCGGAGGAATCCAACGTTGAAAAACCGATATATGCACTAACTTCACGTCTGCTATACAATTACAATACCGGTGGGTCTCCAACTTTGTACCTTTTCAGGACCACCTTAACTCTGAGAGTGTAGAAATGGAACGAAACAAACCTGTAAGGGTCTGTTTGGTTCCATGTGTACACTCTCAGAGTTACAGAGACCTGTAAGGGTCCATGGAACCCCCTTAAGTAACCCAGAGGGTCCGTGAGTGGACCACAATTTTAGATCCACTACAATAATGTGTATGCAATACTGTATGTTTATCAAAATTATATGAAGCCTGAAAAAAAAAGTGGAATCATTAAAGGGAAGCGTATATAAATCTGACCGTTAAGAGGGAATCTGAATCGTTAAAGTCCTAAAAGGATCCCAACCCTTTTGGATCAGAGTTAAAATGAACACTCGTTATTTGACTGTGTAACCTACAATAATGTACGACTGTGTCCATGTGCATCTCCACACCCACTGGGAGAAGCTCTCAAGCTTCAGGGCACTGGGAGTTCAACGTGATCTTCCAGACGTTTGTGTCCATTTTCACTTCAGCGGTCACAGATTGGTGGGGGTAAATGGGAGCTCCCTGGGGAACCGTTATAGTTGGCGACACGCTGTTTCTTTTTCCACTTTTGTCGCCGCAGAGAAACACACATTTGCTTAGGCATCACAAGGACGAGCCTTAGCTGTTGTCACTTGCAATTAGCGCCATGCAGCCTGGAATGCTGTATGGTAAATGGCCGTTAGCCCGGTGTTGACGTCAATAATCACTGTGACTCGGAGGGTGATTGGATCCTGTGGTGGTGGTGGACAAATTATTCAATCCCAGTACTTCAAAGCATATATACTATAATTGATAAAATAGCAATTATAGTGAAAATAGCAGATCTACATTTCCTAAGAAATGTTGTGGAGTCAATATTTGTCTTTTTGAAAATGTAATGATGCGAGCATCCACAAATACAATACTGCAGTAAAGTACAGATAATCAAGTACTCAAGCAAATGTACTTAATTACTGACCACCACTGACAGACATATTCCCTGTGCGTCAAGGTCAGCTGATCCCGCCGATTTGCATTTTCATCTCACGCTCCCCTCCAGTTGCGCTCGCAAAAAATCTTGAAACATGTGCTGCAAGCAAATGGTCGTTTTTTATGTACACAAACCCCTGCGAGGGTCAGTTTCTACTTTCTACACTCCGAAGTTAAACGCTCATCTCTGGAGTCCTGTGTGCATGATGAGGGATAACCTCACATCCTGCCCCATTCAAACAGACACAGCTGTTCATTCCATCCCTCCATATTCCCCTGACAGACAGGTGGAGCAGCGTTTGATCGAGCTTTCATCTTTTATTATGCACGGTGGAAATCCTCTGTGTACATTCCGGGCCCATTTGGTTACATGTGTACACTCTTTTTTGTAAATTGTACACTCGATTTTCCCGTATAGGCCATGGGTTCCCACACTTTTCAGCCCACGACCGCAAAATAATGCTGCCATTTACTCGCGACCCCAACCTATAACCCCGGAGGTAATTTTATATACCTAAATGTGCACTTTGGTGCGTATTATTCCTAGGGCTAAAGTGGTTTTGTAACAATCATGGTTAAAATGTATTTGTAATCATTCTTACATTGTAATTGTGCGATCCCACCGTCCGTGTACCACAACCCCATGTGAGGTCCCGACCCCAACTTTGGACCCAACTTTGGGAACCCCTGGTGTAGGCTACCTGTTCCACAGCACAATTTTCAGACATTCTCGATAAATCTAATCTAAAGGCAACGTCGGGCAGTTGGATGAAGTAATTGCACTTGCACATTACAAAACTATATTTACCCCATGTCTCATCAGGCTAATTAATGTTACCAGTTACCACTGCTGAGTCCCATGTAAATGCTAAAAACATTATTGCAAATGTTTTTAAATCAGGCAACTGACACAACTTATTAATAACACAGGTTTGAACCGTACTCATTCAGTGAAATACCTGGATAACAGTTATGGTCCTAGGACGCCATTGTTGGCTGTACAGGACCACGATTTAGTACCTAGTGAACAGTACAGTATGTACTACAGTGTACAGTGGGCTTTGTTTTGTTTCGGCTGTCTCAGCAGAGCTTGGTATTTGCCCCTGATACCTCCCAATAAAACCAATATGTAGTAGTCATAATTTAATGACCAAAACATAATGGAATTGACTCAAAAGTGGGTGTACACGTTATTTTCCAGTAACACTATTTGAAGAACGACTCTGCTGAATTAGCTAAACTTTCACTGCAATGCAACTAAACAAATTTGCAGCACAGCGACAACAACAAAAACCATGATAACCCATTGCACAGCTGCTACTTGTACACAGAAATGTCATTAGTAGTGTGCAGAGAATTTAACGATTTCAAACATGTCTAATTATTGAAGGTGACTGAATTAAAGCTCAGAATGCACACACGCACACACACAATGCTAAAAGTGTGACACTTTTGCATACAAAAACAGTATAGAGTATGCTCCACACTCATGAATGTTTCATTTACAGACACTTTGAAAGTGCTAAAATGCCCATTTCACAGATATCATATCACCTATGAGACCGTGGGTCAATAATTTGAGACAAAACTTGAATATAGAAAATGAAAGTGGTCCTCTCACCCTCTGCTGATATTAAACCCTATAAGAAACTGCCTTTAGTTGCAACTGTCCTTATACCTAGAACTCCCTCCCTTATGTTCAAATAGTTAGTATGTTCTATTAAAGATGAGAGGTTGATCTGAAAGGTTCATCTTTATGATGATGTAAACTATGAGCATGTTACACGATGTTCAAAACAATGCCAGTTTTCAAAAGATAATTAACATTGGATGATGGGCACTCTCTCTGAATGGGTGGGGTTGGAAAGTTTGGTTATTTATAAATCTAGGATGCTTTTTGTTTTTTACTTTCCCTAAATATAGGCCAGTGTTGTTGCACTAGGATTTTTATGTATTTTGTATCAAGAGACTGTGCAATTTGCATCCATTTTCCTATGACTGTGAAATGCATACATGCATTCAATTACGAAGATTTTTTTTTAATTTAATTTAATTTGATTTATTTTAAGTTGAAATATGAGGTTTGTGCCTGACAACGATTATGAAAGAACTGGAACAGGTTGCTTGACAGACGCAATCACTCCCAACACACCCAGCTCCCATGGCTGATCGTCCTAAAAGCAGTCTTAGCCAAATCAATGAGATCAAACAAGTGTTGAGCCCGGGAGCTGCAGCGAATTGCCCAGCTGTCGCCAGCATTGCGTGAAATGACATTGCATCAAACCTCAACAGAACGGAGCAAGCAACACAATTGTGAAAAGTGGGACATGTCTCTCGATCTGTATGAGTTGATAGATCAACTCATTCTATAAACTCATCACCTGATGCTACCCCTCCTTAATATCCCCAATTCCCCATCTTTAAGCTTTTATCAAACGCAGTCATATGATCCATCCAGTGTATGAGTTTCGAAGAGAATCTGTTTCAATCTCTCTCTCACTGACTCTCTCTCTCTCTCTGTGTGTTTCAATATCTCTCTATCTATCTCTCTCTCTCTCGGTTCAATGTGGGACTTTCCTTGGCCGTATATATTAAACTGTATTATTACTGTATGCTCTGTGATGTGTGCCAAATCATTAGCCTATAGGCTACTTTATGAGGACACAAAACAACCACAGCGGTGGAGAAAAGGAGCACGTGCAAATGTATTGAAGACAAAAGCGGAGTTTTGTAGAATAAACACAGAAATATAGGATTTTATAGACTTCAACCAGAGGTCGGTTGGAACAAAAGACAAGCCCTACATTTAGCAAGTCTAGTGTGATACTTGAGATTTATCCTCGTGGCGCGCTGCTGCATGGTTTTATCACGATGTTTTCTAGTAAGAGCCCACACACACAACTTCTACCCTGCACCACGCACCAGCCTTGCGCGTATATTAGTGCACTCACAGCGACATCATGTAAAAAAAAAAAAACAGAACCAAAAAAGAGATACCACTTAAGATGGACCAAAAGTAGTTTGTACTCACGGCAAAGAGGATCGTCTGGGAACGGGATCGTTCCGTAGGATCACTTTATCTCCGCACACACCGGAATGAGGACCCCCGGTCCGGTCGGTCGGTGCCGCTTGCTCGCGCTCCGAATAGCGGAATGGAAAGGTATAGTTTACGGGGTTATATCCAGCGAGCCCCGTGCGTCTCAGAACAATATCACTACGTGGTCAAACCGCACAGACTGTGGTCTACACATCCCAGATGAGCGCAGCCAATTGCTGTGCGGGTCATTACAAATATTAATAAATAGATATGTTGATGTCCACTTCACTCCTCAGGTTTCTACTTCTTTTTGTTTATATTTTAGAACGCCGATGAGGGTTTCTTTCAGTCGTAGACTATCTTGTTCAAAGCGGTTGGTGATTCTATAAGAGCAGCAGCGATGGCAAAGTGGTCCTCTCTTGTCTTTCTCCTCTCCTCTCTCCGCCGTGGCTGCCTGGGCTCTGCGGCGCTGCTCAGCATCCCCCGGCCATCAGCCATGCAGGAGCAGAGGAGAGCCCACAACACGGCGTCTCAACGTCTGGTCCGGGGCCTACCAGGGGGTCTGATGGACCCTTAGGCAGGTATGAGAGTGTAACGGCAACGATATTAATCTATTTTTGGGAACCCCATCTATTGTTAATTTAACTTTGAGCGTATAGTAGTGTATAGGCATAGGCTGTATACAGCTATCATCTGGTTAATTTAGAAGGCTAATCTCTCAGAGTTACAGACCCACAAGGGTCCATTTGGACATGTTGAGAAATAGAACAATTTTGAGGTATTTGTACTTTACTTGAGTATTTCCAATTTTCAATACTTTTACTTCTACTCCTGAAAGAAGTAGGTATTGTGGGCTGTACATATAAACGATCTGCTGGTGGTGATTGACATGGTGATGATGATGAATGATATGCTGATGCGGTGATTAGGAATGATGATTTTAAACTATAAGCAGAGGAATGAAAATACACAAGGGAAACAAATCAACCAAAGTACATACAACAGGAAGTTAAAACAAATGACAAACTCATAGTTAACTTAATGGCAAACAGGTAAAGGAACAGACAATCTAAAGCAGAATGGGGGAACTTACTTAATGCATCGTAATGGAACATCATCATGGAACAAAGAACTTCCCACACAAATGTTTGCCCTCTGAGTATTGGCGCACCCCAGGTGCGCCAAAACCCCGACCACTCCTGAGTACACTGGTCTTCTCTACACTTTTCCCTACTCACCGTGTGAGGGGACTTTCTACAACTCCACTGCAGAGCCATTTTGTTTTTTTGTTTTTATTCCACCATGCTGCATGCACAACTATTTGAAAACTTTAGCTACTAGATACTTTGGATATTTTAATTTTGATTAGAAAACATAGGCCTATATAGGTTACATTAACCACTTCAACCCTATATATTTTGGCCAACTGAAAACAGCATATCTACAACAAGCTCACAATGCATGAGCAGCTAGTAGATTGGCTTTTTTTTTAATATTGTGTACACATTTTGCACTTGTGAAATGGGACATTCTGCAATATGAGTACTTTAAGTAGCTTATTTTGATGCCGATATAGGTCTACTCGAGTATCCTACATTTTAAATATGGGACTATACTTTTAACGGAGTGCATGGTACACATCTACAGTATTTACATTTACTTAAGTAAAACATTTTAGTACTTTTTTCCACCACTGCAAAATGTAACCCAAAACGTATAGGCTACTGTCCATTTGCAGCCAGGCTTGAACACATGGCTACGCCATTAAACAATTAATTTACCATTTAACAAATTAATGTATCAATTAGCCTAAGCATTATTGACCAACAGCTCTTTAGTAAACAAAGAATTAATTTTCAGGTTGAAATAGCCTCATCCAATCAGAGCACTCATACGACTAGGACACAGGATAAACAACAAAAATGTGCAGACAGACCAAACTGGAACACTCAAATCTAAGTTGATATTAATGGATTAATGGATTGGATCGTAACCCGTCTGATTGATTGATTGATTTTCCTGTTCATGGCTGCAGTTACACACTTCAATGAATGAGTGGTTTGATTTGTTCATTATATAGGCTACTAGACGTAAACAATGAATTAAGACTTTCTGTCCAGCCTGCATTCACAATACAGGATTTAGTCTATTGGCTTCCTCCTTGACTGTTACGGTAACTGGGCATAAACAGATTACATTTAGAAATAACATTACATTAACTCAAATTTCTTTTTAAGCCATATAACAAAAATACATGACATGTTTCTGTATCATTCAGACTTTTCATAATCAGTTCTGATTGGCTATACATTTGCAAGAGGGGCCTATTGAACCAAAAATGGCAAAACATTATGAATATGAATATGAGTGGTATATGAAGGCGTCTGATGTTAATTGTGCATAAAGATGCATCTAAACAACACTCTGCCGAGCGCTCCTTTCTATAGTTCATCGTAATATGATGGAGATCTGGAGCTATGGGCTATATCTTGCGCCACCCCTTAACCCTTATCGCTAAACTTATTTGCCATTTTTACTATTTAAAAAAACCTTTTAAAATAGTTCAAATAGCTGATCTACAAGCTCACAACATGTAGATGTAGATCGGCTAGTTGAACTATTTTAAAAGGTTATTCAAAAAAATTGTAAAAAATGGCAAATAAGTTTAGGGATAAGGGATAAGGGTGTTGCAAGATGGAGCCCTAATCGCCTTCCCACTTTTAGTTTACAGTTCCAATTACTTTATTAACTCTATTTTGTTCCCTTCAGAATCTCTTTCATATACTGTTGTGTGTTTGCTATTCTCATTTGGTTTTGGTGTCCATTATGAGGGAATATTGGTTTATGATATGGTATATGCACGCATGCACGCACAAACGCACACACGCACGAACGCACACACACACACAGTACACATAACATTTTGTGTGCTGCAGTGTCATGTAACCGTCGCTGTCACGCAGAAACCTGTGTAAAGAACTTAAAAAATATATTATTCAATAGCCATATTATTTATTCATAGTGAAAATTACAAAAAAAACATAAAAAGCTGAAGAATGGAGATACAAAGCTTCTACTTGACGACAACAAGGATAACTTTAAATGGCAGTTATTATAAACTGAATTTAACCATTCAATCATTACTTTGTCATTTCTTAACTGAATGGGGCTGGAGGTTATAGATTAGTCCCCTCTGTCGCAAATATCAATTACCAACTCCTATTCCCACCCTCTGCTGTGAGTGTTTGAATGGCAACATGGATCTCACAGCCTATCTCTATCCAGCATCATTAATTAAACAGTAACCCACCTCTCAGCTCACCGCTTCCTCTCTCATCGCAACTGATCTGTTACAGGGTCTGCGGCTGCCTGCTCTTATCCCGGCTTAAACACATGCAGTCTTTTATAAAGCGTGCCCTTTAAATTTTCCCTTTCTCATATCTTAGGTTCTGGTTGGAAACTCTCTGTATGGTAAATTAAGGTCTTTGATGGAGAAATCAGAATGGTATGGTTCTGCATTGTGTTTAAAGCCCTTCTTCTTTCGTGTATCATCAGATGGCCAACTCAGTGCCATGCAGCCATGCCCTCGTCTCTGGTCCTAAGTCAAAAAGGCCCTTAACCACATGGAATCCTTGATTGATTGATTGATTGATTGAAGAATGTATTAACAGTTTGGAGAATTACATTTCAAGTACAACTCAATGTTAACAGTGGACCACCATAAAGCATTACACTTGTTTACAATAGGGTCCATGCACCCTTTTCAATTCATCAGAACATTTAGAGACGTACAAATATACACTTCTATATAATCAAAAACAGGAAAATCATCGTAAAAGGAGGTAAACTGGGAAGAAACATAAACAGTGAGGTGAAAAGGGGTGAGGGGGGGATTCAGATTTTACGGGGGGCAGTTTTGAGTTGCAGCCATCCATAGGTGCCCTTTGAGAGCGGTTTTGAAGGAGTCAAGGGATTCACATGTCTTAATGACTGTTGGTAGGGCATTCCACATTTTGGTGGCATAGGGGCGAAATTAATTTAGTCCCTTGTTTGTGCCGAATCTGGATTGCACATGGTTTGTTGAACTCCCTCTGGTGTTGTGGGTGTGGACTTCGTTGACATTAAGTATTTAGGGTACATGGGTATCTTGGTGGCGTATAGCGAATCTTGTGGACCAGACCCATTGCAAGATGCTGTACTCTGTCGTCAACCCTAAGCCATTCCAGCCTGTCAAAATGGGCAGAGGTGAGGTAAAATTACTGGATAAAAAAACAACAACAAAGGCAGATATGTATGATATGATAAGGAGGCACTGTATTGGCCTCCTTTATGAAGTCCTGTATGGTGAATGTTCCCACATTACAAAAGTCACATTTGCTGGTACAAAGTGACTACAAAGCCACTCCACCACCAAGACTTCTGCAGTGCCACCTCGTGGCCACGCATGCGGTCCCAGGCCAAACTGTAGGGGATCTCGGAGCAACAGTGGGCCCCAGAGGCATGGCGTGCAGGCCCATCGGTGTGTGGACACGCCCTGGCGCCTGCAAACCACTGTCCCAGCAATGGGCAAACAGCATGGGCAGATGGGGGGCTCACGGCCATGGAAGGCAAAAAAAAGGACACAAAACCAGGACTACAGGAGTTACGCCCCACAGTCCTTAATCAGCATTGTAAATCCAACCATGGAGAACAAAAATCATCCCAAATCCTATACTTCCAGCGGCGGGAGTATGCAGGAACACCGCAGTGGATGTTGGTGCTGGTCCTCCTTCCGGAGAACAACATGACGATAGGACCGTAAACACGCAAGGGGGGTCCTGTCCTGTCCGATCACAGCACCCCGTCCAATGCACTCTTGCGTTCTTGGAGACCATTTGTAATTGGAACCTTCAACGCGTACAGTTGAAGGTTCCCAGACCAGAGGTCGTAAAGAACTGCGAGCTCGACAACATCATCATTTTGTAACCTTGCCCTGCTAAACAACAAGCAGCCTGACATGTAGTCTCTCTCCAACATCATCCCTGTGACAAAGTCTGGGGACCTCTTGAAGGCAAACAACTACCGAGGCATCAGGCTGACATGTATCACCGCAATGGTCTACGAATGATCCTGAAACGGGTACGGCATGCCACCGACCCTCACCTGAGGGAGAACCAAAATGGCTTTTGAGAGGGGAGAACTACCGTGATCCAAATCTTGGCACTAAGGAGAATCATTGAGGAGGTGGGAGAGGAGCCAGGAGAATGAGATTAACATGACACTGCCAAAGACACCAAGAGCTGCCAGCCAGCAAGTTAGTCTGTGGGAACCAACACATGGGCACTGGTCACGACGACGTCTGACATTAACATATCTGGATATACTCAAGAAAGATACAGGAGCGCAAAGCACCAATGAACTGGCCAGATGTATGGAGAACCAGGATGACTGGAAGCAACGATGGAGGGCTCGTCTGAGAATGACCTAGAGATAGATACAGTATGGGTTGGATTGTGGGTAAATCCTTGTGACATACTAACATCATGTCCAGGGGGCGTACTTGTATATCAAGCTGATAGGCTCCTACCCTATGGGCCTCATGGCTCGACAAGGCTTACTTACTTACTTACTTACTTACCGGTACTTATGGATACAGTATGTAGGCTAATAATGCTCATTTGAGAGGTGTCTAAACATCTTTTTCACTGTCATGGAAAATGTCTTTCATCCACTGAGGGTGAACACATAAGAACATAGTTTAAATGTGACAGCTTGTCTCAAAGCTCCAAAGGGCTAAAGAGCCCCTAGCAGGGCAAAATAGATCCCTGAGGACCAGTCTCAGACCCTTGTTATAATAGCCTAGTTGTGCACTCTGCTACGCTAACATACACTAAAACATTGGTGGAAAGTAACTACTGTAAGTAAATTTGTATTTTACTTGTACTCCACTACATCTCAAAGGCAAATATTATACATTTACTCCACTACAATTATTTGAAAACATTATAGTTACTAGTTACTTTGTAGATTTTGTTACAAGATTGTTGTAGATTATTATTACAAAACCACTTCAGACCAATATTATATAGCCTACTACAATTTGAAAATAGCCATTATACAGCTTTATTAGCTTGAAGATGTACTATTTTCACAGCATTTGTATACATTAAATTAATTTTAAAACTTGTGAAATGGGACCTTCTGCCTGATGAGCAATTTACTTTTGTTAGGTCTAAATAGAACACATATTGGCATTTAAGTGTGTCTCTCACAATGCAGTGTGACGTCTAAATTATATGAAAATGGTATCAAAACTATTAATATAGATAGGCTTTGATTCATTGCCTCATTCATTGCATTAGGTTGATTATTATTTGTGGTGAAAACTCAAGCTCACAACACATTGAAATGCTGTGTTTTGAGCTTATTTTGCTTATAATAACATAGCAAATTTAAAGGGGCTAATAATCGGGACATATTGGCTGCAAACCGACACCGAAAAGTAGATTATCAGTCGGGATTTAGAGATTACTGTCACTGTCAGTGTAAAACACTCTAACAGTTCACTACACTGGCAACTTATTTATCTGTCTAAAACCATGAAATCCTGTAGGTCTGGGAATGAACTATTAAATTAAGGGCTTTTGTTTGAACTCTGGGCTGCATATATGAAGTTGTAGGAATGGGGGAAACTGCAATTATCCATGCGCGCTAAAGGCATCGATGTGAAGTTACATTTACGCTACCATAACCCGACACGCTACCATCTTGTTGTGGATTCAAGAGGCAATACAAGCGTCGAGTTAGCTTTTGGTTCAAGTGGCACATTTAGTATTCAAGAGCCACTTCACCAAGAATGATAGCAATGTTTTTGTTGCACAGAGACTCACGAGTGCAGGCTGTATTATCTCTTCTAATGCAGTTATGCAAATGTAGCTAAAGTAGTTATCCGTCATATCAGGTGTCAAGACTGTCATTCTGGCTTTTACATCTGTCTGTGTCCCCCCGCCCCCGAAACACACACACACACACACACACACACACACACACACACACACACACACACACACACACACACACACACACACACACACACACACACACACACACACACACACACACACACACACACACACACACACACACACACACACACACACACACACACACACACACACACACACACACACCTCTACATGGGTATACATGTCTGTGACATCTGTGGCGGAAAGTGTGTCACAACACAAATCACCCGTTCTGTTCTCTCTGGAAGACATTAGTCGTCTCCGTCATCAGGTCCTAATAGGGCACAAGTAATTAATCTTAATTACACACTCTGAGAAGCACTTGTGGTAGTACGCCTGCATTTCAATTGACTTCTGTTCACACATCCCTGTAACAAGTTCTAAATCACTGACGACATTCAACCTGATTGTCATTTGCCATTATTGATGAATAATGGCAAAACATTTTTTTGCGACTTATGGTTCATTATGAAAACCTGCATCTCACGTCCGTCAGTCACGCCCCGTGACACGCTCCATATATGGCCAATAGAGAATTCATTCCATATGTTTATCTGACATAATGGAATGAGACATTATCCCAGGTGAAGGACATTAACCCATTCTGACTAGAGATCAGATTCATAACGAGGTTTCCACTGGACACACACTGGTCTGATCAACCCATTCTGACCTGAGATCAGATTAAAAAAATGTCAGTCGTTCTTCGATTTTTACAAAAATAGCAGACCTACAAGCTCGTATCGCGCCACTCGGTGGCGCGATATGAGCTTGTAGATCTGCTATTTTTCAATAGCTAAAGCATAACATGATGCTGAGAGTTGAGCCAGAAGGTAAAGCTCTTCACCAAGCAAAATTCGTTCCTACTCCCTCCTATGAGACCCTCATGAAGTGCGGGTCATGGCCGAAAGAATAAGGTCGCGAATACAAGCGGCCAAAATTTGTTTTCTTCGACGGGTGGCTGCTGGCATCTCCCTTAGAGATAGGGTGAGATGTCCATTCACACGAGAGAGACTCGGAGTAGTCGCTGCTTCTTCGTTTCGAAAGGAGCCAGCTTAGGTTCGGGCATCTGGTTAGGATGCCTCTCGGGCGTCTCCCTGGGAGGTCCTCGAGGCACGTCCCACTGGGAGGAGACTCCGGGGCAGACCAAGGCGCAGTTGGAGGAATCACATCGACTCACTGGCCTTGGAATGCCTCGGGATCCCCCAGGAGGAAGTTACTAATGTTGCTCTGGAGAGGGAAGTCTGGAGCTCTCTGGTGGAGCTGTTGCCCCCACGACTCGATCTGACCTCATCAAACCTTGTACACTCAAGACACGCTCCATATATGGCCCGTACATAATTAATTCCATATGTTTATCTGACCTCATCAAACCCCTATATCTCCATATATGGAGATGGCCTGTTCTCACAATGATGTTCTGACATCACATTAATGTTCTGACATCACAATAATGACTCGACCTGCTCAACAGAATGATTGATCTCCAAATGACCCTCAGGGCGTCATACTGGTTGTGTTATATTGTGATTCCAATAAATAGGAACTTTAGTTTATACTAATGTATGCTATGTTGTTGGTTCCATTGATCCAAGCCGGCTTTGAAAATGCACGCAGTCCACCCATCTGACCACTTAACACTTCAAAAGTGTCGTGTCAGAGAACCACTGCTCAATTTCACTACATTCCTGTTGTAACGTTTGAATTAATACAAGCGGTAACGTTAATGGAATGCATGTAATAATTGGAGTAGGGATGTATGCAGGTGTGCCTCTTCATGTAGCCTTCTGGCAGCTCCTGCTACTGAACCACAGGATAAAGACCCCAATATCCATGAAAAATCTGGAATTGGCAGCTTTCCAATTTATTGGATCTTTGTGCGTGTGTGTGTGTGTGTGTGTGTGTGTGTGCACATGCATGCGTGCACATTTTGCCTGCTTACGCATGTCTTTCTTTGTGAGGGCCTATTTTATGCATATTAATGTGGGCGTACCGTACACTCATATGCCTTGGCCTGGACAAAGCCGTCCTTCGCCAAATAATGAGTAGGCAAGCATGAAGGTATACTGTATAGTGTGGCACAGATGGTGAGTTATATTAACATGCTTTGCAAATATGACCAATTTATATTTATTGCTCAACAGATGCTAACTAGATGGAGGTGCTATATTATAATTTGGAAGGTAGATTGGTGGGTTTCACTGTTGACAGCGCACCACATCTGTGGGGTGCAGTAGGTCTGTTTATCTAATCTTTTATCTCTGGGAGATAAAAGATTAGAAGTCTATTTAAAGTGGGGATGCAGAGAAAGGGAGAAAAGACCACAACAGAAATCTAACTATCTTCCGGATTAATCGGAAGTCTGTCCTGTCAGGCAGTAAAAGCCACTGTATCTTCAAAGGAGGAAAAACAGTGTTGTGTTTTGTGCACCAACGCTTTGCATCGCAAGAACCCCTCCTTATCATGCCTCGAAAATATTAAATAAACAACTACAAAACCAAAAGTCTGAGTCATTTATCTTCTCGCTACAGTGTGTATCAAGCCACACTATTTCACATTATCTCCAAGCAATACCATTTACTTCCTTATACCTTGAAGATTTTGGGCAGTGAAGGAAATCGTTAGATGTCTTGTGACAAAATAAACTCGAGCAAAGTTTCGACTTTGCTGAATGAAAATGAAAATACAATGGGGAACATTGTATTTGTTTTGATAAGTAGGCTATACTGTCGGAATGCACGCAGATGACCGAACACAGTTACAACAATTACCAAATGACCTGCCGAACTCACTGTAGGCCTAGGGCCCTTCATTGCCATTTACACAAGGTTACGCCTCAATCTCCTTGGTTTTGAGGGCAAGGTCCCTACAGAATACATGATGTTGCAAAGCACTGGGCATAGAGGAGGCTTATCACACTCAGACACTCCTATACTGCCCGTAAATCCAGCTCAATAGGTCACATGCTAGCCCGCTTTATAGTGGCCCTGCTGAAATATAGCTTGCATTTGGCCATGCCTGCAGCGGAAGTCTCGTATCCCCAAATCTCCTCTTCCTCCCCCACAAATGATCTGGTGCAGATGATAACCACCCTGAAATAACACACTCCAACTCTATTCAGCTGTGATTGGAAATAACAATCATAATCACCACAGTGTAATCATATCCCCAATGACTGTCAGCAGAGAAATACCATTAGTCCATCATGTCATAACAAATTAGCCCGGTTCCGAGAACCATCAGCAGGAGCAGGAGTGGGGGAGGGAAAGGTTGGGAGGGGCTAATTGCAGAGGTGTAATGTCACGGCGTATCACGTATCACTTCATTCCTCAAGTGCTGTGTCAAAAAAAAAAGAATCACTTGGATGTAGGCCTACTGTAAATTAGATTTGAACTTGTCTACTGTACTGTACTGTACGTTAGATTGTTGTAACAACAACAATGTGCCACATTCTCCCAGAAGGAGAATATCTGCTTGACGCTGAATCGATCGTTTACAGGGTTTAGATTAAGTCTTTAACAGGTTAATTAGATTCAGATATGATTTCACCCTATCCAGAGATCCATTAGTGCATTTATTTTTCATAGAACTTTGTTCATTCAAACATGAGTAAATCTATTCATTTATTCATCCATGGGTGAGCCGAGATTGAAAAGAAAAACATGAAAGAGTTTTTTTTTTTTTTTTAGATTAAGCGTTAGTGAGTGTTGCACAGGTACACTTCGTCATTGAGGGAGGATTATTCATCTCCCATGAGGCGGCCCATTTGTCCTCATGTAATTCATTACCCGTTCACTCGAGAACCGACAGAGCCTCAGCTCCATCTGGCCCCCCACTGCCTCCTGGGGGCCCACTGGTCCCGGGATAATAATAAGAAGCCTCTAGGAAACATATTTTCCCCAACTATTACATCTATAACTGTGTGATGATAGATTTCTTGTGGGATTATCCATGTGTCAAGGCACATCCGAGAGCCTGTTTAATGAGCGATGCATATCACACTGCACCTGTGACTTCATCTCCAGTCATTGATCGGGCGGATGTCGAAAAATGTGTGACAACCATTGTCGAGGTGGGAAAAAAGTAATTACACTCAATGCATCCTTCTTCTTATTTCACTCAGGAGTGTATTACCAGTCAAAAGGGCTTAGTTCTGGTTTGGAGAGCTGACGGTGGCACAGAATTGGTTTTGTGACAATTCTCAGAATATTGAAAATTGTTTGTCGATAGGAAAAAAGATAAGCCGCAAATGAACGTAAAAGCACACCAGTTTTGTCCCAGTGGGGATTGTAACCTGCACAAATAAATGTGATAATTGCTGTTTTGTATTCTAGTGGCTTTATAGCTTGTTTCTCTCCCCCGAGTTTGAATTCGAAGTTCTACAAAATGTAACGTAGACCATTTCAAACTCAGTAGCGCACTTTCAAAATGTTATCGCCTCATTTGTGATATAGCGTATATAATATAGAGGGTACAGTATGCACGTGACATCATCATCATACCCGTAAGTTATGTGGGAACGACTACTTAGTGGCAAAAAAACTATTTTCTGGCCATGACAGCCAATACAACCAAACAGAAAAGTCTGATTGTATTAAACTAGAGGTTCCCAACCACCGGTATGCAGTCCGGTGCCAGTCCGCGGGATATGTCCCACCGGTATGCGAGAAGGGAATCACAAGTTTTCCGACCATAAATCCATAAGTGCGTCACGAGGATTTTCCAGACAGCGGTAAAAAGTTCACTCAGTCGATTGAAGCTACCAAGGATTCGTCAGCTACGCGTCACTGACTGTATTTTATAAACAGCTTCGAGTCCATGCTGCATAGCATAACAGTGACATCACTGTCAAATCTTTGGTATCATTAACGCTCACGTGTGTTCAGCGAGCACTAGAGGATACTCCCTTGAGTTGCAGCAACTCATTTTCAAGGGGGTCCTCAAGCTTTCAAATGATGTATCCTTCAATGAAATGGGGAAATATTTGAAGGAGACAATTTTAAACTGGTTGGACCAAAATAGCCATAGCTGAGAAAATATCCATTGAATATTCAGAACATTCATTTCAACACCTTGAGCTGGCCAGAAGTGGGTGTGACGATGGGAGGCACAATAGGTACTTAACTCCACCTATAATGACTCTCTAATGACAATAACCACCCCCACGTTTTAACACTAGAAACAGTAGATCAGACAGACCTGCTTTTAATTGCAAAATGTACAAAACAGTAAAACAGTAACATTTTATCTAAACTTATGTGGCAGCTAACAAGGACAAAATTCCCTAAAGGGAAGAATAACGTAGAACCTTTTCCTGTCAAGGACCCCCACATTTACAGTACTGGCCCTGGGACTCCCATTTGAAGAGCAATGCCAGGGACCCCCATAAGAGAACATTTGTACGGCTCTAGTGATTATCAAACATTTTAATTTCAACGACCCTCGTGCAATAGGCTACAGACCCCCAACCCATTTAATGGAATTTTAACTTTAGCTGCGGGCCCCGCTGGAACTCCCTCAAAAGGTGGCATGTCACTGATTCAAAAATAGGGCACAGGTCTCCACCAGGAGGATAGGAGTGTGTGATGTTTGGCAAAATGCGTCTTGATCACATGACTACAGAGATCATGTGTACTGATTTGCGTGAGATTTGGATGAAATCTGTGTGACTAATATAAACAATGTGTTTTGCAGGGATTGAGCCTACGCAACCATATGCTTGCGTCGAGGACACCCTGCCCACCTGGAGGCAGCAGAGAGCAAGAAGGCTTTTCCTCCTCTGCTCGACCCCTCTTGAAAGAGGACAACACTTCCGCCGGCACATTGAGTTGTAAACGTAAACACGATCGGCATGGATATATCACATTGGAAGTTAAACAGGACAACATGACATCAGCGTTTATAGACGCGACCAACATACCGTGTTTTCCGTTACTGATGATCATCCACTATCGGCTTCCTTTGACAATGAATGGTAGACTGCAATCTGCCCGTGTGAACGCAATGATGAATTGATTACAGCACTAGCAAAATATGCAAACCTGGGTCAATTCAATTAGAATAAACAAGTTGCAAGCGATGTGGTGTGAGCTTGTGGATCGGCAGTGGTATATAGCCTACTTCGATTGATGATATAGTGTAAAACTCATTATATACAGTTATAACTACATCTCAACTCATAACAAAAAATGAAGTGGCACGTCAGTACAGTTTATACAATCTAAACATATTTGACGCATTGCATCCGCATGACAATAAAATAGACCAACTGCAGGTGCCAAGGGGTGTCACAGCTGCCATATAGTGGCCGAGTAGATGCTTGCACCTTAAAGATTATAATAGACCGACGTAAATGACGCAAGCCACGGAGTGACTATATATGTATAAAATAAGCTTGCGTTTTTTGTGTCCGTTGACTCCCCCACGCAAGGAACAAAACGGACTATGTAGAGGCCTTTAGTCTGTTCTTCACCAACCGGGGTAGCGGGCTGGACACTTTCTGGCTCTCATTTACCACTGAGGTATAGAGAGGGGGAACACACGGCCCATTTAGCAAGGCAATTCGGTGTCAAATGTGGTGGCCTGCTGTCTATGGGAAGTACACAGCAACGGAATGCTGCTTTATCCCCAGAAGCAAACCGCATGAAACAGGTATATTTAAGTGAAAGAGATGAAGAATTGGAAGCCAGTCGTTTTCGGCGAAGCACTTGAAGAGTCGATCGGAATGTTTGTCATGACAGTGGAAATTGCAACTGAAGCTCTAGACTCTATAGCTTCAAGCAAGCGCATATGTTTAATGCTATGAAAGGACTTGTAGAAGCGAGAAAAAGAATATGCAGTACATTATATAACAAATGTAATTATGTGGATTTCAGAATGCACATTGGATATTTTATTGTCTTATAGTTAACACTATATAGTCTAAAATCCAATCAAGTACAAAAAACGTGTGCACGTTGGTCCATTTGTTTTAATTTTACGCTCGCAAGAGTTAAATTATTGTTAAACACCTGACTGACTTAATTCCATCCTTCGACTGTCGTCGAGATCCTAGATGCCACGTCTTTCCGTCGGGTCCTGTCAGCCATTGCTGCTCCCAGTTCTTGGAATGTCAGTCCTACGTGTCCCTGGAGATTGTGTCAGGATGAGGCCTGGTTCCTCTGGACGATTGGAGGAGCCGCCATAACAGGATATCTGATATGACTTGATCCTTGGAATGGTAGCAGTTACCAGCAGAGCTCGCTCAACGACGTGCTACGGTTGTCATTGGCGGCAGTTCACCATATCTGCTCTTTGGTTGGATGAGTTTTCCAGGAGATGTTTTGAACACACATGAGGAGTCTTGTAAATGTGCCAGTCTTGTAATTCATTCGTCATAGTCCATGTCTCAGCACTGTATAGGAGGATGCTTTCAACACAGGCCCTGAAGAAAGAGACCTTGGTGGAGGTTGAAACACCGGACTGCCAGAGTTTGCCAGCCTTGTCCGTTTCTGTCAAGAATGTCCTTTCTGCTGGCAGCCACATATAACCCAGATATTTAAAGTTCTTGACTTCCTTAATGTGTGATCCATCCATTGATGTAATACTTGGGTGGGCAGGGTCCTCATTCATAAGCATGCATTCCGTTTTCTTGGAATTTAACTTGAGTCCTACTTTGGCAACGGCTTCTTCAAATGAGATGAGCATCGTCTGAGCAGATGTTATGTGCTCTGTGGTCAGGGCGACATCATCAAGGTCAGTCAGGCATTTCTAGCTCTGACGACCAGATCTTCTTCCAACCATGAGGCTTTGTCTCATATTTTGTCCACTGATTGTCATAGAGCATAGTCCACTACGATGATGACAAACAGGAAAGGTGCAAGCGTGTCACTTTGGATAATTCTATCTGTAATTTACAAGAAGTCTACATAATTAGAGAATGTATAACCAATAAGACCCCTTGAGGGCGAGAACACAACAGGTCTGAGAATGCCCATATATGAACCTTTATTTTTGAGTGGTGCAGGCACACCAAGGAACGGCAATGTCCCTATGTCCATCCCCATTTCCGTCCTACATACTAATTCCTACACGGGTTGTGTGTATAAAAGTTAAGTTTACTAAGGTTAGGGTTAGGTTTAGGTATAGTTTTCTTGAGGTTAAGGTTAGGGTTAGGCTGTCAATAACAGCGACTGGCCAATCACAGCACGTCGACTGCACAACCTGTGTAGGCTTTGGTATGTTGCGTCCGTCCCTATGTTTAGGGTACCAATAGGGGCAACACGGATTTATGATACCAGGTCTTCTGCTAATTGGCTTGGGCATTGGCCTGGTGTATCGAAAAATGGACAAGACGGATGGCATTGGAGCTCCATCATGGTAATTGAACTGAGCAGAGTGCTGCATGGGGACTCATTCTGTGGCGATCGCGGAGCTTAGCCGCAAGCTTGATACCACCTCTGAAAGACTTACTGAAAGACTTAATGTCCAGGATCGCAAGATGGACATCACTTTGGAGCGACTCACCACCCTACAAGGAACTTTACTGAGGGCGAAGATGGACATGAGAGGAAGAATAAATTGTATTCTCTCGCCCTAAAACCGGATCGAATTGGCAACATTTTCCTCCGAAGGAAGATACAGTGGACAATCACTTCTTTACAGACACCTGTTGTGTGTTTTCGGGCTCTGGCCACGATCAAGGACGTCTCCATAGCAACTTTCTATGTTATCATACTTTCACAACGGACATTGAGATAACGTGACCTGGCACACAAATCCGAAAGAACTCTGCCGGCCTACTCCCACATAAACACATGACTCTCATGAACTCATAGACACAATACATATCATGCACACACCCGCCTTCGCTATACAACCCCCCCCCCCCCCCCCGTCCACCCCGTCCACCAATAAAGGCTTCTGATTCTGATTCTGACACGCTCATGCACACAAAGCCTCTTATAGACATATAATTATAGCCTCCTGCAGAGTCACGCCTTACAAAACAATATCGATCAGGATAATTAATCAAATCACAAAGCATAGAGTGTAGGTTCAAATGTCAAAATACAAAATACTTGAAAAACATTGACAGCCTGATGTCTTCTGCCTTCACATTTATTCAACATTGTTATAAAGCCATATAACGACACTACTGCAGTTCCACAAGATTTGAATCAACTTGCAAGCTGAGGGAGCGTCAGTGGATCAGGGGTAGAGTGGCCGTAGAACAGCCGGTTGTGTGTGTGTATGGTTTGATCCTGGGCTCCCCCGAAGTGTCCTTGAGCAAGACTCTGAACCCCAAATTGCTCCTGATGTGCAGGTTGGTGCCTTGCATGGTTTCCTCTGCTAATCGGTGAATGTAATGCACAATCTATGTAAAGCGCTTTGGATACGGAACGGCAACTAGAACTTTTTTCAAATGGATATACTCTTATTTGGATAGGTAGAGGAATGTAAGTCAACTATAGCATTCCCAAGATACACCAACTGTGTAGGGCTAGACAAAGCAGACCAACCAATGATGAATTCATGGTAATGATGATCGACAACAATGCATGAACAAATTATATCTGTGAAAAGTACACAACACAAAGCTTGAGTGCAAGAGTGAGTGTGCGTGAGTGAGTGAGTGAGTGAGTGAGTGAGTGAGTGAGTGAGTGAGTGAGTGTGTGTGTGTGTGTGTGTGTGTGTGTGTGTGTGTGTGTGTGTGTGTGTGTGTGTGTGTGTGTGTGTGTGTGTGTGTGTGTGTGTGTGTGTGTGTGCGTGTGTGAGAGTGTGTGTGTGTGTGTGTGTGTGAGAGTGCGTGTGCATGTGCATGTGCGTGTATACTTACTACTGAGTGTCATGTGTTTGAGGGGTAGTAGCAGAACAAATGCAGGACAAATAAAAATCAATAATAAATTTGCATAGCCTACAATTTCATTTACTGCACTAAACAAAGACATTTTGTTTTAGGCATCTAAAGCCCTAACAACAGAAACACAGTGACGGGAATGGGTGTTCTGTCACAACACACAAACTGACAGGGGCCACCCACCACAGACAGACGTCACTGCTGTCGCTATAAGCGCTGAAAGCACCCACCCTGGGCACCGCATCACAGACCCCCTAGGCATGGCATCAGAGACCAACACCTGTGCCTGACAGCTGGACACATGTATCCCATCCTCTCGCCACAGGAGGCGATGATTTAGATTCCGTTCTTGATCATAGCGGTATCTCCTTTTGGAAAGCTGGAAAACAGAACCAAAACAAAAAGAGGGGAAAATATAAGCGTGTCCAAAAAAAGACCTGGCAGTGCACTTCACTGCACATTAGGCCATTTGGAGTCACAGATATTATGCCAGGCTTTTTCACACAGACATATAGCTTGACTGAACATACAATAGAGAGTAATAGAAGGTCTCTCTGTCTGTCTATCTGTCCCTCTCTCTGTCTGTCACACCCACAAATGGAAGCAGGTAAGTGTGCACACGCGCGCGCGCACACACACACACACACACACGCATACATGCATGCACACGCAAATAATCCTGCTTTGGGCGCCAGATTGCTCAGGACCGGCCCTGCACGTGGACACCGACACAAACACACAACACGTGGACACACCTAACACATACACCACCCACTTGTGTATCTTCTCCCTCTCACTCTTTCACATCTGGGACCCGCTCCAGCCCAGCTAAAATTGATTAATAGTGTCTCTAATACCACAAAATGCTGACTGCAGCCCGGGCGCTCGACAGTGTGTGCCTTGAAACATGCACCTTCCCATCTCATCATCAAGATGGGTGTTTTGAAGAAGTTAATGAATAAGTCATTAGGAGGTGACTATGATTGATGGCTCGCAAACAAACAAGCTATAGCGTAGCCTGCTGCCCAAAATATCTTGCCAAACAAACTAAAGTCTGCCACAGAAGGAAGCACCAGTTCATTCATATCACGCCAGGGTCTCTCTCTCCTCCGTAATAGCCACTTGAGGTCATTTAAGGTATGTACATTTCTTAAAATGCATGGCTGCTATTACTGTTTAAACATAATTTCTAGCTGCAGCATTCATCGGACGAGTCAGCACCAATCAGCCTGACCTAACAGGCAGGCAGGGGCGCCTGCCACTGTTTATTGTAGTGCTACAGTACATGTCCAGTACGCACGGCGTGCGGGGACCCGTGAAGTTGACACTCAGACATCAACAAATACAAATACACATCATAATGGGAGAGACACAGACGCAGCCCATTCAGAAAGGTATGAACAATCACACATGCTAAAGAAGCTCATTGTTCTCTGTGTTAACTTGTTCGTGTGGGGAAACTAAGCTTGTGAGCGTGGTGACGTGCGATTTTAGTAGCACCTTAATGGGTTTGATTGATTTATTGAAGTATTTATTAACATATTGGAGAATTACAGTACATTTCAAGCACAACTCAAATGGCATAGGATTAAATTTAGTCCCTTGTTTGTGCCAATTGCAAAACCCCCTCTGGTGTTGTGGGTGTGGACTGAGGAAGTATGGCTGACATTAAGGAAGTATTTCCTGGTTATCTTGGTGGTGTATCGAATCTTGTGGACCAGACCCATTGCAAGATGCTGTACTCTGTCATCAATCCTAAGCCATTCTAGCCTGTCAAAGTGGGCAGGGGTGAGGTGGGTTCGGGGAGTGAGGCCAAGTAGTAGCCTGACCAGTTTGTTTTGGTAAGTCTGGAGCCTTGTTTTACGGGCCTTTGAGGTGCTGTGGTACCAAGAGGTGCATGCATAGTTGAAGAAACCTTGTACAAGGGCTCCTGTTAGGGTCTTCAAGGTGTTTTTGTTGACCAGTGAGGAGATCCTGTATAGGGATCTTGTTCTTTGGTTGACTTTTTTGATTACGTTGGTGGCCATTTTATCACGGAAAGATTTGCCTCCAGGATGGAACCTATAGGTAGGTAATTTCATCTTTTTGTGTGATATTGTCACCCACTCTAATCAAGAAGGCATCAGACTTGCTGAAATTACTATTTGATCCAAAGAGAATGGATTCAGCTTTTCCCAGGTGTAAAGATAGTTTGTTATCAGCGAGCCAGGTGCATATTCTTACGAGTTCAGAGCTGTTCGAAGGCCTTTTCAACCTGCAGTTTATTCCTGTCCGAGACCAGCAGTGGTGAGTCATCTACAAACAGGATCAGTGAAATTTCCGAGATTTCTTTTTAATGACTGACTCCAACCGGGACTCCGGGAGGGACCCGTGAAATTGTTACCGAGATCCGAGTAGAACCATCAGAAAACAAGAATGACAATCAGTCAACTGCCAGACCACACAATTATCTCTAACTCTAATTCTGCCATCACATCTATCAAAATGTAGTCTACAAAATATACAATGCATATGCTTTTATTTGGTCAAATGTCAATAGAAACAAATACCGGTAAATAAATTGAACAGAATATCTAAATGTGAATATTAAATAATGAGAATCACAATGTTGTGCACTGAAGATTAGATATCTGTAGCCTAATAGCAATTGACTTAAATAGCAATTGTGGAATATAAAGTGCATTATAAATATAGAAATAAAGAAAATTACTTTTACATTTGTGGTCTGTATCCAGATAGCTGTTACAATTATTTTGAACATTACCAAGAATACACGTCCTTATGCTGTAGTTAATTAAACACGGGTCCATTTTGTTACATTATTTTGACTTTTGAGCTGTCTCCCTGTGAATCCTGACGCCACTGCCTGGCCATGCCCATCTTGTGGCCACGCCCACATTGTGCCCCCCCCCCCCATGTAATTTTCCAGGCAGGCTCCACTGCCTAACAGAGCTGACACACGTACGTTCCATTAGACATTTACACTGTGGCTCTCAAAAGACAGTCATGGGTGAACAATTTGATTATTTTCTTTCCAAAACGTCCGCAGTGAATAAATGTGATGTTATTTATGGATAACAGGCAGACAGGAGGGAATTTTACAGTTAAGCAATTCATTATAGCGGATGCGATTGTGGTAGCGCTAATGATCGTGAGCACTGCCATTGCATCCCCATAGTAGGTTATAGCCTAATATCATTATAATGATATAGTTTAGTTAATTAGGCCTACATAAACAGCTTATTTCAACATTTACAGTCAGCATTAGCAGCCGATTTGCTCTTTCTTTCTATTCAGAACAAGGTTGGTCATTTCAAATTGCCACAAGGTTCATGTCAGTGGTTCTCAACCTGTGTTTTGATAATGCAGTGTAAACAGTTTAAACAGTTTAAAACAAGTTAAGCAATCGCAATTGCCTTAAGATGTGTAATATGTCTGCGTGTATGCCGTTATTTGTTACCCGCAATGTTATGCATTGTAAGACGACTATAATAGCAAGTGTTAAACTAATGGACTCAAGTGTATAAATAGAAACCATGAACTAGAAAATGTGTAGGCCTACTCATGCTTACTGGAGGGGACAGCACACACGCACGCACGCACGCACGCACGCACACACACACACACACACACACACACACACACACACACACACACACACACACACACAGACACATGTACACACGCACATGTTCGTTTTGTTTTTTACAGCATACATGATCATGTCTTGTGCTTATGAGGTGGAATGGATGCCCGGTGTCACTGGAGAAGTGATTAATTTGCCTGTGACAGCTCGGATGAGCTTCTGGCTCGGCAAGGACAACATTTATGTGCAAATGTTGAACATTGGCCATTAGCAGTACAAAGCTCTCTCTCTCCCACTCTGCCCTGACCACTACTGCTCAATCATGCGAGCTTCCGCATTAATATGCCCTCACCTCACCGTGGACAATTTAATTACTAGACTCATTGGAGAGGCAGACAGAATCATGGCTCTGCAGCTCACTGGAGATCCAGGGTGACTTTGAGGCCAGACAGCAGGGAGAGAAGACATCGCTTCTCTCACTCTTCCCCACTCTTCCCTAAATTAGGAACAAAATTAATGAAACTGTACTGTACTGTACTGTTCTGAAACTTCTTCATGTCAAGGATTCAACCAAATTCTCATGTATTTGGCCTTGGAATATTTTGTGCCACGTGTTAGTCCGACATCCCTTTAGTCTTTTACCTCCTTACATGATTTCCTGTTTTTTATATAGAAGTGCATATTTGTACGTCTCTAAATGTTCGTCTCTAAACTTAAATATTTCAAGACTACGTGGCCGTTTAAGACTCACCCGTGGCTTCCGCATGCGGTTAGGGTATACAGTAGGGTTAGTATGGAGATTTTAAATCAAGGTTGAATGAATGGGTGTCGGATTATTGGGACGTTGGACGCGCACACACACACACACACACACACACACACACACACACACACACACACACACACACACACACACACACACACACACACACACACACACACACACACACACACACACACACACACACACACACACACACACACACACACACACACACACACACACACAATTTGTGTTGTTAAAACATTTTCTTCTTTTTTTAATTTAGATTATTTGAAAATAGCAGATGTAAGCTAAGCTATTTGGTTGGCCAGCTGACCAACTGCTTTTGATTGTGCTCTGAACCTCATGTGTCACTAGAGGAGAGCCTTCTCTATGGCCGGTCCCACACTGTGGAATGCCCTGCCTCTTCCCATTCACTCTGCCCTAACCTCGCCTCACCAGGCTTTCCACCTCGGAGGAAAGCCTGCTCTCTGTTCCAAAAGTGCTGTGTGAACCGGTCTGGGGCGGATGATATCATTACGTCATGTTGTAGTATTGTTTCGTAGTCATCAGGCAGGAACAATCAAACGGAACTTCCTTTTCCCTCAATTCAGAAGAATAACAATAAAAGCTCTCGTAGCCTGCAGCTTTTATTGAGAAAAATCGGTTTGAGGGAAAGGGAAGTTCCGTTTGATTGTTCCTGTCTGTCTGACTACAAAACAATACTACAACATGACGTAACAATATCATCCGCTCCCGACCAGATCATATACCCGAAATGAAATGGTGCCCAGGCTACTCTGCCCAGTCCCTGGGTGTTTTTAAACCTCTTCTAAAGACCCACTTTTTCTCCCTGGCTTTTAATGTTGTCTGATTACGCATATACCCTTCTTATACCAGTTATGTATGTATATACTTCCGCTTTCAACCACTCCTGTACAGTATAAATATCATGTGTAAGATTTCTGCTGAAGGCCATATCGTTGTTTACACTGTATCTGTTTGCACCATGAGTTATTCTCACAACAATGTTAAAAATGGGAGTTTCTGCTGCACTTTTTTATTATTTTTATTTATTTTTACTTTTAGCAGCTACACTTTGAGAGAGCCTTGCATTTTATAGCTACCTGGCCTTGATATGAGTTCAACTGTTGTAGATCATCTTTTATCTGTTGCTTTTGTGCTCTCTTATCGAGGAAACAGATCAGTGTATTGTTACAGCCCAAGCCTATATACTGTATACACTCCTTAACCTATAACTCCTACTAACTCCTAAACACTTAATACAATTTAGGTATTTAGCAGACACTCCAAAACACTACAAATACAGAGAGATTTAGGCCTACAGTATGCAAGAAAAACACATGATAATATATCAAATACATAGAAATAGTCAACAAGGATCATAAGCAAGCTAAGAACCTAACATCCGTCTAACAGTACAGTACAATATACAATCTGTGTGCTATAGAGTGCTATGTGCCATAGATGTGCCTATACTACATGCTATCTAAATTAAATAAATGTAGCCTTTGCATACGCCTGTAAGGTCATCGAGGCTAGTACAAGTGCTACAGAAGATGGAGTCTGAAGAGGTGAGTTTTCACCAATGGTTGCCAATGCAATCAGGCATGGTTTCATGTTGCCTTCCATTGAAATGCAGACGCCTCAGAGCCGGAAGAGGCATCTACCTTTATATGTCTATGTGTCAAACTAGGGGGTTTTCATGATTCTGAATCCATTCCAAGCATTAGTTTTGCACAAAAAACACTCCTTGGGCTAAATTTGCCATTGCCACTTGCCACATTGCACTTCAATGTGCCCAAATGTGATGACCTCATCACATTATGTGATGACGGCTATGGTCGTTTTTAGGAGTGTTTTCATGCCAAACTAAGGCTTTCAATGGATTCAGAATCATGAAAACCTGTCACATTGGCACGTCACATGCTACTTAAAGGTATATTCAGTGATTTCACTCAAAAAACCTTAGGTTTCGTTTTTGCCTTGGGACCCAAACTTTCGTCCAATCAGGATAGAGAGTCAAAAACGAAACCTAAGGTTTTTTGACCCCCAGGGGTTAACTGGGGACAGGGAGGAACTCCTTATATGGTCAGCACACTCTATAGTAGAGAGGATTATCACAACAAAACAAAAAAATAAGTGATATTTGAATTAAGTGAAATCACTGAATATACCTTTAAAGCATAAATTAAACTTTGAAAATGTTGCCTTATATAGGTTGTTAATGGTATGGTCACATATCACCCCTTATAAAGAAAATTGCTCAACCTGACAGCCGGTCAGCAGGTGGATTCATGAATGTTTAGTAGTAGCCTATTGCAGTAAACAGACAGTCAATATTTTAGGGCAATTAAAACAATACTAAATGTCCCACTCCATGCCCCCAGCTACCGGACTATTATGTGAAGATGTAGCTACTCTAACAAACATACTGTATCTGCAAATTCTGCATAGCATAACTACAGTAGCATCTATCATACAATAGGCAACAAGAGGTGATAAGTGGAGTAAGGAGTGCTGGGTATCGATTGAACACTTGAGAGTTAGACAGAAATTCAAACACCAAAAGAGTAGGCCTACAGTCAAACACTGAGCATACACTACAGCATAACACAAAAATATATATTCTTGCAGTCTCGTTTTCATTCAGGTCCTATATGTATTAGATTCATAAAACACAACATAAAAAGGGACCATACCTATGTTCCCCAGGTTCTATGTTCCCCCCTTACCCCCGCAAAAAAGGTTATATGTTCCCTGCTTACCCAAAAAAGGTTCTATGATGTTCCCAGGGTTCTATGTTCCCCACTCAACTAAAAAAGGTTATATGTTCCCCATTTAGCTACTGTATAAAGGTTCCATGTTCCCCATTTTCATCTAAAAATCCCCGCTCACCCAAAAATGCAGGAAATATATATATTTTTAGTTACAATTATTAATATCTCTAAACACACATAACGGAACATAATGGGGAGAAATTACTATCAGAAACCTGCCCTTTGGGCAACCTAAGGGCACCCTGGTGGCCAACTTGGTGGTATAGACTAGAGCAGTGGTTTTCCATGTGGAGTGTGCATGTTTTGCGGATAGTGTTTACATGGACAACATATAAATAAATGTCACCCTCTTTTACCTCTTTATGCCCCAAAGTATTTAATCAGAATACAACTTTTGAAATGCAAAAAGTTGGTTTTGCCCATTTTCTTTCTGTCAATTTTCAAAATATATGGGGGCATTCCCATGTACGGTATGGGGATTAAGCTACAAATTTAGATGGAAGTTAATTAAAGTGGGTCATGTTTGCATGTTTGGAATTGTAACAGCTGACTTTTACAGGGGAAAAAAAACGTTTCTGCTTACCTAATCATTAAGAAACACTCCTGCCTACCAGTGACATCATTGTCAGGCTTTTTCATAATAACATGTTCACTTCTGAACTGTCCACAGCCTCCATGGTTGAGTGGGGGACATAGAACCTTTTATAGAACCTTTTCTTAGTTATGTGGAGAACATATAATCTTTATTGGGGGGCCGGGTGAGTGGGGAACATAGATCCTTGGGAACATAGGGATGACCCCCATAAAAAAGAACAAGTTGTTCATGTCGCAAAAACGAGGGTGAGGCTTGATTTCATAGGGCGTGCCAGATAGATTTCAGCCGTCACATTTATTAACGTCGGAACGAAATGAAGGAAGGATCAGCTGTTTGCGGTCACTTTATAAATGACGTGGCGACGTGGGTGTACTACGAAACCTACACTCAAATTTGGGGCAGATTTTACACTCAATTGATAAATGAGGGCCTATATGTACCTCTATGGTGTGAAAGGGAGGGACGTGATCACCTGTGTAATGGATAAGTGAATATTTACCTCCCTAAAAATATCAAAAGGAATGCGGAGTGCAAGGGGGTAAGGTAGAGGCAAGCTAGGGCTCCCCTGGCGCTATCACTTACAGAACATGTTTGATATCTGCTGCTACATGTGCTGTCTTTAGTTGCACAATAAGACTGATATTCTCATTTTGTATTTGTTGTATTCATTTATTTAGCACACACATTATTTGTTATATTACCCTTTGTTTCTTTCTCTATTATTGTGCCATTGTGCTAGTGTTTCAAACAATAGAAGCATGCGCAGTTGCGTTTTACATCTTGCAAATGCGAACCAAGATTTGACCACCCAGGCGATCTCAGCTTCCCTAATCCAGCATGGTTCTGAAACACCTTCCATTCACATCTGTGCGTTCGTCAGAGCTCTAGCTTTTGTCCTCTGTTTCTCAAGCCATCGTTGGGCCCTCCCTCCCTCCCTCGTGCTCGACAAGCCATAGCATCCATTGGTTTGCTTGTCCTGCCATGGAAGCCTTCTTTATGGGTCTCAAAGGGAATTATTCACAGTCTCCTCGGTGTTGTGACAAGGTCGCCGGCTCTCCGTCTCCCCTCTCTCTTCTTGGCTTCTGTTTGGAACCATAATTGATTGGGTTAAGCAGCAAGAGAGTGAAGGTCACGCCTGCAGCGGGAGGTGTGGTGCACACAACACCACACATGGCCAGGACATGCTCTCTCCATCACCCCAAGACCACCACCACCTCGGCATGGACAGGCCTCTGAGATGCACCCGCTCTTGCGTGTTGCTATACTGTATAGCCATCCAACCGTATAGCCATATGGGACTCGGTGAGGATTCTTGATGTGCCTCAGAGCCATCAAATCATACCGAAATATGTAAACTGGGAGCCAGTCCAGTGCTTTTATTCCCATCAGTAATGGCGGGGCCGGGATGATAACAACGCTAACATATTCATTTCCAGCATTAAGGGCCTGTCAACAGGGAAGCGTCTAGGTCGTACATTAAAGCAAAAAAGAAGTCTCGGAGTAGACTTTAACAAGAGCAATGCTCCCCGGCATTTGAAAGGAATAAATGATACAGGGGGCTCCATTTGTGCAGCTTGGATGCACCAGAATCAGTTTGGCTTCATTAGCGAGCCTGTGTAAAGCGTAGCCTACATGAATGAAGTGGGGGTGGATTTGTTTGGGAAGGGAAGGGAAGGGAAGGGAAGGGAAGGGAAGGGAAGGGAAGGGAAGGGAAGGGAAGGGAAGGGAAGGGAAGGGAAGGGAAGGGAAGGGAAGGGAAGGGAAGGGGATTTACATCTAGAAAGGAAAAAAATAAAATGTAAGAGGAAGATTTGTTTGTTTTCATTCAAATCAGCCAGCCAATGGAGCAAATCCAAAAGCAACAGCTGCCAACGCAGGTTGCCACCATTCAGTCGGAACGATCAAAAGACTGTCAATGTACAACTAGTTCAATGAAAATGTGTTAAAATGCAAGCAGCACAGACAGTGTGCACCTTCATTCTTCACGTGACAATGTGAATTATGCCTCACTGGAAACAGTGCTTTGACATCTTCAGTGCCTTTCTTTATGCACACACAGTATGAAAAAAGATTTGTGCGATGTGTGAGTATTTCAGCTCCAGATAATAGCTAAAGTAATCCCCCGCCATGGGCATCGATTCCACAAAGAAAATAGATGTTCCTGCCTGTGCGATGACTCCTCGCTAGCAGAGAATTACTGCACTAGTAAAGGTAAATAAAGCGACGAGATGGGTTTCTGAGCCAGCATATTGCTCGTTCAGTTCTCTCATTATTCCAATGCCATCTTCTTGAATTATCGGGGACTGGGGAGATAAGATTAAAGGGATAGCATATTTAGTCATACATTATCTGTGTGTGTGCCTTTAGCTTTTATTGTTCAATATTTGGCAGAAGCATTTGAGATTTGAGATAGTCAGGGCTGATACTCCTAACCGTATCTGTCAGTCCCAACATGATATATGTTTACAGGTGTTAAAGCTCAAACAGAAACAAAACAAACAAACACACAAAAACACTGATGAAGATCTACAGTAGTCCATTATAGTTACTGTTATCAACTCTGAATGGTGGTGCAACGGTTAATCTAACTAATTGATTTAAACTATAATACTAGCCTACATAATTGATAATTTAATAAAATAATATATATAATATATATAATAATATATATTCATAATCCTATTTGGGGCATGTCATCATAGACAAAAATATATTTAAAAAATGGCAGAAATAGTGAACTATCAGATCTACAAGCTCACAAGGCATTATAGCAGATCTTTCACTCTGGCTGTGTCAACTATAGCCTAGTGTCACCACACCAGATGCTGGATGCGAGGCTAGAGATCTGCTAGCGATTCAGGGGCTCATGGAACCAGGCTGTGTCAACAGTCTTTCAGAATGTTTTAAAACCGTTTATAAAGGCATATGAGGCTTATTAGCCAGGGAACCTTTTAAGCTCCTAGCAGCCATCTTGTATGCCATCTGGAAAATGACGCCTAGTAGTAGAAGTTTGTCCTTGAGTCTCTCAAGGCCATTCTGAGAACCACTGCTATACACCATCTCTGAGCCAGGCCCACCATCCATCATCTATCAGAACTCTGTAAGAGGTCTGGGAGCGGGACAGTATAGAATATGAGGGGAATTCATAGGGTCTGGGATAAGTGCACCATGTGAAGAGAAGAGCACTAGACATGCTCATATACAGGCCCACCAGGTCCGAGCCAACTCCAGCTGTATAGCCCACTACTTTCCATATAAAGGCTATTCGAAGTGCTTTATGTACGTACACACCGAGGCATCAAATATTTATGGTATTTGTTGCTGTTCACCACAGCGCACAACCTCACCCAGGCAAATTCAGTGTGAGAAGATACACTAAATGGAATGCCAGGGGGAATGCCAGGGGCCATGGATCCTTGGTCCACTCCTTTTCCCCCCACCTAATAAAAAAAATAGCCGATTTACAAGTGTTTTTGACACATGGTCACCTATTATAACATGACTGGAATATGGATAAAACAAATATCAAAGCATGATTTTGAACTATACAGCATGATATGGTATAGAGGAGGCTCTGCGTTTTGTGTGAGATCTTATCTGGGTCAGTTACGGTGAAATTGGTGACTTGCCGATTGTGCCGAATGACGTGACCATGTGGACTTCCCTTATATACAAGAAATAATATAATACAATACATGTACACACACACGCACGCACGCACGCACGCTTGTGGTTGTCCATCGTGTCCGATGATGACCATCTTCTCCTATCTGTGAGTCCTCTGGTGGCTGTATAGTCCGATCCTGGATCCGCAGTCACGGTTGCAGACCAGGCATATGAAAGCGGTACTGGGGGGAACAGGGGTGGCTTTGCGGGCATGCCTCTTTGCACGCCTTGCTGCACGGTGTTGAGTGCGCTGGCTTTCCATATGCTGCACTCCCTGTGCGTCGCGACAGGTCGCGACAGGAAGCGAGTTCCTCCAGTGAAGAGGGGTTGATCTGGCCTCTCTTCAGTGTGGTCTTAATTTGGTCTTTGAACCGCTTCTTCTGCCCACCGGCACTGCGTTGACCAAGATGTAACTGGCCATAGAGGACTTTGCGTGGTAGTCTATGGCTGGGCATACGGATACAGAGTATTTCTATATTGCAGTATTGCTACTTTTACGTAAGTAAAGAATGTGAGTACTTTTTCCACAACTGGAAGGTTTAGTATTGAAATGTGGCTCTTGTCATTCAAGTGAGGCCCTCAGTGTGGGTCAGTGCAGCACAATTGATAAGAGATTAGAACTGGCTCAATACAGGGTCAAGCGGCTGACATTGTGGATATAATGTAACACCAGCACAAAAGTTTAAATTAAATCTGCATCTCATAAAATGTTTGCAATAAATTGTACACCACCCATCATTGTATTTCATTATTACTTTGAATGTTTGAAAATGTTTACTTCTAGGCCTGGGCCGTGGCTCAGCGGTCCAGGCACACTGGCCGGTAGCCCGAGTCCCGGCAGTGTGCCGCGGGCTCGACTCCCGATCCAGACGGCCTTTACGGCATGTCACTCCCCCATCTCTCTCCCCCATTTCCTGTCAGCCTACTGTCTGTCTCTCAATAAAGAATATAAAATAAAATAAATTAAGAAAAAATAAAATGTTTACTTATAATGCTATGACCAAATGCCATCAAGTAAATGTCGTTGTGTAGAGCCTTTACCTGTAATCTACTTGTGGGCAATTTAACTGGGTTAAGTTGAGCTTAGACGCTTAGTGCTTGATTCATTCAATATCCAGAGAGTTGTATCATGTCGGATATAATGTCAATCCATGTATTAAACATAAGCGTTCTTTCCAGTAGTCAAAATCATAAGATAAAAGCGCCATTGAACGCCGACCTGCATGGCATCATCACAGTCAAAAACTGATTTGGCTTTTCCCATTGCACAACTGGTTCGCATCACCCACTTCCAAGTATAAATCATTATGGTTACCATGGTGATAATTAACAATGCCACACGTCTGAATCATGATCATTAAAATTTAACAAATTATTAAACATATACAACCGGTGATACTATATTGGCGTGTCGCTAGGCAACACATTTTGGTTGAAAGTTGAAATAGAGCACATAAAAATAAAGCATATTGAATTGATTAGGATTATATGTTAGAAAATACATTTACAATGCTGTGATCCCTGATGATTTTGAACGTACAGAAGTGAAAAACCTGCAGAAAGGTGTTTCTGTAGGGGTCTTTGTCCGGCTGAAGGACAGGTGCACCTGTCACCGCTCACTCCCCGCTGTGAAAGAAGAGGCGGCCCTGATTTGAACTCTTATAAATTTCAAAACGGGGATGAAAATGCAGTTCTCCCTCCATGAATGTAGGCTATAACCCGAGTGAACCTACATAGGCTATACACTCAAAGATGCTGGCCACTGCAGCGCTTCAAGGCCTTGCACCGCCAGCGTCACACACAAAAGAAATGAAAGCCTCAAGACGTTTTTAATTCTGACTCTGACAGCGCCCATTGTGGGGCTGTGTCATCATTCCTATTTTTTCACTTATTTTCACTTTAAAAGGGCAACACACCCTGATATGAATATTCATAAACTGCTCATTCTGCAAGTTCCACCTTGTTTGAATGCATTAATAACAGACAAAATATTTTATTTTATTTATTTATTCCAAACTGAACGCAGCCATAAAAAAGGGGAAGGCGGGCAATACAATTGTATGGCTTTCTGGGTTAGGTCATTAAATATTGATGGAATAATACATCTTTCGACAATAAAGACGAGCAATTAAAGTATTTAGACCACCCGCCATGACACTGTTAACACTCTTCGAGCCATGTGGTAGGGAATGCCAAGGGGGTTTCTTAGAATCTGGAGACATATCTAAAGAATTATAGAATATTCTCTGTTTTGTCTTTGTGAACACACAATATCTTAAAAGAAGCATTAACATGTCTGCCATCATGGAAAAAAATAAACTGAGTTGATAAAATGTATGAAGCTGTAAGCAGCTGAATACAGCCCGTTTTCACCCAAAACAGCACAGTGGAAAAGTTTCAGAGTTATGAGCCTTTTAGTGAAACACATACTTTCAAAGTACGTTCAAAGTACTTTCTACTAGGACATATCTCAAGTTAAACCTTATGGTGTCCACTATAATTAAAAAAAAAGAAGCTTCTCACATTTTCCATTATAGAAATATGAACCTCAGATTATAGCATGGCTTTTCAACAGATGGCTGTATTTAGTGACACCGATCACTCCTCCGTCTTCCACGGTCCATAACTCCAAAATGCAACATAATAGAAACCCACTTTTTGTGTGTGATTCAGACAGACATTCCAGGGTATCTTTTGATATATATTATGTTCACGTGGTCAGACCAGTACATTCTCTGTGGATCCATGTTTCTCAAAAAACGGTTCGGGCCATAACTATGATGTGAACTGTGAATGCCAGTCCCTTTTTATTTCCACCACACATCAGATCAATCAAATTGACTTTTTACATTATAATAATAAATATATACAGTTGTGCAATCATGTCAAGTAGTAAACAGTTGTATGTAGTGCCAGTATTCAAAAGGGGGGAAAAGGGTAATTCAAGTACATTTGGTAGTTAGTCTACCCTTACCTCCTCCCAGGCCCAGGCTGTGCAGTAAAGGGGATCTCGGTCGGCTGCCACTCGACACTAGACCACCCCGGAGTTGCAGACTCACCATCTAAGACAGGAATACACAAAACCATAAAATAAGTAAATGTATGAAGCTAATTTCACCCACTTTTTTTTTACTGTAACCTGTGGTGACTATAATAACTATACACATTGTTTTATGCATTCTTACCTGTTTACATGGAAACAGCAGCATCAATAGCATCCGCAGCAGCAGCGGAAGGCTGACATGTCTGTAAATAAAAAACAATGTCAATCAATTTAGTACTGTAGTGTAAAATAAATACATAGAAATGCAGAAACAGTTTAGTGTCTCAGTAAACTATAGGATCATAGAATGCAGAGAGACAGTGTAGTGTCTCAGTAAACTACAGGATCATAGAATGCAGAGAGACAGTGTAGTGTCTCAGTAAACTACAGGATCATAGAATGCAGAGAGACAGCACATTGTAGACAGCACATTGTATCCAAAAAGTGAAGGTCTGCTAATGATCTAAACTAATTTTAATTTAGGAACGTCAAAGAAAATCCAAGTTTAAACGGTTAAACAGGCGTTTACATCATGGGGTTGACATAGCTTGTTTAGTCATCCGCTTCCATTTTTTCAAGGAAGTTGAAATGCTTTAGTGACTCCCCTGGTCAAATGTGGAATTAGATTTTCCAACTGACTTCAGTTCAGTCGACATGCACATGCACACGCACAAGCACATGCACAAGCACAAGCACAAGCACAAGCACAACTTCCTTGAAAAACATGAAAGCGGATCACTAAACAAGCTATTTAAACGCTTGTTTAACCGTTTAAACTTGGATTTTCTTTGCCTTCACTTTTTGGATACAATGTGCAGAAAAGGCAGCGTTCTTTTTTCTGAACCGCAGAGGGAGGGGGATAGACGTGACTGGCTGTGGCGAAGGTATGTGGCCGTCCACACAAGTGCCCCAAAAGTTACAAAGCACACCATTTGCTCCAAGGTGCAAGTTGTTTAGTAGACCATAATATGCATTTCACCATTATGTTCAACCTGCTTTGAGCATTTCAAATGAAACATCATAAGCGGTTATTGTTGTAATAATAATAATAATAATTATTATTATTATTATTATTATTATTAAGGGACCAAGAAGTCACGAAATGACTTTGGTCACTACTTCTTCTTCTCCTCCTTCCGTGAACGACTGCCGGCCATATATGGTGGCGTGACGGACTGATAGGTTTTGCAGGTTTTTCATAGTAATCTGCGACCTACGGTTGCAATTATATGTTCAAACTAAAAATATATAATGTATATTCATAGTGAATGCTATCCAGGCCAATTCCCTAAGACAATGTTACATACAAACAGAATCATTATTTTAATGAGACCAGCGTTGACTGGAATCATTCATCCATGGAGATGTGTCCTCTTTGTGGGCACCGCGGCAGGCACTTCTGTGAGCAGTTCTGTCGTATGCGGTGGTGCACAGTGTTGCCATGTCTGCTTATTATAAGCGATTCTGTCTTGTTGTGTAAAGTCTCTTGGAAATATTGGTGCTTGCGGCTTGAGGTATAAGCTCTTGCTTATTTTGGCTTGAATCCTAGTGTTGTCACTTTCTTTTGTTTTGTTATCAATATTTTCAATCTGAGAATCCCATCGGCAAATAACGTGAAAAAACAGTTTGTCTTGATAGACTAATATTTATTTGAAAATAGCCATTTTCTGAGAATTTTGACTTGCATGTACGTATGTACCTGTCGATTCAAATTTCAAACTCTAGACGGGCCTGCCCCAAAGTTATTAGTGCAGCCATGACCGGCAGCCGGCGAAGACTAGAGTTCTCAACAGGCCCGAAAATTAAGGCCCGGCAGACCTGGGCCCTCATCAAACCCTGTACACTCAAAAGAATGTCCCCGCTAACACCCGTAGATCTCCATATCGTTGCCTAAGTCCATTTGAGGTTTTTGATTTATTTATTTATTTTGCATAATTCAGTGCTATTGAACACTCTTGTGTGTGTGTTGTTTTCGAAAATATTGAACCAATGGAAAATAGTGAAAAACCTTTTAACTCCATGCTAATGCAGGCTCCACCAACTCAGCTCTCATGCAAGTAATTGACAATATATAGTCATATAGTCAAGGCACAACACCAACTTTGATGAGGCAGTATTGCTTTGTTTTCAAAATACAAGGTTTTCTTAATTTCCTGAAAATGTTATATTTTTAATTTCCTGAAAAATGAACATTTTGGAGTTGGGTGGTTTCTTCCCGACAGCAGAAATATAATATAATACGGTTTATATAACCGTTTCGGACGCGGCGCGGCTCGCCGGAACCGGGCCGTCCCCCTGGGGGTCTGGATGTTCAAGGACACTTTTGTAGACACTAGGCTATATGATTTATTTAGGCTACTCATTTTGGAGAATACTATAGCCAATCAGCATGTGAGTGATGTCAATGTTCATTACAAAGCATGAAAGCATGAAGGAAGATGAAAAATATAAATGAGTATAAAGTTACAATTGACAAAAAAATATATAATCAGCTTTCTTTTGCCCCATGAACCCCCCCCCCCCCACTACGGCGCTACCCTGAAAGAGACCATAGACCCCCCCCCCCCTATGACAATAGCAGATCTACAAGCTCACAATGCATTGCAGTTGTGGGGGCGGATGGGGGGTGGGCTGGGGCTTCTGGTCAGGAGGAGCTCACAGCGTGCGTTGTGTCTCAGACATGGGGGGGACGACGACGAGGGATGGCTGCCTGCACAGGGATAGGGTGATGAATGAGGGAGGAGAGCTGCAGGAGCCCATAAATCAATATCTCCTCCTTGTCCTCCTCTCTTTTAAAGGCACACACACACACACACACACACACACACACACACACACACACACACACACACACACACACACACACACACACACACACACACACACACACACACACACACACACACACACACACACACACACACACACACACACAGCTCCATCTTCTTTTAAAAGGTGACAGGGGGAAACATCACCCTCCCGCACGCTCATATCCCACTGAAGTTGAAGACGGTCCGGCTAGGGTGACCATATTTCAAAAACGCAAGACCGGCACCCATAATCTCTTACAGTAGACCTACATCCCATTTCAAAAATAGCAAAAACAGTTGATCGACAACCTCAAAATGTGTTGCGATGTGATGCTCCTCGCTACTTTTGACAATTAAGTTTTGGTTTTCATCAGGAATATATGTGACAATTAGCCTATTTTAGCGGAAACCTAGCGACTGCACCTTTCAACAGAACAGATTATGATAACCATCTAGTTAGTGTTACCATTTTGATTGTGGCAGGACAATTTTGAAGAGGACCGTGGGATATTTTGTGTTTTACAGATATTTGTCAGGACTCAGCTTGAAACTGGGACAAGGCTGGCCAAACCAGGACATTGTGGTCACCGTAGCGTAGTATAGTAGTACCGTCTGTCCTGGTCACATAGCTGCCGCAGCCGTACGCGTTAGGCTCCGTAAATAGCTCTTATCTTTCCATGTACAATATTAGGGCTTCTCCAGAAGCTGAGCTAAACAAATGAAGTCTCCCACAAGGGGGTCTTTGGACAGAGTGCTCTACCGCTAAATGCATTGGTCTGGCTCCATGAATGATTTATCAAACTGGTGGGAGCTCATTGCAGGCCCGCTGTTTTGTCTCCAGGGCAAAGGTTGCAGAGCATTAATCCCATCCTTCTTCGAAGTACTGTACTCTAGTCAGTCTGCCTCTCTCTCTCTCTAACTTATAAATGGACTGCATGTCTGTCTGCTACCATGTCGCTCCAGACTGCACTTAGCTTATACTTAGAGCAGCGGTTCCCATGTGGCCCAGGAGACCACTGGTTGGCCTTGAGGATATCGAAGTAAAAACGTCTTTTTATAATTCACGTAACATTGTGAAAACCACGACCAGCGACGCTTTCCTTATGAGCCATGAATAAAGCTGGTTTTGATTTAAAAAAAACCTGCATGGGAATCTGGGAAAAAAATTGAGATAAATGCTTATGGGTTTTACATTTTCAGTTAACATTGAAGCAGATGGGCGCAGCCATCTTGTTTCAGGTTCATAACTAACTACGTCGCATAGCAACCCAGTGCTATTCATATGTAGCATACGCGCGTGACCCAACTTAATCAATAAAAAGCATTATAGGAGTATACTCGTCCTTGGCAGGCTACGGTGTGGGAGTCGATGAGTGGTCACATAGGTGGGCCACTCCTACAAGATATTGAAGTGGGCCTCCCAATCCGGTTGCGAACCACTGTCTTAGACAAACGTGTGTGTGCGCGTGTGTGCGATTACGTGTGTGCGACTCACAAACAAAATTTGCATCTCATCTCATCTCTGTGACCAGATTTGGCAGCAATAATGTCAGCGATCGGATGCGTTTCCTGCCAAATTAATTCGGCCAGCTCCCAACCCAACTGTCTTCCCAGAGCAGACAGTTGGTTTGCTCTTCCTCTCCAACCATTATTGGCTTGTGTGTACAGGGACTTCCCACATGCGTATAGAGCAAACAGACTGGCCTGCAGAGACATCTAACTCTCATCATCCGAGAGCTCCTCTCACTCGCACTGACAGCATTTGCAAGCAAATATTTGACTGAAGATAAGTCGCACATTACCCGCAGGTCCAAATTAGCCAAATGAAAATCCCTATGGCCCGCAATGACCTTCATTGGCAGGAGTGAGTGAGACAAAAGCAGCATATCAGGCATTTTACTTGTCTCTTCTGGATATTGAGAGATTGTCTGGAACATGTCAATGCTATAATACTCCCGGGGAGACACCAAATGTTTACTTTTGCGTCTCAGCTGAAAGAGTTTGGGAAGCAATGCCATAGATGGCATCACGGATGACTGTGGTCACAGGCTGGCCACAGGGAAGCTGCATGCACGCACTGTTATTAGCCCCCATCTTGTTTTTTTGCTCCGAAAGGAAAGTGAGCTGTCACTTCCTCTTTGTACTTGGTCCTTAATTGAGGCAGACAGCATGGAGAAGCTAAGAGGCAGACTGTGCTCAGCAAAGAAGTGTCTCTTATCTGTCGCTGTCGGACAGAAACCTTGTATCTCCATTCATCTTGTTATTTTTTGGTTAATTAATGCAATTAATGCACTACTTTGTATACAGTGCCACTCAAAATTAGTAGCAGTTTTCTTTTTTTTCTTTTTTCTTTCCTGAAAAAACTGTTTTGGACATAGCAGGAGGTTCATGTAAGACCCAAAGTCAAGCATTTTATTGATCATACCGTCGTCCGGCACATTGCTATCTCAGGTGATGATCTCAGTTATTATGAATATACTGTATATGTGAACAATATTTTGTGATATCTTCTTGCACTTTTAGCTCAGTCGGTAGAGCTCTCGCCTTTGGATCACAAGCTCATGGGTTCGATCCCGGGCACCGCCAACTCAGCGAATGAGTATCACGGCTTGGTGCAGCAAGTTGTATGGGAAGTACTGGGAGCTAAAGGTGTGGAGCTCCACCTCAGCAATCCATCTCCCAGGGGTCTAGCGCATTGTAACGGGGGATAGACTCCCGCGTGTTACCGGCTGATACCGACAATAAGCCCCTCCCGACCTACTTCTTCTTGCACTACATGATATCTTTCTGAAGCTAAACACCTAGCCTACAGTAGGCTAACTGCAAACTGGGGCGGCCATCGTTGAGTGGTTAGAGCCTGCATGGGGAGGCAGAGACCCTGCAGGTTGTCCAAGGTTTGATTCCAAGCCAGGCAGCCAGCAATGTGTCGATGTGTCCTTGAGTATATTATATTCATATCCATCACTGTCATTGGTAAAACTGACTTTATAAAACCCATCCATCCATATTCAACCGGTTATACGTAGTCGGGTCGCAGGGGCAACAGCTCCACTATTCCAGACTTCCCTCTCCAGAGCAACATTAGTGACTTCCTCCTGGGGGATCCCGAGACGTTCCAAGGCCAGTGAGTCGATGTGTTTCCTCCAACTGCACCTTGGTCTGCCCCTGGGTCTCCTACTAGTGGGACGTGCCTCGAGGACCTCCCTAGGGAGACGCCCGAGAGGCATCCTAACCAGATGCCCGAACCACCTAAGCTAGCTCCTTTCCAGAGTCTCTCTCGCGTGACTGAACGCGACCTTATTCTTTCGGTCATGACCCACACTTCATGACCATAGGTGAGAGTATAGGAAAGAAGATTGCTCGGTAGACAGAGAGCTTTGCCTTCTGGCTCAACTCGCTTACCCGGCCACAGATAAATGTGACCACATGAAATATGGAGATATAAGGTTTCTTCCTGACAGCAACGACATATTATGCAATTTATGATACATGTCCTGCAATCCCTTTGCATGTGAATCCTAAATATAATATGCATGTAGTCCATGTCCTTGTAGCAGCCTCACACTTGGCAATAATGTGATTAGGATTCCGCATTAATCTCTGGACTGTCCCTGCGAGAGCGATGGCAGAACCACTACAGTACATGGTGAATAAACATTCATTTTATCCAACTCCCAGTGGACAGACACACCAGAAAGCCATGAATGGGGAGAGGGGTGTGTGTGTGTGTGTGTGTGTGTGTGTGTGTGAACGTGCGTGTGCTGTAGTCCTCCGGTGCAGAACCATGGTGAGAGAATTAGCCCTGCCAAGTGAAATGTTAATGAAATGGGACGGCGGTCAGGTTCCGACAGCGAAGGGAAACGTAATGTTAATTAAACCCAAATGTTGGAGAGAGGTAACAGTGAAGGGAGGTGATGTCAATGCTTTGCTCGCGCACACACGCACAACTCTAAATCAGTGGTCCTCAACATGTGGGGCGGGCGACACTGGTGGGCCATGGGGGTATTGCAAGCGGCCCCCAAATAATTAACAAAACACTATGCTTTGCCTGGGACGGCCGAGCAGTCCAGGCACCTAGGCTGGTAATCCAGTCTGACAGCGTATCGCGGGTTCGAGTCCCGATCCCGATGACCTTTGCTGTGTGTCTTCCCCCACCCCATCTCTCTCCCCCTTTCCTCTCAAACTACTGGTAATCTGTCAATAAAGGCAAAAAGCCCTAAAATCTCGTACAAAAAAAGCCCACTATGCTCTAATAATATATCATTAACATGTATTTTTCTTAAAACATTGTGGTGCCAATACAAAGTGTAGTTCCACTGATCCAATTAAAATAGACTTTCTCTGAAAATCTATGCGGCCCACTTAACCACTTAACACCACCACTTAACACGGCAGCCGCAACGTTTTGAGATTTTCATGTAACCCGTGATCCAGAAAAAGGTTTAGTCTAAATCACAACAAAGCAAGCATTGCAGTCCAACTAAGAAGGGAAAAAGAAGCATATATGGTTTGTTTTTCAATCCAAATCTGCGGCATATGTCTCCTTTTTTCCTTCTAAAAAATATCAATATCGAGATTAAGCTGTGAGGACAAGACAGGCAAAGAGAGGTGAAGCCAGCGGGAAAGATACTGGTATACGCAGCGATCAATACCCGTATCAGCGGGCTGCCCACAAATGCTGCCCCATATCAAAGACATGAACTGCAGGTGTCTTTCCAGCCCCTAACGCGATGCCAAGATGTGCTGTGAATTCAACACAGTTTGAAAAACAAAGAGCAATGCAACAGTCTTTGCATAGCTTTTTCTGCTCTGTTCTATCAATGTGTGTCTTGTGTGTGTGCGCGCGTGTGTGGGTGCGTGCGTGTGTGCCTGTGCTTTGTGTAGCAATTTGCGCAATGCATTTATGTAGCCTATGCTGTGTTCATGCCACAGGCACACACTCATGGTTTCACACATGCAATAACGTTATGATTCTTTCCTCGATGTGTGTTTTTCTCTGTGTTATACGGTTCAGTGACAGTCTTTTATTACTGTATTACTATATTACCATAGTGTAATAGAGGTCTTGCACAAAATGTTTATGCTACAGTTCTCTTTCTTCCAGCATGGATGCCTGCATGTAACCATTGGTAACCACTTTCAAATGAAAACATCTCTGCAGTGGAAGAGTAGGTAAAACATTGGGAAAGCATTACCGGTAATTACTTTCACACTTGAACTTGCTTGCAAGATACACCTAAGTAGCACCTTATTTATGTTGATATATTCTATTGACACAGCAGTTGTTGTTTTGGATATAGTACTGTAGCCACTGGTTTTCCAACATGGAGGGTAAGAATTGGCAAACATTCCATGAAAAGCCCATATTGTGAATAATGTTTAGTTTACAGTATATCTCAACCTGTCTAAGGTGCAGTTCCATAATATTGTCAATGTTGGGCAGATACCTTGTAATCTCCATACTATTTCATTGTATCCATTTATTTTTTCTAAATTAATGTGCTACTACACTTTTTGGTTTGACAGCGGCATACACAAGCTCACAATGCACCACAAGCTTCAAGGTTCAAGGTTCTTTATTATTTGTCTCCCGAGGAAGAAATTTGTCTTAGACAAAGGGCCCGCATGCAAGCGTAGCCCTTATGTCCATGTCGCCGCAGTGCAGCGCCAAATACATCTTTCTTGCATCATAGAAAAAGAAAACATAGAGGGGGGTAAGAAGTCATCACATCACATTTCAAGTAAGATGATAATACACGGCTGTGCAGGCACGTTTCTGGGTGGGGGTGGCGGGGGCTTGGGCCAGGCACAAAAAAGCTCTCTTCCTACGCAAGCTATCGAAGGGATGAGCTGCGAAAAAAGATACCTAGCTGCAGGTGGAGCTTGTAGATCTGCTCTTTTCTGTACTTTTGAATAATGTAGAAAAAAAAATTATTTGCCTGTAATTACCTGCCCAAAATATAGGGATGCCAAGTTGATATCGGATAAGTGTGCCTGTGGGTTTGCATATTTAACCAATAAAAAGTATTAACAAGAGCAAAATAATTAATTTTTACTCATTTCTTTTTAACTTAAGATTCCCAACCGACAGCAACGGCAAACTAGACATGGGGGTTGAGATCTGGAGACTTTGCGAGAGGCCTCCTCGAACACAGTTAGCCCATTAATACCTGATGCTGATTCTACAAAATGCCTTCTAAATCTTAAACCGTTTTCTAAAACAATGTGCTCAAACCTTTTCATGGTTTAGAAGAAATTACATTTTCTATGACCTTGTATAGTAGGCTACCTGCTATTTTTGAAATGCCAGAGTATAAAATAATGGTGAACCAATGTGCCATATAGCTACGGTAATATCTAAAATGACAGACACTTTCCCGGGTTTAACGAGTTAGCTCATTTCCATGTTGGTCAGAGCATAACGACTCACACGTGGCAGCTAGATTACTGCCTGTCAATGTCATCTCGTGAGAGATGACAGCCATGGAAGGAGACACGCCTCACCTCGGGATGCAGACCATCACTCAAAATGTTTTGTGCCGCTTGGCACTCACCTCACCTTCTGGAGGATGAGAGCAAAATGACAGAGATATAGGCACATCACACCCTGACAGGGCAACAAAGAAGCCTGCCTTAACCCAGTAAAATGAAAAAAGCACCCGTCTCTCTCACACACACACACACACACACACACACACACACACACACACACAGCTGGGCAAGCTTCCGTCACCTCATGGCTGTCGATGATATTTTGCATGGCTGTTGAACACATATATACACAGCTTAACGTCGGGAAAGTTACACGACTCACCCACCTATATGGCAATAATACTAAACACTGTAGTCTTAACGTGCATTTTAGCCTACATGAAAACATAGCCTACTCCTGTCGGATGTTAAAGTTGATTGAGTTGGATACTGTTTCTCCCTCTAACGTTTCCTAGTTTATTGAAATAAAGTCATGCATTTTTCCAGTGCATTGGCTAGATTTAGAAGACATATTGAGGCTCTTGCTACTTAAATTATCGATTTATATGGAGAAATCCCGTAATTTAACATGCATTCTCAATGGGTGAGAAGCACAGCTTGCCAGACCTTGGTCTTCGTCTGAAAATCGTTTTTGTGCATAGTTCCCATCGTATTGTTTTTCCATAGAAAATAAGGGAGGACTAAGAAGGGGGGGGGGGGGATATAAAGATGCATGAGCATAGCAACAGGTGCAACTTTACTTCCATCTTGTGTACAGGTACAAAGAATAAAACTTATTTTTGTGAAGTTCCTTCAGACAATGCAGCAGCATACTGTAGGTAATACAAAAGGTAATACAAAAGGCGCAAATAACATCAGAGTACACGTGTATATGTCATTGTCAACCGTGTGAAAGAAGTGAAAGGCATTCATTTTGCTGCTGTTCTGTGGACATGAAAGATTATTTTTGCAGCAAAATAACCTTCAGTGGAGGGAGACCAAACACGTCCCACAACCTTTGTGTCTTTGCAACCACTGCCTCATTAAACATGGCAATTTTAAATGATCTTCAAAGCAAATCTTTATTCCTGCTCTAAGGTGTTCTATGGCTGACCTTCAAAAAAGGCAAAACCTCGACTCTTTTCTTCCAAAGGCAAAGCAATCACCATTTGCAATTGCAAATAATTATGCATCTGGCTTCATGCATGCGCTTCCCAGCGTAATTGTCAGTCACTGTTACAGTATGCCCAATAGAAGCAAAGAGTTCTCTAATTGCATTTGTATAAGATCGGTTTGGCATTGCATTTGGCAGCCATTACCAAACCACCCACTTCCACGCCACTGAACAAGAAAATAGGAGCACACACACACACACACACACCCTCACACACACACACACACACACACACACTGCTGTTGGCAGGGGAGGCTGGCTGCCACAAATCACTCTGATTGAAAGTGTTACCACAGTGTTGATTTCAAAAATAGATCTCATGATTAAGGGAACTGCCAGCATGAAACCTCCCCTCGGTATTTCACCTTGGGTTCATGACCATGTTTTATTTTCTTATTTTCGGTGAGGTAGCTGACAACGATGTGTAATGTGTTGGTAATAATAATAATAATAATAAGTCATGTTTTAAACTTTTAATCATAATGGAGTTTTATTCACACCATTATTATTATTATTTCGGAAGGAAGCGAGAACAACGATCTGGTACCACCCACTTTCAAAAGAAACATGGGCAAATTCTCCTTCTACAGCACTGCCACCAAAGTGTGGAATGCTCTGACTCCCTCCCTAAGTTACACAGCTAGAATGAAAACCAATAGCACTCTATAGTCTGGAGCCCCGAGCACCACTACTGACAGGAATAATACTGTTCTCAACTATAGGAAATAATTAAATTGTCCCAAAATGAGTCATGCACCATTGACCAATGACCATTGTGGAAATGAAATGTATTATTGAACAGAATTAAGCTTTGTATGGCTGAAGCAGTTTCCACAGTGCACGAATGCTGGGAATTGCACCTGGACCTAATTTCTCATTCATGCAGACAAGCTTAATGTGGATCAATCATTGCTCTGCTCTGGTCAATATGACCCGCTCAAATCCAAACAGTAACAGCAGTACTCTTACCGTTTGTTTAATGTTGACTTCTTTTGGAGACAGAAATATTGTTTCAAGGACCAGCTTGCTTTTAGATTTATTTGAATTAATATAATTTTATTTTACCAATCTGCATGGCACGTTGGTGGTGTGTACAGTATATGGCATGGCATGGCATGGCATCTCCAATTTTTTGGATATGGGGATTATTAAGGATAACATTGTTTAACCACCACTCTGTATCAAAAAGAAACAGACAGAAACACATTGTTATTGGCTACTAGTCTTCATCCCCCGTCTTTGAAAAGGTCCCTACCAATAAGTCCGTTTTATAGACTAAGAAGAGTCTGTTCCCCGACTGATGAATATATTAATAAAGCTTCAGAGATTAAATCTAAATTCACCCAAAAAGGTTATGATTTGGAGTGTGTGGAGAAGGCCTTTACATTGGCCCTAAACAAACCCCGCTCTCAATAATTACAAAAAAGCAACCAAAAGGAGAAGAAATTCTCTGTTACATGTGTCACTAATTCTGCTAACTTGCATAAGATCCAATCTATCTTCAAGAAACATTGGCACATTCTCAAGTCTGATCCTGAATTGGCACAACTGTTTAATGATAATTTAGTACATGCTGATTTTCAATCTCGCAGCCCGGCTGCACGTGGACGTGGACTTTCTCTCCTCCAAAGGGAATTATCCGTGTGGTCATTGTGCGCAATGCAACAACACGACTAAAACTACATCCTTTAAACATCCGCACACAGGTAAACAGTTTAAAACCCAAGGAACTATTACTTGTGCGTCAACTAGTGTCATATACCTTATACACTGTCCCTGTGGACTGGCCTACGTGGCAAAACTTCCAGACAACTCAAACAAAGAATGAGTGAACACAAAAGTTTGATCGGTAGGAACGGCCGGGATTATCCCGTCGCAGTCCACTTTAATGATTTGAAACATGATATTTCTAGTTTGTGTTTCATTGGGATTGAACAAGTACGCCTCTGAAGTTCAGGTTGTGGCATCTGTGCGGCCTCATTTATTCACCATGTGGAAACAACAAACACAGCCATAAAGTCTGTTTTTGTTATGCATTATTAAGATGGTTTACTTTTGTGATAACTACTGTCTGCATAACACAATTGGTCAGACAAGCCTAATATTATTTGTGTTGCTATTTATATACTACAGTATGCATTGACACGTAACAGGTCCAAACTGTTTTTCTATTTTTTTTTTTAGTTCTAATTTAATATTTGGCAATCAATTATGAATTTACTTATCATTATCATCATATCATAAAATTTCATTTAATGAAAATGTATTTTCATGTATTTTCAAAATACAAAATACGTATTTGTATCTCAAATACATTTCTCAGACGCATTTATATTTTGAATTTTGATAATTATTTTGACCCAGTATTTGTATTTTGTATCATGTATTTCACCCATCTCTGGGCATGGCATGGTATGGTACTGTATGCACCAATGGTTCTTAAAGTCGGGTCTGGGGACCCTATTTTATACTTTTCTCACAGCATACAAAATAACATCATGTCGCAATGTGACATGTTGAGTGTCTATCTGCATTTGTGGGTCATGGGCACATTTAGTTTGACATTCCCAAAAACGTTTTTTTTCAGTAATTTCATGAAGAAATAAAATAAAAATCTAACAATAAACAAATGTTTATTAGTGAAAATAACTCATCTACAAGCTCACAATGTGGCACCAAGCGACGCGTTGTGAGCTTATGTAGATCTGCTACTTTCACTAGTTTGGGTCCCGTGCAAACGTCTAATTTCTCTTTTGCGTCACAAGCTAAAACATTTGGGAACCACTGGTCTAGGTAGTACAGCGTAGGTGGAATGCATCTTTATCCTCCCAGCTTGGCTCCCACACATGCCGTGTCAATTTGCTTGCTGCCAGTTCCAGGTGGCTGACGCAGTGCCCTGCCGGCCTCATCCTTCTCTCTCCCTGACCTTGTCCGAGACCCGTGGACGGCCCCCGTAAAGGTCCACGTTTCTGATGCGGTCCCATGACATTGGTGATATTTGTATAGTATTCTTGTGTAGACTGTTCAATTAGTAACTTGGGGTTGGGTTTTTGTGCCAATTCGCTTATTTCCATCGAAATAAGTAGTAAAGTGTGCCGCTTGGGATACTATTAACATTATGAAGAGAGGATGTATACTTTTATTTTATTTTTTATTTTTTGTGATGGAAATAAGCACCCCAATGCAATTCAATTCATTGAGAGCTTATGTTAGGGGAAATGGCCAATAATGCGCTTTTGCACAAAATAACACCTGGACCTCTTTGGTGGGGACGTAACAAATACAAAGAAAGGAATTCTCCTTTAAGTGTGAATGCATGCATACACCTATGTTTAGGTTGGAGGAAATTAAAAGAAATACCAGGAAATAATTTGTGAGCAAAAAGTCCAGTGATGACTCATAATGGGATTTGGGAAACACTGCGGCCCATGACCATGAGACAGACACAACTGGCTGCGGATTTCAACCCAGGTTGTCTCAAAGTGTTTTATTTATTATTATTATTATTATTAGCCTGTGCTTTTGTGCCATGCATTCCTACGCTAGTACACCTCTTTCCAGCTGCACGCCTTGCATTTCAGCGCTATATGTCTCCGCTGAAAGAGGGTTGCAGTGACACGCCACAAACAGCCCTGAGCAGAGGCCCAGGGCTGCATACACGGCCCCTTAAAAATACATATCAGGTGTAAACGCCTTTATACACTTGAGATTAAAATGCATCTTGAGTAATCAGATAGGTATCCGATTGTGTCCAACCACATCAAAATCTCAATAAACGCACTGAGATGCATTGAGGGCAGATTCAAATCAGACTGTTCAAACCACTTTGGTTTGAGCAGTAGTAATGATGCAGTTTAATGCTACAGTTAAGCATAAACAGGATATTAATGGTTTGAGCAATAGGGATGATACATTCATTCAATGCATTCTGATATTTAGAATCCTCTGACGGGACCCTAAAAGATCTCCTCTAATAAGGTGGGGTTTCATTCAGTTGAATGTACTGAAAGTGTATCTGAAAGTGAGTGGTGAGCTGGGAGAATAATGTAGCCCCTTTTACCCCTTATGAATTATGGGCAGGGCCCCTAAGTTATTTTAACTTAAAAGTACTTAGCCGTTTTAAACTTTAAAATATAAACTTGAGTTCCCTTATTAACCAATTACCATGAAATCACTCGTTTTTAACATGTTTAGCTTAAACCCTTTTAAACCTGCAAACCTTATTATGAAATCCTTATCTAGGCAAATAGAAAAAAAACAATCAGATGTCTTTTATAATTTTACTTAAAATTATGAATTCACTCACACTTCAGGGCAACTTACAGTTCAGGAGAATGGTGGTGGTGTTGTTGTGAGAGCATTGTGTGTCTTTGATGCATGTGTGGCCTACACATGCAGGTGGACGGTGAACAATGGACTTAGCTGGGCAGAGATGAAGAAGAGATGAGGGGCTGCAGGTCCCACGATGCCAGAGGAAGGTTAGAGCGTTGCCTGGTAGCTCAACCCGCTATCTGGGATGTCTTGCTTCAGGCGACATCCTCCTCAGGAAGGTTTAGTAGCTTAGGAGTTGACTGCTTTAGCTAAACAGACTACCTCATCCTCCCACTATAATGATACACTATCTAACTAGCTTAGCCAACTAGCATGCCAACAGCATAGTATGCAGTCACAGTGAAGCTGGAAAACGTCCTTAACTCCTTGTTGAAATCACTGTCCATCAACCAACCACTCAAACCAACAGATTACTTTTTCACTAATCTGGTCAAGACTTGTGTTACTTGTGTTAACGTGTGTTACATGAATTTATTTTCACAAACATCTCTCCTCTCTTCCCTCTGTGCTGTCTGCTCTCCCTCTCCTAATTACTCAATGCCCCACACCTGTGCCCAGACTACTCACTCATCACTCACACACACAATTCCTTCAAATAAGTAAAATAAAACCCTTTACAATAACAGGTCAAATAAAACATTACGGATAAATACAAGGTGGTAGGTATACGTTTATTTTTTAAACAGTAAACATGAAACCAAAACATATTATAGCCTACCCAACCGGGTTACAATAAGATGACAGCAATTGGGCATTGTCACACATGATATGGTTGCAGGCAAAAACCTTGTAAGCTATCTCAACTTTTATTTTACGGTTACACTATCATGTGAAATCCCGCTACCAGAATCAGAATACGGTTGACATGGTGAGCTTGCCAGCACTCCACTTGCCTTCACACATCCACAGACTATTCGTAAGTACTCTGCCAAGGCTTATTATCCCGCCCTCAATGTCTTCACATATTGTAGTTATTTTTCTGCCAGCTACGAATATAGTCATACCCCCCCCCCCCCCCCCTTACCACCATACAGGTATATTAATCTTCCGCCATAGTCTGAAAACCCACCTTTTCAGACTCCATCATAGCACTTACCCTACCCCCTTAGATAGCATTTCTGTAGACTTAGATAGCATTTGATACAGACTTATAGCATGTTATGTAGACAGCACTATAATTGCATTGTATGTAGTCATAGCGCGTCATAGTACATATGTATAGCATAGTATAGTATATATGTATAGTTTATATGTATAGTTTCATTATATAGATATTCCACTGTTGTTCTTAGCTTACGCATGTTTCATGATAAATGCTTTTTATGTGATGTATTCCCATGCTTTTTTGTTCTTGCTTAATGTAAATCGCTCTGGATTAAGAGCGTCTGCTAAATGCCTAAATTGTATGAAGCGGAAAAAAGGATCTTTGCACACTGCCCCCATTTACCTCCAATCAGTGCTGTCCAATGGTTTTCATGATCCATCCGAGGTTCGGACGTCATTTGTGATTTTGTACCGCATCACTCCCGACATGTTAACATCTCTTGCGAAAGATAAACAATTAATTTGAAAACATTTGATTTAATTAAAGTCTCTATTATGAAAACCTTTACCGAAGTAAACAAAATAGTCTCCCAAACCGATTTCGTCTTACTGCTACACAGTACAATCCACCCACCCAGCCAGGATGCTTTGCATTTGAGGTGAGACACAGGTTTGAGGGATTCATTCCAATTCTGTATCTGTGTGTACAACTAATTCTGTCTCTAAATCAACCAAATTGGTATGGAGAGCACAGCTCATGGCATGTGCATAATTGTGTGGATGTGTGTAGCCTACTACTAATACTATACTGGATAGGTCAACATTTTGTCATACAAACTTTGGCTATTTGAAAATCGCCGATCTACAAGCTCCAATAATGAGTAATTTTACTTTTGGTACTTTAAGTATATCTTGATGCCTGTACTTGTGTACACTTACTCAAGTACATTTTGAACACCTGACTTTTACTTCTGTAGAAGAACTTAAGTTAAGTTCTACATTATGTAGGCTATTGCTACTTTTGTGTCAATTATCAAATGTAATCCTGGGCGCTACACTTCACATTCTCACCTAATACGATTGCGATGCGATTCTTGCATATTTAATTTGCTGCGGTTTGCCTTCACACTGGCGGTGTCAAGTGCAGCAAGGAAACTAAGCAGGGGATTTTGTGTTAAATGAATAAAATACACAGTGAAAGCTATGGTGTTAAAAAATATACTTCGAGTAATAGTTAGGACTTTTGACGTAAAGTGAGGGTAACGGATGTGTCGTCGGGGATGTCTCTCTCTGTGTGTGTGTGTGTGTGTGTGTGTGTGTGTGTGTGTGTGTGTGTGTGTGTGTGTGTGTGTGTGTGTGGGCACATGAAAGAGGCACTGCGGAGACGGGAGCGCACAATTATCCGAAGTTTACAATAGCTACTCCCAGAGTCCCATTGATGATCATCTGATCACCATATAGCCTACAATTATTATGCATACGTATCAGGATGTTGATATCATTCATCAGCCAACACTCCCCCCTGACAGGTATTGTTGATATTCATTTTGTATTCATCCTTAGGACCCCAAATCACACCTTGGAAAGCATGAGTGTCTATTTCAGTGTTTTTTGACAGTGTTTTTTGACTGGGTCATATTTTGACCCCCCCCCGGTATTAGGATGTTGATATTCATTCATCAACCAACACTCCCCACTCACAGGTATTACCCCCCCCCCCCAGAGAGGACGTATAGGGCCTTAGTCCTACTCCTCCTCCCAGCCAACACTCCCCACTGACAGGTAGTTTGGGCATGTGAGCTCAAACCCACAATTCAACATTTTGGTTTTAAGATGTTGATATTAATTTTGTATTCATCCTTAGGACCCCAAATCACACCTTGGAAAGCATGAGGGTCTATTTCAAGTGTTTTTTAACTGGGGGGTCATATTTTGACAGCAGAAATTGCCTGTCATGTATTAGGATGTTGATATTCATTCATCAGCCAACACTTAAGTTCCCACTGACAGGTAGTACCCCCCCCCCCCCCCCCCCGGATATGACATATAGGGCCTTAGTCCTACTCCTCCCAGCCAACACTCCCCACTGACAGGTACATATGCCATGTTACTGTTAGCTATGCCTACAGTTTATAAATCATGCTGAGCTAAACATGTATTTTAATTTATATTTAAACAAGATGAAGAAAGTCTCCACTCGGATCCCCACACAGTGACAGCCCTCCATATATATGCACGACAGACAGACAGAATATTCTGTACACTGCAGTGTTTTTTATGTGTTTCCTTATAAGCAATATGTGCTTATGTGCTCGTCCTCATATTTCGGTCTCCTTATTTGACCACGTCACATGGTAACCTAACGGGACATCTGCGTAAAATGAACATCGCTTCTCCGCCTCCAACTGTGCAGCTCCTTATCCGCCACATAGTTTGCTTAATTTCCTTTATTTGCTACGGATTGCATTCCCACCTGCACCAAATCGGAATCAAGTGCGAAGCGAAACCCCCATTTTTTGGCGGAGTAGAATGCGGTTCTTTGATGCGCATTAGGATTCGAATGAGCCTTCACACCTGCCAAATGAAGCGCACTTTCGGACAATGCGCTAGCCTGATTATCAGACTGTAGCTTTCTTGAAGAGATGCAGTCCACTAGATCCAGGCTAACAATGCGCAGCAGGATTCGTTTTAATCACAGTAAAGCTTTCTGGTGTGAAGGTCACCTTACTCTGCCAACCGTGGAAGGAACACGTTATTCCGACCAGTACCTTTCCCCGCCATCAGGCAATCAACAACCTCCCCCTGGCCAGCCAGGGCAGCCAGGGCCCGCCTTTATAGGCACTGATGACTGATGGAGGAGAGAGCACGCCTCCAGCGCCCACAGCGTTCCCAGCGGGAATCGAACCCGGGACCTTCTAGCTAAGAGGCGACAGCACTACCGACTGTGCCGCCATGACCCCGCTATTGCTACTTTTATTTAAGTAAAAACATTTCAGTTCTTCTTCCACCACTGGCAAGAACTTATGCTTGAAGTGAACTAGGAGGCCACAGTGAATGCTCGGTCCATCTCCCTCCAGATCCACTCCTCCAGTCCGTCTATAGAATCCTCTGAGAGCCTGCAGGACAGGTAAGATGGCCTCCGGCCTCATGGCCTTGACTTCCACAATGCTCTCATTATCTCAGTTTCCATATTCTCTCTCGCTCTGTCCATATCCACTGTACCAAACGCTGACTTTTTAATCGAACACTGGAGAATATAATCCAGTCCATTGTCTCCTTCATACTGCCATGGCATTTATGTTGTTTTTCTAGCGCCACCATGGCTGATGTTTACAGCCTAACAGACTATTGTGTTAACCATCCTGTCAATGTACCGGCACTCAAAAACAAAGCTTTACCATTGTGTAACATAATGAATGAATTAAAACAAAATGGAAGCAAACAAATATACATAACTGAAATGGTCGCTGTCGAGCAGAAACCAGCTATCTCCATTTTTCTACTCTTTTGTTTGTTTTTTAAATCAGTGCTATTCAACTACCTTTACATCTGTGTGTGGGTTTTAAAACTATTGAACCAATTATTCTGAACCAGTAGAGAAAGTGCTTCTGACTAAACCTCTTAACTCCACTTGATTGATTGATCTCCACAAAAACCTCCTAACTCTGTATTTGGGTAAAGTGATGGTTGTGAATGCAATGAGCACTAACTATGAGACCTAGCAGAACATGTCTGTCTGTCTGTGTGTCACGCTGTAACACCACCTGCCCGCCACCAGAGGGCCCAGCTGTATCACACACACACACAAAAAGCTTAAAGGGACACTTCACCCTTTTAGCAAAAAAATATATATCAATGACCTTTATAAGATTTAGAACACTTTCCTGGCGTTATTTTTTGTGTAATCTCTGGGTTTAGATATTTTAGATTATCCGATCTGCACTGACGTCAGAGCAAACTTTCCGTATTCTTTCCGGACTACATTTGTCTCTGTAAACACTGCAGCTAGACCAGCCCCAATACACACTCGTCACGGACACTGTTCCACCTACCTACGTTGACTCATGTCGCAGCACAAGAGAGAGTATACAGAGAAAACAACTGCTTTGGACGCTTGGTCCAGAACCGTGTCGATGGAATATTGTCTGTCACGAGTAAGTAGGCCTATATTGCTACAAATGTAGTATTGTATAGCTGTTGTCAACTTCTTACGTTGTCTTTTGTGTATGCTAAACCAAGCTAACCGTGGTCCTTATCCGAGTGCATTGGTTTGTAGCCCCGCTTGGAACCCTACGTAAAGTTTCTGACAGTTGGATGACAATGTCAGAAACTTTACGTAGGTTGCGAGCGGGGCTAAATGGTTTGTTGCCTAGGATAGTAGGATTTAGACTCTCGTAGATATCGATTATGACATGTCAGAATCGACAAATACATCTACGACGGAATAAATCTCAGGCTTTGTAACAATTATGATTGTTAGTTGGCTACGTGTTTCCGCACGCATGTTAGACACCAGGGCAGCAGTGAACGTCGTGACAGATGAACCAGACTGTAAACATGCTATGTTATATGTTATGTGAATAAAGTGTAAGCAGCTTGAGTAATGCTTTAATCGTCCGTTCTTGAAGTAAGAGAGGCAAGAATGAAACAGGCTTGTTTGATCTAGAGACTTGATATGCTATCTTGTAATTGTATAGCGTCCGAATTGATATTCAACCCAGTGTAAGTGTTCGTTGTACATGTCAATATTAGGCTACTTTAGGTAGCGGTGTGTATATTACTGTAACTGAAGAGTCAATTATACTCCACTGCTGTCTTTTTCGAGCTGTCATATTAGTGGAATATCGGAAATATCCCGGTCTATATGTTACTATAACTATATTAGCTATAGTTTACCGAACTATAATCACGTCTGTTTTATACTTTTATTGTCAATTATATCTTTCAGTCAAAATCGCTTGGTTGGGTTGCCTACAGACACTTTCTCGAGTGGGTTCTGAGAACTTCTGACTGCAAGGAGATTTGGTGCTGGAAACCGTCTTCGGATTCGAGGAAGTCTTTGCAGCTATAACATCCCAGCTGCAATAATATATTTTTCTTTTGTTTCTGTAAATAAAACTGAGCTTCACATTTTGGTTTCAATTCATTGAAGGTATGCATAGGCTATAATAAGTAGGCCTACTGTACATTTATTACTTTACCAGTAATTCAACTGTTTCAGTTTGACATTTGCTAGCATTCAGCTGTGGCACTGACACTGTAATGTGAAGGGTTATCTTCATTAGAAATGGTCTGATAATAGTCTCATTTGGCCCAGGATTCATTTGGCCATGTCTGATACCAGTGTAAAAATATTAGTCCATGTTATCAGTGAAAACATGTGAAGAGTAAAAATCTGTCCAGCTATATACTGTATGCTGTATTGAATGCTTACAAAGCTTCTAGCTGGAGTTCAATATTTATCACTAATATCAATTTCATGGGTTGACAAATAACATTGGTTGCATCTTACAATGGAAAAGGACACAGTAATGCAGTACGTTTTTTTCTTTTTACTTCCACATTTCCACAAGAATGTTCTCTAAAAGCAGTGCATTAGAATGAGAGTATGCAAAAATCTCCATTCATTTCCATTTCAATTGGCACACCTAGACGTAAACAATAGTAACATTCTGTCTATGCTTTTGGTTCCTCAAATTGTAATGTGTAAGCAAATATAAAGCGTGTATGCCACAATGCCACAATGTTCTACCAAATCAGTGTATAACAGTGATGATAGCCACTTTCTTTGTATAAAATATCTGGTTTAGTTATTGTCAGTTTGTAAGTTTAGAGGAGAACAATAGGTGAAATGATTTGCAGTTACAAAATGTATTATACAGGAAGGAAGATAGAAGTGATAAAGCTTGATTGCAGGTGGATTTCAGGCATTCCCCTGACATCCGGCTATGACCTCCATACAGTATGTCTGTCAAGGAAGGAGCTGTCATCACCCGTCATCGGCCTCCACATTCACTGGTCTGAATGAAAAACAGAAAAACAACTTGTTAGCAATGTCTTTCATATGAAACTAGGATTGTATTCAAATAAAATAATATTCTATGTATACTGCAACATTTGCACATTTTTCATTACATATTTTCTATGCAGCTATAAATGTATGACTCCTATATATTCAAGTGTTTACTTTTTTTTTTTTTGTTCAGCAAGGCTAATTTACAGATTGACTAACTTTTTGATTATTGATAATGGACCCATCCGTGGAACTGCAGGGGGTCCCATGGATGCACTAGGCTACTGTACTGTGAATTGGTGCCATTTAATTTACTTTGTTTGCATAATACGTTGCACTGTTGTTTGCATAACTCTTTGCAATAGTCAGATTTAGAATTGTTTATTTCTTTCAGATACTTTTTCTACATGTATATAACCATATAAGCTGAGTAGATAGTTTAGACTATAGAACCCAGGCCATTTCCACCGTTGTAAAGGAAAGCGCCTCAGATAGAGTATAAAAAAAGGTTTTTACCAAAAACAAAATAAGAAGCTACTACAGCTGTATGAGGCCTGGTGCGTAATGGTTTAGTGCACTATAATTAAAACAGTTTCTCAGACTTTCTGTTGTCCAAATGTATCGTTTTATTTTCGTATTATATTATCTATATTAGAAAAGGCAACATTAGCGTTAGCTGCTGATTGGTTACTTTAGCATACGTGTACCCAAAAGACACAGTAGCCTAGAAGTTGTCAACATAGCTACAATACTACAATGTATGTACTTACTCGTGCCTGACATTCCATCCACACCACCCAGTTACTTTTAGTAGGTTTCCAGACATCTGTCATGTGCGTCCACAGCTGCGTTGTAACTTGTGGTGTTACCCGGTACATTATTGATTCGGCAGCCCTGGGGGGGGGGGGGGGGGGGGGGGGGGGGGGGGATTTGTGGCAAGACGAGCGTCTCCTCTGAGGTTGTTTTTTCTTTGTATATTCTCTCTGGTGCTACTCTGATCGGCGACGGCGACATGATACAAACACAATAACAAACAAAAGCGCATGTGGGGGTGGAGTCAACGTAGGTAGGTGGAACAGTGTCCGTGACGAGTGTGTATTGGGGCTGGTCTAGCTGCAGTGTTTTGGACAAATGTAGTCCGGAAAGAATACGGAAAGTTTGCTCTGACGTCAGTGCAGATCGGATAATCTAAAATATCTAAAACCAGAGATTACACAAAAAATAACGCCAGGAACGTGTTCTAAATCTTATAAAGGTCATTGATATATATTTTTTTGCTAAAAGGGTGAAGTGTCCCTTTAACCTAAAAAAAAAAACTTAAATAAACTTAAAAAACGTAAAGAAAACTAAAAAAAACACACACGCACGCCACATACACAGACTGCAAAAAAAACTTAACTCAAAAAAACGTAACAAAGAAATCTTAAAAATAAAATAAAAAGTATGAGCTGCGTTCGCTTCCCGCGTTTGCGTGTCTTACTTGTAATATAAGGGCACATTCAAGTTTCCAACATACCAACTTTAATGACGAGGCAGTATTGTGTTAAAAAATAGTTCCAGCCTGAGGACCTGCTGCTGTTATGAAACCTTAATAACTAAACTAAATGTGGGGGTATTGTATTTGGGTTCACTCTTATGCAAAAACTTTCTTAATCTTACGTTTCAATTAGAAATGACCATATGACAGACTTCTATTATGTTCTTATATTCAATTTTGTTCTTTGCCATTGTTCTATCATTTTAACTACTTGTGTTTTATTGTATTATATTTTTGTGTCCTGCCCTGTGAAGCACTTTGAGCTGCATTTATGTATGAAAGGTGCTATACAAATAAAGTTTATTATTATTATTATTATTATTATTATTACAAATCAAAAGCAGTACATTCCTTTTTCCTGTCCACAGCCATTGACAGGTGCAGGATTGTATCAAAGTTAATTTCACCCAGCTTGGATTTAATTTGGGGCTTTCATTTACACGCTCAAAGATATCTCTTCATTAATCCTTGCAGGTGAACAGCGGCAGACCAAAAGGATTGATGCCTTCTAGCCGGATAGGCGCCAGATGGACCTGGAAACCCTGCAGTCTTCATGATGGGTGATCTTGCACACTGCAAGATTAAGAATGAAGTTATTTGCCCAAATGACTGATATAGTCAGATGGCCAGAGATTGTGCGGTGTGTCTGTGTGTGTGTGTGTGTCTGTGTGTGTGCGTGCGTACTGTGTGTGTGAGTGTGGTGAAGTCTGATTGATCTTGTATTCATCAATTAGATCGATGCACAACAGGTGTGCAGTCACACCCAGCATCAATCTAATCGATGCACACAGGATATATCAGTCATCCACGTGCACGCACACGCACACACACACACACACACACACACACACAGGACAGAGACAGTCTCTCCCTGAATAATCCTGTACGCATCGACTAACTCGATGCATAACCACAGACATAAATAGACGCCTCATTGGCCAGAGGGGCTGCATGTCAACACCACCCCCATATCAAGCAGGGCACCTTGCCATAACCCCACTGCAAGAAATATGAGTTGTATTGAAGTACCTGAGGACTAAATCTTTTTTTACTGTTACTCTCTGTACAAGATGAGTTTTCGTATGAAATTGCATATTTTTTTATCTTATACTTACATATTGAGGGTCACCTAGTGGACAAGTTGCATACCACACTCTGCATATAGGCTCTAATGCAGCTTGCCAGCGAGTCACAGGTTTGCTTCCCGAGCCCGATGACCTTTTCTGCGTGTCACTCGGACTCGCCATCTCTCTCTCCTTGTGTCCTGTGACTCCTGTCACCCTCCACAATAACAATCCAAACCGCATGGAAATCGTTTGAGAATTGAGTGAGTTATTATGATTTCAATAGTGTTGAAACCTCCTGCTTCATTAGACATATTTAGTTAGGTGTAGCCTCGGAGACCGCATGTGTTTCGTTTTCACAAGGAAAAGAAAAGCCTGGGCAAACGAGCCACATTCCCTGGTCTAGGAGTGGGAGTGAACTACAGTGCAGAGGAGTGTTGCTGAACATTTGGTGACAGCAGTGTTCTCTGCTGTTTTCTACTGGGGAGGGGCAGGCCATTTTAACAGCCTCTTTGTATTGATACTTTCATTACAGGACAACTTATCTCCATATAATTATATTGTACCATTGTATCATGTGCATTAGTGAGGACCAATTAAATGAAGATGGGTGGAGTTGTCCTTTAAACCATACACCTGCTGATGTACTGTGCACACGATATCTGCACAGTAATGCCATTACTGTTCTAACCATGCACGTTAACCACGCGCACATATTAGTATTACGTAATTGTATTTATTTATTTGTTTGTTTGTTTGTTTAACTTGTTTTACGCCTGTACTTACGCAGCATACTTTTTGTATGCTGCGTATGTGTGATGTGATGTGATGTGATGTGAAAAAGTTGAGTTAGAAAAAGAATAAAGCCTCCTTCAAATCAACTCAAAATGTTTTGGCTTGCCGAAACCAATTATAGTATAGTTAGTTCTCTGTGGACTAATTAAGCAATATGCAATATATAATATGCATTGCCGTTCTGATTTGATGAGTGCTGATCATTCAATGAATTAATACCCCATCCATTCCTTTCTCCACCCTAGACAGTGTTGATCTGTTAGTTGTTCACCTGTGTCTATAGTCAGTCTTTGTCTACATACTGTATATATGCCCCAGTGTGTTTCCATCCTTTGTCAGACTGTCATTGTAAGTCATGAGTGTTTACTTGGTGTAATTCCTAGTTTTGTTTCTCTTGTTCCAAGTACATAATGTTCCTAGTATTCTTAGTCTTGTATACTTCCTCGTGTTATAAAAAAAGTAGTGGATAAAAAAGTAGTTATCATGAATCGTGTATAAACTAAGAACGTAACAGTGGAGTATCTATGTCAACTATACATACTATACTATATTATACTATACTATACTATATATTATACAATATACATGTGTACTATAAGGTGCTATGACTACATAAAATGCCATTCTAGTAGCACGTCTTGAGTGTACAGGGTTTGATGAGGTCTGGCCATATATGGAGCACGTCTTGTGTACAGGGTTTGATGAGGTCTGGCCATATATGGAGCACGTCTTGAGTGTACAGGGTTTGATGAGGTCTGGCCATATATGGAGCACATATTGAGTGTACAGGGTTTGATGAGGTCTGGTCATATATGGAGCACATATTGAGTGTACAGGGTTTGATGAGGTCTGGCCATATATGGACCTTGTCGAGTGTAGAGGGTTTGATAAAGTCTGGCCATATATGGAGCACATATTGAGTGTACAGGGTTTGATGAGGTCTGGTCATATATGGAGCACGTCGAGTGTACAGGGTTTGATGAGGTCTGGTCATATATGGAGCACGTCTTGAGTGTACAGGGTTTGATGAGGTCTGGTCATATATGGAGCACGTCGAGTGTACAGGGTTTGATGAGGTCTGGTCATATATGGAGCACATCTTGAGTGTACAGGGTTTGATGAGGTCTGGTCATATATGGAGCACGACTTGAGTGTACAGGGTTTGATGAGGTCTGGTCATATATGGAGCACGTCGAGTGTACAGGGTTAAAGGGGTCTGGCCATATATGGAGCATGTCTTGTGTACAGGGTTTGATGAGGTCTGGTTATATATAGAGCACGTCTTGTGTACAGGGTTTGATGAGGTCTGGTCATATATGGAGCACGTCGAGTGTACAGGGTTTGATGAGGTCTGGTCATATATGGAGCTTGTCGAGTGTTGAGGGTTTGATAAGGTCTGGCCATATATGGAGCACATATTGAGTGTACAGGGTTTGATGAGGTCTGGTTATATATAGAGCACGTCTTGTGTACAGGGTTTGATGAGGTCTGGTCATATATGGAGCACGTCGAGTGTACAGGGTTTGATGAGGTCTGGTCATATATGGAGCTTGTCGAGTGTTGAGGGTTTGATAAGGTCTGGCCATATATGGAGCACATATTGAGTGTACAGGGTTTGATGAGGTCTGGTCATATATGGAGCACGTCGAGTGTACAGGGTTTGATGAGGTCTGGTTATATATGGAGCACGTCTTGTGTACAGGGTTAAAGGGGTCTGGTCATATATGGAGCATGTCTTGTGTGTACAGGGTTTGATGAGGTCTGGTCATATATGGAGTATGTCTTGAGTGTACAGGGTTTGATGAGATCTGGCCATATATGGAGCACATCTTGTGTACAGGGTTCGATGAGGTCTGGTCATATATGGAGCACGTCTTGAGTGTACAGGGTTTGATAGTCTAGGTCAGTGACCATGATGGGGTGTACTCGCCTTGACTTCCTCGGGAACCCCAGAGCCTCCTCTCTGCCATTGATTGCAAGTCTCAGTGCATGATCCATCACTACAACGAACAGGAAGGGGGCAAGAGTGTCACCCTGTAGGACGCCTGCTAGAATCTCAAATTCTTTGGTGTCAGTCACAGGTTTGGACCTTGGCTCGAGTCTGGCTGTAGCTTGACTATCATCTGGACCAACTTTTCTGGAACTCCGTAGGCACGTAGAATACTCATGAGTTTCCCCCGGTGGATGGTATCGAAAGCCTTTTGGAAGTCAATGAAGTTGATCACCGCTGACAGGTTGCGCTGCCTTAGCCCTTCCAATATCCTCCTCAGTGCCAGTATCTGCCCGACTGTTTGTTCTGGGCGGAACGACTGTTGGTTCTGGGCGGAAGCCGTTCTGGGAGTTTCTCAGTAGAGAAATTGTCAAGCCTGTTGAAATCAGCTGCACTGATAACTTTGGGGCGGGACCGTCTAGAGTTTGAATGGACAGGTATCAGTCAGATAAGAGTTGCTAGCGGCTCCATATATGCAGATATAGGTGATGATCCAGTCTTCCCCATATATGGCTATCCAGGGTTTGTTGAGGTCAGTGTTGTGATCTTCATATTATGGAGACGGCCATATATGGAGCGTGTCACGAGGCATGATGGAGCCAGCTTAGGTGGTTCGGACATCTGGTTAGGATTCCTCTCAATCGTCTCCCTAGGTAGGTCCTCGGACATCCCGCTGGAAAGAGACCCCTGGGAAGCCCAACGATGAGATGGAAGAATTATATCTCCAAAATCTTCCGAAAACGCCTCGGGATCCCCCAGAATTAAGTTACTAATGTTGCTTTGGAGAGGGAGGTCTGGAGCTCTCTGGTGGAGCAGTTTCCCACACGACCCGACTACGGAGAAGCTGTTGAAGATGGATGGACGGACCTTTGTGGTAGTACGTGTCAGTCTGATACCTCGGTAGTTGTCTGCTTTTGAGAGGTCTCCAGCTTTAGGCACTGGGATGATGTTAGGTCTAGATTAGTTCTTCAAGACCACCGGGGGAATGCCATCCAGCCCAGCACTTTTGCCCTCTCTTACTGTGGATTCCGTCAAGCTCACTGGCTAGTCTGCAGGGATGCTGGTATATTTTCCTTGTATATCAATCTTCTTTTATGAGCAGTCCAAGTAGCATGACTGTACGGTTCTTCATTAGCAATAGTGGTTAGGAGTCAAGATCTGTACTATCTGTAGCATCATCTTCTGTTGAAGTAGTATGTGATCTGTCACTTAATATATAGCTTCAAACTATAGGCTCTGTAACCTTGAGAGAAAGAACAAAAGAAAAGAAAATGATCATTAATATCAGGTTGTTGTTCTTGCCTACTGTAAATTGTTCTGGATTAAGGGCATCTGTTAAATACCTAAATTGTACATCGTTTATAAAATAATAAAAATATACACACACCTTGCTGTGTGTGTATATATTTAATATTATTTTCATCAACAATGTACACTTTAGGCATTCAGCAGATGCCATTAATCCAAATTTTAAAGGGAATATAGTTACCTTGCCATGATGGGAGTCCAATGAATGATGGGAAATTAAATGAAATTCGTAGATTGTCTTGAAGAAATTAAATTTGTCAATTGTTTCATTGGATGAAACACACTCACACAGGCACGCATACACGCACGCACACATGTGCATTAACATCCACACCACTGTCATTCATTGTCCTAATAGCTATGTAGGGTAATACGGTACGGAGCTGCACTAATTAATATCTGTTAATTTGTGTCACCCCCCCCCCCCCCCCACACACACACAACACCCCCACCCACACACCCTTAGGCCCATCACAATTACTACATAATAAGTATTTGTGATAATCGCAATACTTTTGGGATGATAGTCATAATAGTCATACTCGTTCCCATGTTGGAACGTAGTGGAAGTAGCAGATCTAGGAGCTCAAAACCGTTTTGATCTCGTAGATCTGATACATTCACTATTCATGTATTTTTATTGTAATTTAAATAATGTATTAATACTTGTGATGGGCCTAATGTACCTCAATGTACCAGCTTGAGCGGTACATTTGGGGATTCCAGACAACATAGCGCGCCCACTATCGTTGACCGGCTGGGGAGACCCTTGAGTCTCGGCCCTACCCCCGGCGTTCTGAGGTCACTGTCCTGGCGGGGAGACCATCGACCCTACCCCTGGCGTTCCCAAGGAGCATTCCAGACATCAAGGGCAGCAGGCATAATTTTCCTTTAAAAATAAATAAACAAAAAAAAAGGTGTTAAAAACAAGTGTTAGAAATGACTACACATGTACTTGCCCATCGGCCTACATGAGAATGATGAAACTAGGGAACCTAATAATACCCATTGTCAACTTGTCATAGCACCCGTTTTAACGGCTCCCTTTTGTGCCCATACTGTATATGGAGGTCTCTGCATCTGTCTGTCTGTGCCTGAAGAGTGCAAACTGACTGTGACAAGTGGACTGGTTAAGTAATCAATTAACAGGTATGGGGTTACCGTGGCAATCAATTGGCTGAGGCAGAGACTGGAAATTGCACAGGTGAGGGACTTGGGCTCATTAGGTCCACTGGCAGAGCCTGACCAGAGCCTTTTGTGGTGTTTCTGGACAACGGTGTATGCCACCGGCTCAAGGCCGGGCACTGCACTCCCTGTGGGGGTGTGGAACGCGTGTGTCAAGTTTGAAGTCGGTGGGGCAAACTGCGGTTGTTCTTGAGCATTACAAACACACACACATATTAGGATTTGGGACCACAATCGGGCATAGCTCCGCCCTAATTGCTACTCCACTACATCTCAGAGGCAAATATTATGCTTTTACTCCACTACTATTTATTTTTTTAAATCTCTGAAATGACAAATAAAAATAAACTAATAAGACATTGCTGCGTTTAAAGCAACCCCAAAAATGATCAAACATTAGCCAAATTGGTAATTACATCAGAAAGGCAAAGATTTTAAAAATAGCCGATCTACAAGCTCCCAACAGTGCAAGCTACAAAAAAATCTTCTAACAGCAATGATGAATACTATTAAAAAGTATTGATAAGCAGTGTTGGAATAAGTACTCTCATTTCTGACTTGAAGGTTTCTTCAACCAATGTTCATGTTTTAGGTTATTAGAGAAAGTAAAAGATGAGTGTTTATTGGTTTATTTTCATTTTCTGCTTTGTTTCGTTTGAACGATTTTAGCTATTTTTGACAGTAGGACTATAATAAATAAAATGAAAAAATCGCTATAAGATTTTGTAAAAATAAAATAAAAAACATTATTTAGCACCATGTTCGAATGCCCCCACCACCCATGTCAAAAATCGATAAAAATCGCTAAAACGAAAGAAAGCAGCAAATGAAAGAAAATGTACACTCATCTTTTACTTTCTCTAATAACCTACTGTAAAACATGAACCTTGGTTGAAAAAAGTATCAATAGTGCTGTATAGAAATACTGTTTCTGTGAAAGTCCAGAATTAAAAATGTACTTCAGCAAAACTACAAAAGTATTGGTTTTATAGCTATTGAAAAATAGCAGACCTACAAGCTCGAAGCGCAGCACCGAGTGCCGCGCTTCGAGCTTGTAAGTCTGCTATTTTTCAATAGCTATAAAACCAATACTTTTGTAGTTATTTTTGAAAAATCATGAAAATGTGGTGCAAATCTTTAAATGTATATTCTTTCAGAGCGAACGTTTTTAACTAAAATCTTTGCTTATGGGTGGGGGGGGGGGGTTGTCACTGGAAAAAAACATATTTTCAGATCAGGGTCGGCGGCCAATTACATATATCTTTGGGGGTCCTTGGCATGAAAATGTTTGAGAACGACTGACAGAAACATGGGCTTTTCAGAAAACTGTCAGGATTTAGAAGGCATTTGTAGTCCTCAGGTCAAGTGGTTAATGCATGTTTTTTTTTTTTTTTTTTTTTAAGATATTTTTTTGCGGCTTACGCCTTTTATTGATTTTTTAAGGGACAGACAGTAGGCTGACAGGAAACGGGAGAGAGATGGGGGGATGACATGCGGTAAAGGCCGTGTCGGGTCCGGGAGTCGAACCCGCGGCACACCGCGACTGGATCACCAGTCCGGTGCCCAGACCGTTACGCTACGGCCTGGGCCGGTTAATGCATGTTTTGTAATAAATAATAAATAATCTAGTAACTAGTAACTAATGTTTTCAAATAAATGTAGTGGAGGTAAAAGTATAATATTTTGATCCGAGATGTAGTGGTTAGTAGAAGTAAAGAATATTGGGGAAAAACTCAAGTGCAACTACCTCAAAATTTTTAGGAATGACCGGAAGTACTCAAATTCCCTCGAAAACAGTTTTTAACATTGTAGTAACCTTGCAATAACATTGTAACGCTAATGACATTGTAACACTGTAATAACATGATTGTAACATTGTAACACACTCACCGGTCTGCCGGGTCCACAGGCCGGGGAGAGGCAGGGAGCCAAATCTGTACCTCTCCCCCCCGCTGTTCTGAGGAGGGTTCCAAGAGCACCAGGGATCATTCTCCTTTAAAAACAAACAAAAAAGGTAAATATATTATAAAAAGATCAGACCCGTCTGAAGTGAGTGAGTACTGTACTGTACTGTACTGTACTGTACTGTACTGTACTGTACTGTACTGTACTGTACTGTACTGTACTGTACTGTACTGTACTGTACTGTACTGTACTGTACTGTACTGTACTGTACTGGGCAAGCCCTCCTCCCTTGCCTGTGTGTCTGTGTATTAGGCTGTGCAACAGTGACACTGTGGTGAACAAACGCTATAACGCTATTTTCGTGCTCGGACACAGGGACCCAGGAACACAGCCACACACATAGCCGTCTATAGGAGTGGTTGCACCACTCAAATCACACCCGTGTGAAGTGAGGGGCGCTCATCATCATCATTGTACATCATCAAGACTGGTGGTCCCTTAGTTGATCAAAATAACAATTCTTCTACATTCTCTAATTGTGTGGACTTCTGGTAAATTAAGTAATGCAGATGTTTAACAATAATTTAACTCTTGAGAGCGTAAAATGATATTGGTATAATTTTACGCTCTCAAGAGTTAAAGATCTAATAAGGGTCCATTTGGTTACAAAATCATCATTTAGCTGGGGACCACTGGTGGTCCCCGGACCACTGGTTGAGACCCACAGTTTTAGATCATTACTACAAAACACACATCGACCACATTAAGCCCTATATACACTTCGGCCATTTGAAAATTGCTGATCTTCAAGCATGCGATGCGACACATTGTGAGTTTGTAGATCTGCCATTTTTCAAAAATATTTGTATACAATTTATACATTTGATAACTTGTGTGAAATGGGACATTCTGCATAGTAATTGCGACCGTAGATTACTGCAAAACCTGTGGCTCTGTCACCATATACGGGCGTCAGTCCATCACGCCTTGTGACACAAGTAGTGAAGACAGAGCGATACGGAGGCTGCCATGACACTCCATATATAGGCATTGCATTGGGACTGGATTACCCAGAAGCCCTGAGAATTAAGCCATTTTAGACCAGAGGACGATTCTACGAATGCCTTCTAAATCCTGACAGTTTTATGAAAAACCTATGTTTCTATGTCAGTGGTGTTCAACCTTTTTCACGTCAAAGACCCCCTGAATTATCTGTATTTGGCCGTGGACCCCCCATCAGAAAATATGTTGTTCCAGGGACCAGCAAAGATTTTAGTTAAAAACGTTCGCCCGGAAAGAATATATATTCCAAAGTTGCGCCACATTTTCAAGATCTTTCAAAAATAGCAGATCTACAAGCTCGTAGCACGGCACTCGCCGTGCTACGAGCTATATTTAGCTAAAGAATAACCTAATGCTTAATAACAACGAGTGCTTCCAAACTAACACTAACACTGGCCTGTGTGTGTCTGTGTGTAGGCTGTGCAACAGTGACACTTTTCTGTGCTCGGACACAGCCAGGGACACAGGGACAGACAGACCCAGGGAACCAGGGACACAGCCAGGGACACAGGGACAGACAGACCCAGGGAACCAGGGACACAGCTAGGGACACAGGGACAGACAGACCCAGGGAACCAGGGACACAGCCAGGGACACAGGGACAGACAGACCCAGGGAACCAGGGACACAGCCAGGGACACAGGGACAGACAGACCCAGGGAACCAGGGACACAGCCACACACAACTGTCTATAGGAGTGGTTGCGCCACTCAAAAATATCACAGCACAGTTTTTCTTGACAGAAAGTAGCTCATAACATGTTTACGGTGGATTTTTAGGAAACAAAAGCTTTTCAGATTGAAAGAGGATAATTCAAGCTTGCCCTACTACAGCTGCAATGTTGGTGAGTTTAACGTCGTTCAATACAAGCAGATCGTAAATGCAATTTGGACCAATGGGATGTCAATGGAGGGCATTGCAACTCCAACAACTTGCAACAAAGTGTTGCAAATTGTGGCTAAATGACTCTTAATCATGAAGGAATTTCCAAACTATTCCACTATATTTCAAAGGCCCAATTAATTCCGAAATTAATTTTAAAAAATCTGACCCGTCTGAAGTGAGTGGTACTGTACTGTACTGTACTGTACTGTACTGTACTGTACTGTACTGTACTGTACTGTACTGTACTGTACTGTACTGTACAAGCCATCCTCCCTGGCCTGTCTGTGTTAGGCTGTGCAACAGTGACACCTGGTGGTGAACAAACGCAATATATTGTCGGGGACACACACACATAGCTGTCTATAGACCGATTCCGTAGCGGGTCTCATGGTCGCAGCCTACGTATTTCCTGTAGGCGGACTCGACGTAGCTGCGGGGGTAAAACCCTCACCAGGCGCATCTCTTCCACTACAGTGAACGGCAGAGTGACTGATGTTAGTTTGCCTCAAACTTTACTCTTTTACCTGCTTTTTTACTAACACTAACATTACAAAGATGCCCAGAACATCGAGATGAACCTGTGTAGTTTATGGCTGCTCCAACAGTAGTGGCAACATACAAAATAAATAAATACGGAATGTCAAAATATCCACCGTGGTGGCTGAGACCAGAGCCATTGAGTAATGGTTGAGACAAAGCAGTGAAAGGTCCTGAAAGATACATAATTTCAGTCTTACCCAATACCCAATCTTTCTGTTTTATGAACACAAGGCTGCTGTATTTTATACCTCATACTAAGCATTTACAGTATGAGGTATAAAGTACAGCAGCCTTGTGTTAATAAAACAGAAATATTTGGTATTGGGTAAGACTGGCGTTATGTATCTTTCACTGCTTCGTCTCAACCATTACTCAATGGCTCTGGTCCCCGCCACAGCGGTGGATATTAGACATTCCGTTTTTATTTATTTTTTATGTTGCCACTACTGCTGGAGCAGCCATAAACTACACAGGTTCATCTCGATGTTTTGGGCATCTTTGTAATTTTAGTGTTAGTAAAAAAGCAGGTAAAAGAGTAAAGTTTGAGGCAAACTAACATCAGTCACTCTGCCGTTCACTGTAGTGGAAGAGATGTGCCTGGTGAGGGTTTTACCCCCGCAGCTACGTCAAGTCCGTCTACAGGAAATACGTAGGCTGCGACCATGAGACCCGCTACGGAATCGGTCTATAGAGGGGGGGTTTAAATCCTCACCAGGCACGCCTCTTCTACTATAGTGAACGGCAGAGTGACTGATGTTTAGTCTGCCTCAAACATTACTCTTTTACCTCCTTTTTACTAACACTAACATTACAAATATGCCCAGAACATCGTGATGAACCTGTGTAGTTTATGGCTGCTCCAACAGTAGTGGCAACATAAAAAAGAAAACGGAATGTCAAAATATTCACCGTGGTGGCTGAGACCAGAGCCATTGAGTAATGGTTGAGACGAAGCAATGAAAGGTCCTGAAAGATACATAACGTCAGTCTTACCCAATACCCAATCTTTCTGTTTTATGAACACAAGGCTGCTGTATTTTATACCTCATACTAAGCATTTAAAGTATGAGGTATAAAGTACAGCAGCCTTGTGTTCATAAAACAGAAAGATTGGGTATTGGGTAAGACTGACGTTATGTATCTTTCAGGACCTTTCACTGCTTCGTCTCAATGGCTCTGGTCTCAGCCACCGCGGTGGATATTTTGACTTTTTCTTTTTCTTTTTTATGTTGCCACTACTGTTGGAGCAGCCATAAACTACACAGGTTCATCACGATGTTCTGGGCATATTTATAATGTTAGTGTTAGTAAAAAGGAGGTAAAAGAGTAACGTTTGAGGCAGACTAAACATCAGTCACTCTGCCGTTCACTATAGTAGAAGAGGTGCGCCTGGTGAGGGTTTATACCCCGCAGCTATGTCGGCTCCGCCTACAGGAAATACGTAGGCTGCGACCATGAAACTGCTACGGAATCGGTCTATAGGAGTGGTTGCACCACTCAAAAAGACAAAACAACATACAAATATGAACATGAACACCCCCTCCTCTACATAGCTTTAATTGGCACCTTCCTAATCAACAGGATTACCAACACCACAGCAGATGAGACAGGCCGGTGACCCACACATAATTTAGCAATAATTCTGCAGTGTCAACAAATGAACACATATAAAATCCTTTTACTTATCTTGTGTTATTTAAACATGGTCTATATGTTGTACACCAGGAAACATGAACACAACTGCACAGTCACTTCCAATCCAGCTGGTGATGTCAATTAGTCATTTGACACTACGCAAAAAGCATGGAATACGGATGTGTATATTACAGGAAACTCCCGTTAAACTTTCCGACAAACTCCGGTAAACTCCCGAATTGTACCATCCCTGTATATGCCTGCTAAACTTCAGCCATCTGAACTTGTTTAGTCTTAGGACTGGGCGATCGAATTTAGATTGAAAATCAATTTTCACTTAAATTAGGGCAATTACAGTACGGATCTCTCTCATTAAAGCACTGCACAGGGCTAAACTAAAGCATAATAGACCAATGTAATTTTCTCTGCCGTGCATTTCTCTGGTGTGTGCAGCTCACAACTCTATTATGTGTGTGGTCACTCACACTGATCCACAGAGGCACAGACACAGAAGAACATGTCCCAAACACTGAGGTAAACTTGTTTGATTTAACATAACGTGGCACCGGCGAAAAAAGCTCATCAATACCTCTACATTAACTGTTTATTTTTCATCGAGGAGCAATGTGTGCATCACCTCAGCAAAAAACATGTGTTGCATGCTGAATATAGCTGATCTGTAAGCTCACAACGCTTCCGCGATACGTTGTGGCTTATTTCCAGTATGCGGACCTATGCAGGATGTGAGACCTTCAGAAACTTTTGCCTACACAATAAGAGTTGAAAGGAGCTATAAACCTTTTAAAGGTTTGGACTTAATTCTTAATAGGACAATTCACATTATTGTTTTAATAAAACATTGAGACATTTGTTACCCAAAAAATTGAAAAAAAAAAAAGGAGATTACATTTTAGGCAAAATCGAACAGCCCTAAGTCTTAGTAATATCAAAAACTTTAGTCTTTTAGCCTCGTCTTAGTCAACAAAAGGCAACTGCTGATGTCCCAATACTCACCGAAGACTGGCTGTCACTTGCCGAGGACCAAGAGGGACCGGGAGTTGCTGGGAGATTACTGCTTGCAGCTGGCTCGCTGGCGCTTGTTGTCGTAGGGCCACTTCCAACTGGCTCAGTGAGGATTGAGGCCTGCCCATTAACTCTTGCTTCTGTGATGACTAGCATTTCCAGGTCTGAAGCTGCGTATTCTACCTTGACGCAGCTGTCCAAGTCGTCACAGTCATCCTTAAAATAAAAATAAAAAGGCAATATAACCTATTTAAATCCTGACAGTTTTCTGAAAAACCTGTTTCTATGTCAGTGGTTCTCAAACTATGTCAAGGACCCCAAAAATGATATTTAGCCACCATATACTGGATCAAAGGGTACTTCACTCAACAGGCCTCAGTAGGTAACAATTCTTACCCCAAGTGACCTTGATGGCCTCAAGTACACAGGTTTTAGCTTGAAGACCTTGTGCAACATTTGTCCATCCATCTGCTTGCCTTCGCTGATGGTAGGACAAATAAAATTGCTCCCGCACCCCATCAAGATCTCCAAGCTGTGGAAACAAGAGGGAAGGAGTGTTTTTTGTGCAAAACTAATACTTGCAAAACCGCTAGTTGGCCATGTCACATGCTACTTAAAGCAGTGGTTCACAACTTTTCACATCAAGGGACCTCCAAATTGGCACCAATTAGCCTGCAGACCCCCATTTGAAGAGATATGCTAGGGACCCCCTAGCCCCTCTCGGAACCCTCCATAAAGCTTTTCTGAAATTTTGATCGCTTTGCTAAAGGTTTTATTTTCTCACCACGTCCCTGTGGTGAGAAAATAAAACCTTTCGCTTTTGGAGCTCAGTCCAGTGTGCGGACCTTACTTTCTTTCCCTTTTGACTGATACCTGTCCATTTAAACGGGGCTGCCCCAAATAAATAAAATTAATTAGAAAACAAATGTTTAAGAATTTGAGAAAATGGACGATCACAACGCAGCGCAAAGTAACGCGTTGTGAGCTTGCAGATCTGCCATTTTCACTAGTTTGGGTCCCAGGCAAACGTCTTTCCTTTTTGGGTCACAGGCTAAAATGTTTGGGAAACATTAGCAGCCTAGGTGCCCAGAGCAACTTACCTTACATCGTCTGGATTTTTTTCCAAGAACGCCCCCCTCATCCTAGACAACACAGTGGTGGAGTCCCATGTTTTTTCAAACTCGAAGGCACTAACGATGTGACCCCTCATATACAGAGCTTGTTTCTCTCTGTGTTTCGACATGGCATGATTCTGGACCTTCTAACAGAATGTGTTTATTGAAGGTCCTGTGATATGGTGTCTGGGATCCCCCACACAAGCCCTTGTTGGCCACCCACATGCCCCTTATGTGGACTGGATTTAACCGGGAAAGGGCACTTTGAGGCAAAAGGGCAGGGGGGCTCAGGTGTTCAAGCCCACGTAGCCCACCTAGCCACTTTTTTAAAATACTTACGCACAAGAATATATTTTGAAAGCTTAATTTTGAATTACATTAGGAAGAACATGAACTTTTGCACATTCGGGAATGTGCGCGTGGCACAGTACGTGCACACTAAATGGCCGACAGACACCAAAATAGAATTGAGAAGTGGCCTAACGCCAGGGCTCCACCGGGCGCGTTGCGTCTCCGTCGCGTGCGTCAAAAAACGGGTTTCAGGGAGAGGGAGTGGTTTCCGCAGGTTCGTCATCACGTGACCCATAACGCTGTTTGCTTAGCGGTTTGCTGTGGGCGGTGTTATGACAAAAATTGTGTCCTGGCGAATTATGTGACCATCTTGCGAGCTTCCTGTTCCAGGAATTGCCTTCCTGTTATATAGATACTTTTGTATTGTTTTTGTATTTGTATTTATTTATTCAGCACAGTATAAAAACAACACAGTGAACATATAAATATGAGAAGGGTAAGGTGCTAGGCTGAGGCAAAAAAGCCCAAGGGGCTTATACGATACCTCTACCTATATATATTATAATGAAACATTGTACATGAGATATAGAATATCCATAAAACATGATTGCAGTATAAAACAAACAAAACAACAAAACAAAAACACAACAAGAACATTGTTTAGAATTTTTGGTTATTTACATGATTAGAGAAAAGAATAGATGATACAAAGAAATATAATTAGGTGATCTGGTCAATCAAGTGGGTCCTAAACTTATGTTTGAAATGTTTTAATTAAGTAGAATTTGATGAGATTGCTCTATAGGTGTCGAATTATATATGGATGTGCAAGGATGTGTTATCAGAAGTGTAGTAAAATATAGAATAGGTCATAAGTATTGATCAGCTATTTTCACCCTGATGAGACTGCAAGGGAGAACTGCAGTCTCTCACAGCACATTCCATTGAAGCAACCTGGTAAAGGGGGTTGTGATCTAATCTTGATTGTGAAAACAAAGGGATTTATGACCTGGCCACAGGCTGGCAGGGAAGACATCTGAAACTGGGCAGATGCATTGTATAGGGAGAAGCCATGACCTGGTAAATTCTTCCTTTCATTGTAAAATGTGTTCTAAATGTAACCATTATTATACTGGGTTAGTAAAGCCTAGATAATATAAGAATGTAATGATCTTACAGCTAATCTAGACATTTTGATCTAGATAAGCAACAGCTCACATGACCGGAAGTGATGGGAGCTGTTGCAAAAGCTGTCTCAAGTGAGGCAAGCTGATGTCAGAACCCACAGGCGAAAATGTCTGTGGCTTCTCATTGGCTAAAAGGAGGGGAGTCTGTGGCTTCTCATTGGCTAAAGGGCAAGGGCAGAAAAACTGACCCTGCGATCGGATTGGTTGCAAAGGCAAACCATTTCTTTAAAGTACTGTCTTGGCCAGAACTAAGGCAGATTCATCTAATACCATCACGATGATAGAGATCTGCAGAGGCCAGCGGTAAATATAATCATATGATATGTGCATTATTCCATAAATATGTTATAAATGTGTAAATATGATAATTAGGTTGTAACCAAATGTTTATATGTGTTCTTGTCTCCAATCGATAATCTTGATGGTAGATTTAAAACCACATAGTTGGAAGTGGCACACGCCACACACAAACTAATATGTTCAATAAACCACACTTCACCAAATGAGAGTAGGTTAGGCTTTAGACTTTAAGGGCGTGCCAAATGCACAAGTTCCGAGGTACTATTTGTCAGTCTGCATTGGGGAAGTTTGAACAAATGTGTGAATGTTATATGACATATAACATTGTGTTTTATGTTTAAGGAATGAACTATAATAAAAACCCTATAAAAAGCATATTTGATTCGTAAAACAAGGAAATTATTGAAGCATTAAATAAATCAATTGTGCGTATTGAACGTAGCTTATCTGCTGTATCTCTTGGGAATTCGGATCCCGGCCAATCTCACCGAAAACCGGACAATAGGTGTTCCATAGCTGGGCTCTGATGAAGAACTGACACAGACCAGTACGGTACCAGTACTTTGGGAGATGTAAATGATTTGACTGTCTCATATTGAAGTGGTGCACATCTCTGTTGAACTGGAAAAAGTATTTAGGCCTACATGGCAAAGGAAATGAAACTGTCTGGAACAATATTTGGTAAAATTGGTAAAATATTGAGTTGTTTAAAAAGAGGGGCAGAATGAGCAGACCAATCACTGTATGTGGCAATCCTGCAGAATATTTTTTGCAAAATGTTTGTGAAGTTTGTGAAGATGTGTATTATAAGTAGCTCCCCAAATTATATTGCAATATATAAGATATGGATACATTAAGCTATAATAAAGAGTTGGGAGACAGTTTCGATTAACCAGACTACGGAATTTGCCAATAATGCCAATGGATTTTGATATTTTCTTACCAGACATGGCTAATGTAGTTTGTCCAGCTTAGTCTTTCATGGATAATTACACCAAGGAAGGTTGTTGATGTAACCTGAGAAATTGGATCATCTCCTATAGACAGACAGATTTTTTTATGTTCAGTGATAATTTGTTTAATTTAAACCATTTTGAAATATTTTCAAGATCGTGATTAGCCTTTGCCATTAGAGCTGAGAAATCAGTATGTGAAATAAATAAATTTGTATCATCTGCAAAAAGTACAGGAAACAAGAAGGACAAAGCTGTGGCCAAATCATTAATATAAATCAGAAATAAGAGTGGTCCTAGTATAGACCCCTGGGGGACCCCACATTTTAAGGTTGCACTCTCTGATGATTTACAAATTGTTGACGGTTATGAATATAATTTAAAAACCATGTATGAGTGATTCCAGCAAATCCATAGTGTAGTAACTTTTGAAGAAGAATATCATAGTTAACAGTATCAAATGCTTTAGATAAGTCGAGAAAAATTCCCAAAGCGTATTCATTATTATTGAATGCAGTATGAATTTTATCAACTAATTGAATAGCCATTTCTGTAGAATGATTTTTTCCTAAATCCATATTGGTGTTTGTACATTATGTTATGGTCCTGCAGATGTTCGATCATTCTGTTAAAGACCAATTTCTCCAGAATCTTTGAGAAACATGGGAGAACAGAAATAGGGCGGTAGTTACTAAATACACTATGGTCTCCAGCTTTGTAAACAGGAACTACTTTGTCAATTTTAAGGTCATTGGGTATTATTCCAGTTTCTAGAGATTTGGTGAAAATGTGGGTCAAAGGCTTAACAATTGAATTTCTAGTTTTAATGATTAAGTTAGATATGACCTCATCATGACCGCAGCAGCTGAGTCTTTCATGCACATAATTATGTCCATGATTTCCTTCTCTGTAATAATAATAATAATAATAATAAACTTTATTTGTATAGCACCTTTCATACATAAATGCAGCTCAAAGTGCTTCACGGGGCAGGACACAAAAATCTAATACAATAAAACACAAGTAGTTAAAATGATAGAACAATGGCAAAGAACAAAATTTAATATAAGAACATAAAATAAATAAAAACAAATAAAAACACCACATGCAGCAATCAGTCAGGGCAGGGTAGGAACGTGCATAGTAAAACTCAACTAAAAGCAAGAGTGAAGAGGTGAGTCTTGAGTTGAGATTTAAAAATGTCTACAGAGTGTGCGTGTCTGAGCTCGAATGGAAGTTTATTCCAGGCTGTTGGGCCGTAGAAGCAAAAAGCTGCCTCACCATATTTTTTTGTGCACATTCTTTTAGGCACTTCAAGTAGGCCAGCATTGGAGGACCTGAGGGGGCGGTTAGGGACATATCTAGGTAGGAGGTAGGAGGTATGTAGGAGGTTTGAAGCTCTGAATAGAAGGATGGTGACCTGTCAGAAACTCAGATGGAGACCCAGCTGTAGGACTTATCCTCTCTGATAGAACTGTACCAATATTAACAAAATAATTGTTAAAAGCATATGCAATGTCAGATGGGTCAGAGTAAACTCTATTTTCATCAACAAATTGAGATGGGAGAGTGGCTGTAGCCTTTTTCCTATTTAGAAGCTGGTTGATGACTCTCCGGGTGGTTTTGATGTTATTTGAAGCCTCATTAAATTTGTCTGAAAAGTACTCTTTCTTAGCAGTTCTAATAAGATGGTTGTAATTGTTGCGATATTTCTTATAATTTGCTATATTCATTGGGGATCAATTTCTTATACAACTTATTCTTAGCTTTCAGAGACTTGTGGAGATCTGGTGTAAACCAGGGTTTTCTAAATGCACAGACCTTGTTTGCTTTTTTACTGACAAGAGGAAAGCACCTGTTGAATATAGAGTTAAAGTACTTTAAAAATGACTGATATGCTTGTTCAACATCATCATGGGTGTATACATCATCCCATAGGATTTCATCAATCAGCTTCTAAAATTGGTCAACATTTATTTTGTTAAACACTCTAAACCTTAGAACTTCTGCCTCCTGGTGGTTAACTGAGGCTTTTGATGAGAAGTGAAACACAGGATAATGGTCAGATATATATCAGAATGAAAGACACCAGATTTCCATACATTATTAAGAGAGTTAGTAAATATGTTGTCAATAAGGGTTGCAGATGAGGAAGTCACTCGAGTAGGTCTAGTAATTAAGGGGTATAAGGAGTTTGCATACAGAGTATTAAAAAATTCTGCAGTGAGTGAAGAGGACTCACTGTTAAATAGATTTTGTCTAGTACACATGTAAGACTAGAATTGAAATGTGCAATGTTTGAGTCTGGGGGCTTGTATGCAGCCTATGACAACATGCTTACCATCAAAAATGTCACAAGAGGGTATTTCAAGAAACAGTGATTCAACATCATGACTCTCAGAGTTGAGTGCTAGATCATCTCTATGTTTGAATTGATATTTATTGTGTAGGTATAATGGATACACCTCCACCAGATTTAACCATTCTACAATGGTGTAGAGCATTATAATTTGGAATGTCAAAGACAGATATCAACTCATCAGTCAACCAGGTTTCAGAAAATGCTAAGACTGAAAATTCATGATTTAACAAAGACAAAAAATGAAAAAGTGCCTCATGATTTTTGAGAGACTACGGATATTTAGCTTCTCTGACAGCAGCTTCTTCACTTTGACCTCAGAATCAGACCATTTCTCACCCTCTGACTCTTTAATGCCATCACTAATGACATTGTTTCTTCTTGATTGACTTTCCATATAATCAAGTTTATCTTTAAGTGGGATAAGACTTTTACTGACCGATTCCACATCATTTTTCGTCTCCTTGCAGGCATTTTCCCACGTCTTACAATAGTCTTTAAAAGAAAAATAAGTTATTTTTGAGTGAATTCCAGACTAGCCTTGAGGTCAAAGACTTCAGTCATCAGCTCCCCAACCTTTTTGTCTGAGGAGTTGACAAGGATCTCAACACAGGATTTGAAGCTTTTCTCCTGTTGCTCTAAAAGAGCTTTATAGAAATCCTTTTGCTGGTCAAGCAATTCACGCACCTGAGCCATGGAAACGGCCTCCTCAGGGTTCTCAGTCTGTTTTCTTGGTGGCATGACAATAGTTGGCTTGTCCAGGTAGCAAACAAAACCAGCTCAAATGTTTGTAGCAGCTGGGCCTCTGAGTATATAGGCTGACTCAGGAAAGCAGAGAAGTAGGCCGAAGAGGATCCACCAAATATCATAAGTCGCTAAAAACATCCAGAACTTTTGACTACTAGTCCACTTAGATTAACTATAGGATGTCAAGTAGCACTTGAAATTAAAGACTTTGAAGACTTAGAAAAGCAGAATAATAGGTAAAACAAGTTGAGGTATCAGGAGCTCAAACAACCAGCTGCCAACAGAAAGTGGTTGCTACTGTGCATATACATTCATACTCTCACACACACACACATGCATACACGCACACACAAACACACACACACACACATATGTGCGAATGAAGTATTTATATATGTGTGAATGAAGTATGTATGTATGTACAAGTGAAGTATGTATGTATGTGCAAGTGAAGTATTTATATGTGCGAATGCCGTATGTACGTACATATGTATAAGTGAAGTATGTATGTATGTGCAAGTGAAGTATGTATACGTATGTGCAAGTGAAGTATGTATGCATGTGCGAATGAAGTATTTATATATGTGTGAATTAAGTATGTATGTATGTACAAGTGAAGTATGTATGTATGTATGTGTAAGTGAAGTATTTATATATGTGCGAATGCAGTATGTATGTATGTACAAGTGGAGTATGTATGTATGTGCAAGTGAAGTATGTATGTATGTGCAAGTGAAGTACCTAAATGTATGTATGTGCAAGTGAATTATGCATGTATGTGTATGTGAGATATGCATGTATGTGCAAGTGAAGTACCAATATATATGTATGTGCAAGAGAAGTATACATGTATGTGCGAGTTGACTATGCATTTATGGCCTAAACGGCTTCCTGGTCTGCCCTCCTCTCCATGGACGCGCTGCCGAGTGACTCTGTCAGATTGTCAGTGGTATAACAGTACTGTTAGTCATATGGGCCATTCTACCGATTCGGTTCAAATTCAGAGTTGGAAATTGTGTGAAATGTTTATGCTATTTTGGAAAATGAATGGGACAGCATTTTTTATATTAAGTTTTTTTAATTTAAAAGAAATCTACAAAATCAATTTCATTATTTCAACTTCAATATAAAATAATTCAAATGGGTGTATTTTTTTATTTATTTTTAGGAAAGTGACAAAAATCATTTAAGTACTTTTTTCATAAATTGAAATGTAGGGGTTAGAGGTTGGGACAGCCACCTTCCAATAGGAAGTGGCATATAAAGGATGTTTTTTTTTAATATATTTAATTTTATATTATATCAATTAATGTATTGTGATTAATTAGACCATACTATGACATTACTACAGTGAACAGTCTGAATACTAAAATGTTTTTTAATGTGTGTGTGTGTGTGTGTGTGTGTGTGTGTGTGTGTGTGTGTGTGTGTGTGTGTGTGTGTGTGTGTGTGTGTGTGTGTACTCTATATGTATATACTGTACATGTCCCATTTTCGATACTTTTATTTCCTCTTTTTACTCCACTAGGCCTACATCTCATAGGCAAATATTATACTTTTAGATCGGCTATATTTTCAAAACATTTATGCATATTGAAAACGTGTGGAATCGGAAATTCTGCATTACGATTGCTTTCATTTTTTGGTACTACAAGTATATTTTGATGCCAACACTCTATCGACAGTATATTTCTTCCATCACAGCTGATGTGCCTGGACTCCTCTCCGCGGAGTGCTGCCCGCGCCACTGAGTGAGTCATTGTCTGTCAGATGCCCTCCATTAAGGAACGGCATGACACCAGGGTGGCGGGGTGAGAGGGGAGGTTACTCCTGGCCGTGTCCACCCAGACAACCATCTGTTCCAAAGAGGATGAAAAACAATCCTCTGGAAGTAGAGATGGTATCGGTCCATCAAGGCTATGATTACCCGTCACCCGTAACAGCATCCCGAGACCCCGGTGCCGCACTCATTTAACCACTTAAACCCTCTAGTCTTGGAGAAACAGACCTGAGATACAACTGTACTTGGATGGATCGCTTTCCCCCCCATCTGCACCAAATCTTTTTGCCAAAAACAGCCGATCTATAGCTCACAACGCATCACATTGTGAGCTTGTAGATTTACTATTGTTTTGGTTAATGTTGCCCCCAGAATACGGATGCTATGGTTAACCATTCTGAATACCTTGGCTTAAACTCCAATGCCGCAATTAAATTCAAACCTCATGTTTTTAAATTACTCAAGTTGGCACTATATTTCTTTTTGAAAACAAAAAGCAGGAAACGTGTTTGTTTAAGCAGTTATATTTATGTTGTGTGTGTGTTTAAGCATAGGTAGGTCTAATTTCCATAATCTCAAACATAACCTCAAAGGTTATGTTTGAGATTATAGGCTATTTTTTTTTTGGGGGGGGGGGGGGGGGGGGAATAATAAAAAACTGTTATTTTTTTTCAACAAGAAGCCTATGAATACATTATTAAAATAACAGCTGCCCATGGCAAACATTGTGATTGCTAGTATAAAAAGGTAGGTGGCTAGCGCACATCCAGTTCCTGTCTGGTGCTGGACTAAGGTAAGTACAGTGAAGAGAGGAGAGTCCGCACACAGGTTTGCTACAAGGTGTTTGCTTTTTATTCAGTACACCATAAATAAGACACAACGTTCTGACTGACTAATACTATTTTGGAGCAGACTGCCCAAACTGTAAACTACTTTTGGTACCAAAAGCTTTTTAAATCTTAAATCTTAAAAACAAACAAAAAAAATGCAAAATCTCAAATATATAAAAAATATTTTAAAAAAATATTTAAAAAATACTAAAACAGTCTGTAACAAGCAAAAAAAACAGCAAGTTTTATTGAAACTGTTCTTTTGAAACTGTGTTGCCTTATTGTAATCTTACTTGCTGTGGTGGTCATTCATGTTCATATATATATTGTTATATTTATTGTCATGTCACTTATTGGTGTTAGTGAATCACCTGCCCATGCAGTCGTCATCAGTCACGTGATGTGACGACTGGGTTTAAAAGGGAGTTGTCACATATACTGCCGATTATCACCTGATGAAGGCCGTTCACGGCCGAAACGTTGTGTCTTATTTATGGTGTATTGAATAAAAAGCAAACACCTTGGAGCAAACATTGTGATTGAACATTATTATATATCAAGAAAGTATGTTGAACCAGGCATGATTTTTTATGCAGACTAATGTCTGCAACAAACTTTGACGTCTCCAGAGAGAAATAAATGATTGTTCTGGGAAAAATGAAAACAGATGCTCTGGGCACATCAGGAAATCCCTTCCTAAACAGTCGTCACTCACGACCACGTTGCAGCTACTTGAAGACACTGGTGATGAATGTAGCTTGAAATTGCTGAGTCATTTCTTTGGAAGTTAGCAACCGTGAATGAAGCCATATGTTATGTAATAGATTTTTGGGGTGGCAGAGATTGGGAATCGGAAGTTTCCATGTCATATAGGCATATACCGAAGCAAACAAACAAGGTATCTCAAAATAGTCAAAAACAGTTGGTAACAGGATAAACAAATTATTAAGAGTAAGACAGAAGATAAATTGAATAAGATATAAATGGAATAGGATATAAACAGACAAACCAAACAAACCACAGCAAAACAAAAAAAGCAAACAACATACACACAGGTGTTTTCATTTTTTCTTCTTTTTGCTGTTGTTTGGTGTATGTTGTTAAAGCAAACAACATACATAGGCCTCTCTGAGGATCGTCACCTTGCCGTGGTAGAAGGGCTTATGATCCTCAGTGACCCATAGAGCTATGCCAGTGGGAGAAATGTTCTCCTGGCAGGGTCACCCATGCTGGACAGGTCGAAGGGTAGAGGACTGGCAAAGAGCGATCCACTGGTCCTCCAGGTTGGGAGTTGGGCACAGGGCTAACAACCCAATATCGTAAAAAACATATTGTTACGGAAACAGTGTAGTAGTAGTGAGTGGCAGAGGCAACTGTATATCAACTTTGTGGATTTCAAGAAGGCTTTCGATAGTATTCACAGAGACAGCTTGTGGAGAATACTATACGCTCATATGGGATACCAAACCAACTTGTTCTTCTCATCAAAAGCTTCTATAACAACTTCACATGCCAAATTGGAAATAGTTAACAGAGTTTCGCAATCAAAACAGGAGTGAGGAAAGGTTGCGTTATGTCTGCACTACTCTTCAACCTGGTCATAGACTGGGTGATGAGAAGAACCACCGAAGACATACCAAGAGGCATCAGATTCTTCTCACAATTGGAAGATCTCGACTTTGCAGATGACTTGGCTCTGTTCTCCCACACACACCAACAGTTGCAAGAGAAAACAAGTCGTCTGAAAACATTTGCAAAGCAAGGTCTGAAGATCAACCAGAAGAAGACAGAGCTTATGGTGCTCAACATCCCAAACCCCCCACCAGTACACATAGAAGGAATACACATATACCACAACAGAACATTTCACATACTTAGGCAGCGTAGTAAGTCATGATGGAGGCACAGGTAGCGACATCACAAGCAGGCTCAGCAAGGCCAGAAACACCTTAACAACAGGCTTAACAACAGGCTTAACAACGTCTGGAAGTCGGCCCAGTACAGCACCAACACCAAACTTAGACTATACCAGAGCTGTGTCCTGTCTACCCTGCTTCTGAATGTTGGAGAACGACAGAAAATTATCTCCACAAACCGTCAACCTTCCACAATCCACACCAAAAGCTTACAGAAAATTCTACAAATAATCTGGCCCAAAACCATCTCCAACCAACACCTTATTGATCTGTGTAAACAAGAAAACATGGATACCATCCTTATGAGAAGACGGTTGAAATGGATTGGGCATGTAATACGTAGAGAACAAGACAACATCACCAAAACTGCAGTTCACTGGACACCAGAGGGAAAACGCAAAAGAGGCCAACCCAAGAACACATGGCGTAGGACAGTGGAGGGAGAGTTGAAGACCCTGCATCACATCTGGGGATCTATAAAGACGCTGGCCCAGGACAGACTGAAGTGGAGATCCTTTGTTGCTGCCCTACATGCCAGCCGGCATAAAGGGCAGTAAGTAATTACACACAGGAAGAAAAGAATAATAAAATGAGAGATCCAACAGAAATGTGAGGGAGGATATTATTTTGTTCCAGTTGATCAGAATAAAAAAATCCTTTAATGTTTTGGAGGGCCTTGAGTGAATACAAGCTATACAAAAGCCGCTGAATCGCTAGCCCCACCCATTAAAAACAAATATTCTGGGGTTGCGGGGTGCCATTGGGGATAATAATTGCATAATTGAATAATGGAGTGATTCAGGTTGAGTGTCAGGCTAATTCACGACTGCAATTATGATAGCTAGCCTACAATATTGACTAAGGAGAGTGTGTTGCCCTTACAAGGGGGATGCATTTTCTAATATATCCCTTCACTTCTCCCTTTGTGCCGTTCTTCTCACCCTCCCCATTTTTGCACATTAGCCCATTTGTTAGCTTGTTTTCTCTTTCACACTCTCACTCTCTCTCCCTCATTATGAAGAGGAGGCAGTGCCGCCTCCTCTCCACAATGTGTGTGGCTCCTCACTCCTGAGCCTTAGTAGCATGTGATAGGCCCACTGGGCCAGGTATTCACATATAGACAGAAATACAGTAGGTAGACTTGGCCACTGGGCCGCACGCCAACATGGCAACACTGATGGGTATTTTATCCCATCATGATAAAAAATGACAGGGGAGGACTGTAAAAACCCCTGCAACTGAATCTAAAGATAATAGCTCTCGTTAGCCGAGGCTATAGCTGCGAGCTGCTCCGGAACAGAACCAAAATGCTCCGGATGCCTCACAATACATTTACTTTTAGGAGTAATCCCATTACAATACTTATACTTAACTTTAGCTTTTACCAAAATACTTTAAGTAAATAGCTAATATGAACAGGAAGGATTACCCCATCACCAAAAGATTACCTTATTTCCCCAGAAAGAGAGACGTCCATAGCAGAGGGAGGTTTTTAGTCGTTTTATATCGTTTCAGAGAGAATGGAACATGGATTCACAACACAGCAATAATAATCAAATACAGAGCCTAGACCCCCGTAGGGGGGGTCTAGTAGAATGGTTGCAGGTTTCTCTCTACCGATCCCAAAATGGAATCCGGTATTTATACTTTTCAATACAAAATGGAAGATGGTACAAAGCCGACGTGGCGACACGAGGAATAACGTACTCAAAGTGGAAATCTACTGAAATGGAAAATTACAAAGTATACGACTGGAAAATTACCAGATAGATAAACCAAAAACAGCACAGAGGCTGGTCTTAGGCCTCAATGGATAACTGTCTTCAGCTTGCCGTCTCGGCGAGCTGGGAAGGGGGGTATGGCCCGGTTGCCATGGCACCTGGCTGATAAGATGCCATGCGAGGTCAAATTCATGTAGGCTCAAGACAGAGACAGTGAGTGATACACACTAGCAGCGCAAAGTCACTACACAGGGCCAAAAGGGTCAAAAGGTCAAAGGAAAATGATTAATCAAGCATAAAAGATACAAAAGATAGAAATTATCTATCAAACCCATCGCATTTTATGCGCGAATGATCATATGACCTTTGACAAAATCAAATCCTCAGGGGAAACTTTACTTTATACTATGGATAAAATGGAACAGAATGGCAATGAAAAATAAAAAAACACAATGATTTCAACTTTACTAGGCATAAAATCCTTAATTAGATGGTACTGTGGGAACGAGAGAGAATGGCTTTTCTCTTTAGATGATGATGATGGTGATGAAGATATCTTCGGGGCCTGGCAACCAAACCCAGCAAACCGTTGCAGCCAACCTGGCCGGCGATGGGTCATTTGACCACATGAATGTTCATTTTTAGAGCAGTTCTTCTGGTTCGCCATCAGTTCGTTGTCAGAACTGAATCTGCGAGAGTTCTTTTGGCTCGTTTGTCGGAGCCGATTCTTCGCCCCTCCCCCCCCCTAATGACCGGTTCACAGATACTCGATCTCTGCAAACAGACTTGGAGAGGGGAAACGGGGTATTCTGCATGCGCTCCAGCGCGATGTCGCAACAATGTCTTTGGGAGTCCCTTAAGTACCATATACAGGTCAGATATAGAATCAAGTGATTCTGGGGAGATTAATGCCTAGTCCAAATCGAACTCATGATGATAAAAACCAAAATAATAAAATGGAGAAGGAAATGTTCCTATATTGACAATTTAGGGGAAATATGAAATGACTAAAACCTTTTTATTTAAATCAAATGAAATCAACAATAAAGTAATACAATTGGAGGTGATTAAACGTAGCTTGGAAAGCGTAAATCAGCAAACAGGAAAGGAAAACAACATAAACTTACATCAACATGAAAACAAAATTTTTAATAAATTTGTTCCCAATGGGAAATCTATGGGCAACTAGTTAGACTGTTCTGGGGTTGGGCCTAACCAGTGAATTTAGAGGATCTGCTCTGGGGAGTCGGGTCTGCGGGTCAAACCCTGTATACAAGAATGGAATTTCGAAGTCCACAATCCACCACAAACACTTTTCAGACTCCATCGCATTTGTGGGCTTTGAAATTCTCGGCCTGTCCACCGACCGACTCCCACCTGCAGCAGTCCTTTTATCTGTAAATAACAGAAAAAACAAACAAAGAACGAACTGGTGAATGTCATGAAACAAAAATAACATCGTATCAAACAGACAGATCTAGTTAGAGAGAAAAAGTATGCGTATTTCAGATTTTCAACAGATACAGATAGATTGACATGTGGGCCACTACAGGGCAACATCGCACATGGAATACAGACAGACCGTTGAATCCTAAACTACACATGTTATGTTTCATAAGAAGAACAGGTTACCACATGGCAAGACACTGAACGCAGAGAGAACATTACCGAACTATGTGCACACCGGCTTGACATGTTATGTTTCAAGACACTGATTCCGATCAGGTTAAAACATTACGATGACTCGCTATGTGCACTGGAAATTGGTGAAGATTCACCAGAAAAGTAGATTATTATGATACGATGTATGGCAAGGGAAAATGCCAGATAATAACTATTAAAAAAAATGAACTAATTTGACAGGCGTTCACAATGGAAACCTCGTAAGCGCCACAAACAGAGACATGCACGCAGAAAACCCAGCACGCACATACACACAGAGGCACACGTACGCATACATTCCAAAGGAAGCACGCACGCACACTAACTAACTAACGGGGGTGAAATGGGAGACAAAAACAACTGGAGATAAGGAAAGTGTAAATCAAAACAGTAGGACAGAGAAAGAAATCAAGCATTGATTTACTTAACTGAATGTGTAGGAGAGGCAAGCAGGATTTATGGCGCAGACTTATGGACACGCGTGGTCCACGGGTCCAGTTCGTGAAGGCATTCACGAACCCCATAGCTGGTAGTGTCCAAAAGGATAATCCAATGTTCCTGAAGCGATAAATAACGACCAAAAAACAAACCCCTCTGAAGATAACTCAGCGGAGCTCTCGGGGAAAAAAAGGAAGAAGGAATTTTTTTCCTTATCTGATTCTTTTTTTGCCTTTTCGGTAACAGCTAATTAAATAAATTAGACTTACGCACTTCAAAGGAGACTCGAACAATGACAGGGGAGGACTGTAAAAACCCCTGCAACTGAATCTAAAGATAATAGCTCTCGTTAGCCGAGGCTATAGCTGCGAGCTGCTCCGGAACAGAACCAAAATGCTCCGGATGCCTCACAATACATTTACTTTTAGGAGTAATCCCATTACAATACTTATACTTAACTTTAGCTTTTACCAAAATACTTTAAGTAAATAGCTAATATGAACAGGAAGGATTACCCCATCACCAAAAGATTACCTTATTTCCCCAGAAAGAGAGACGTCCATAGCAGAGGGAGGTTTTTAGTCGTTTTATATCGTTTCAGAGAGAATGGAACATGGATTCACAACACAGCAATAATAATCAAATACAGAGCCTAGACCCCCGTAGGGGGGGTCTAGTAGAATGGTTGCAGGTTTCTCTCTACCGATCCCAAAATGGAATCCGGTATTTATACTTTTCAATACAAAATGGAAGATGGTACAAAGCCGACGTGGCGACACGAGGAATAACGTACTCAAAGTGGAAATCTACTGAAATGGAAAATTACAAAGTATACGACTGGAAAATTACCAGATAGATAAACCAAAAACAGCACAGAGGCTGGTCTTAGGCCTCAATGGATAACTGTCTTCAGCTTGCCGTCTCGGCGAGCTGGGAAGGGGGGTATGGCCCGGTTGCCATGGCACCTGGCTGATAAGATGCCATGCGAGGTCAAATTCATGTAGGCTCAAGACAGAGACAGTGAGTGATACACACTAGCAGCGCAAAGTCACTACACAGGGCCAAAAGGGTCAAAAGGTCAAAGGAAAATGATTAATCAAGCATAAAAGATACAAAAGATAGAAATTATCTATCAAACACCACCCCCATATTATGAACTACAAGAAATAGAATACAGTATGCCTGAGGTGTACCTGCATCCGACCGAGAGTATTTCTCTTTCCGTTTCTGTTACTATTTATGTAAGATAAGGTGTCTTTGTTGAAAACCCACATTTTAATTTAACGATGACAGACATGTTGGCCCGTTTGGTCACTAATTCCATTAATCCCCAATGTACAGATGTTCTGATTGCCCCTGCCGACAGATTCAGTAGCACAGCTCGGAATCTGTTCTTGAGAGATTCTAGTAGTAGTAGGCTATCAGTATAGCAGTATAATGGTGGTGGTAGTAGTAGTAGTATAGTAGTAAGTTGGCCTTGTCGTCGTCGTCGTAGTCAAGTCGTAGTAGTAGTAGTAGTAGTAGTAGTAGTAGTAGTAGTAGTAGTAGCCTAGTATAGTTAGTTGTTGTAGTAGTAGAATATTGCCCACCGGGAATTTTCCCTCTGCTCCAGGTTGGCAAACCACTCATGTCTGGACAATAATTCAGTAAAATTCACATCTGGAGTATGTGTGACATTAACTAGGCTATATGAACATAATGACATTGCGGTGACAGCGAGGTGGTGGACCATATGGGTGTTCCAGTGATTAAACGGAGTCCCTCCTGGGATAATTCTTCTACTTGCTGGAATACAGTGTGTAACTGCATGACATGCATGGCAAATGGCACACACCAGGGTTCAAAGTACACAACAAACAATCACTTTTGGTAAATGTTAATCTACAGATTTTCAAATGCTTTCCATCTAGGGCTGGGCAGGGCACATTATATCAATATC
>NC_139706.1:41601800-41711800 GCF_964188405.1 Protomyctophum parallelum
ACGCGTGTGCACATGTGCATCTGTCAGAGAGAGGTGAGAAAGGGGGTCAGACATGTTGCATTGGTAATCAATATCTCTGCAGTGACCTGAGTGTTGGCTCTCTGATTCATCCCATTTGGAGGCTACAGAGTCACCCATCTGGCAGAGACAAGCCTATGATTTCCCTGTGGATTCAGCCATGGCCGATCCACAGCGTTTTACTAGAGGACTGATGGTACGCATCTACATAGTCCTTAATATGCACTTGGCCACGGAACCCTATGTGCAAATATTTCGTACAAGATTTGTGTTGTTAGAATGTGTCAAAGATATTCACAATATTTTCTGGAATTATTAGAAACTACAAGCTCATAATGCATCATGATGCGTTGTGAGCTTGTAACCCCCAAACCTATAACCCCTAACCCCAACCCGCAACACCAACCCTGACCTCAAACTGAGGGAGCATAGGGCTGACCCTGTCGTGCCTTAAATAAGCTTAGAAACATGTCAGGTAAACGTTTCTGCTACTCAGTCATGAACAAACACAATTGTTTCCCATCTTGAAGTACAAAGGAAGCCATGTCTGTCAACACAGGATGACAGAAACGCTAAAGGGCTAAATGAACACGCTTGGCTGTTTAAAACGCAACAGAAGTAGCCTACCTTTTTCCTTTCAAAAGGACAAAACAATTGGTGTCATCCTGTGAGTGTGTCTCCATCCACACACTGTGATTCTTTCCCCTCTGCCGGACTCAACCACAAGTGCGCCACCCCCAGCAATGAGGTCATCCGCACAGCATTGACTGTAAACGACAGAAGCAACGAATGGTTGCCATTTAGATGTCTGCGGTATACCGGTGGCCCAGTGATCAATGCATCTTTCTTCATTCACTGGGGACCCGGCAGGCTAATGGACCGCGAGGCGGGCAGCGCCCCTGGAACCGTGGAGGGAAGACACGCCCTCCGTTTCGGAGAGAAACGGAGGGCATATTAGTCACTCTCGTGTGAATTCCAATTCAAAAGTAGCTAAATTAGCATTTCTACTAAGCATGTTTTGAGCTCGCAGATTGGCTATTTTTGCCCTAGGCTAGTTGTGTGTGTATATTACATTATATATGTGTATATATATTACATTATATTACGTACAGCAGTGGTTCCCAAAATTAGCCTGTGACCCAAAAGACATTTGATGTCTCCCCCCGATCTACAAGCTCACAATACGTTGTTTCACGCCACGTTGTGAGGTTGTAGATCGACTGTTTTCACTACTTCTTAAACATTTGTTTTATAATTTATGGAATTTCTTAGATTTCTTGTTGATTTTGTTTTTAATTTATGAAATGTTTTGCTTTTTGCGGAATGTTTTTTTGAAAATGTTTTGAAATAACAATTAAAAACTAAATGTAGGAAACAAAACATAAAGGGACCCATACAAATTGACCCGCGACCCAACCTTGAGGACCTATTATATGAAGATAGGTTGAAAAGTGGTGAAGTGGTCCTTTAACCACAAAAGCCTGATCCCCTTTAGTGACCAATTTGGCCTTATGGGTCACCTTCAGTAGACCCCGATCCGATGATCTTAAGGTACGTGGTGGCACATAATATTCTACCATGTTGCAAAGGTAGCTAGGCGCTAGACCATTAAGAGCTATAAAAGTCAATAATAAAATCTTAAAATCAATACGGAAGGATACTGGCAGCGAATGAAGTGCAGCTAAAACCGGAGTTATATGCTCACATCTCCTGATACCTGTGATAAGCCTATAGCTGCCGCATTTTAAACCAGCTGTAGGCATTGAATTAGATTTTGGCTGAGACCAGAATACAGGGCCTTACAATAATCCACATGAGAATAGACCAGAGCATTGACAACAGTTTTAAGGTTACCTGAAAATATTATAGATACTTATAGATGTTTCTAAGGTGCATAAAGCAGGTCTGTACTACCTTTTCTATTTGGCATTCAAAACAGAGTTCAGAGTCAAATTGGACACCCAGGTTTCTCGCAATAGAGGTCACATTCGTTGCCAAGGGGCCAAGACTGTCTATAATGATGGTTTGTGAACTGAGGGGACCAAAAATAATTTCAGATTTGTCAGAGTTTAACTGCAGGAAATGTTAAGACATCCAGGATTGAATGTCAGAAAAGCAAGCTTTAAGGGAGGATAGGGAGCTAGGGTCAGAGGCTTTGAGTGGGCTATAGAGCTGGGTGCCGATGTGTCGTCAGCATAGCAATGTAATTGAATGTTATGTTTGCAAATGATATGAAGGGGAAGCATATAAACAGAAAATAATAAGGGACCAAGTGTGGACCCTTGTGGGCATTTCCAACAACAACGGTTTCTGCCTGAAAGGTAGGCACTGCCACCAAGAGGTAGGCACTGCCACCAAGATCTTAGACTGGATATTGTCTGTGATTTTGGATATTGTATTGTGATATGGCAAAAGTGTTCTATAAAAATATAAATATCGAATCGGGAAAAATCGGTATCGGCAGATACTCAAAATCAAATGATCGGAATCGGATAGGGAGCAAAAAAACCTGATCGGGACATCCCTATTTATCTTATTTATATTATCTTTCTCAATACATACATACAGTATATGTACGGGTAGGTTTAATTTCATGTTGGTCAGTGCTTTATTGTGGGCTTTTTAGTTTGTATTAAAATATATTAACTTATCCGAGCCGGATATACGCGCAGTGGCAAACGTCTTGTACAGGATGACCACTGCAGGATAAGTCAAAGTCATACAGTACCTCATTTTTGTATATCTCTGGGTCTCGTGACAGCATATACTCAATCTATGATGTTGTACACGTTGACACGGAATGACATTTCCGTGCCGTGCCGTCTGTAGGGAACATTTGGACACATTTGCCCAAGGCTTTCAGATTGCTGTCCAAGTGGCGCTCGAAATGTACCACGGACATGCAGGTGTGACACATACAGTACATACAGTAGCCTACATGCAGTGTGCCTCTAGACAACATTCAGACGTAATATCTGTTTGATCATGTCACCACTCAGCAGTGTTGGCAAGTAACTTAAGTAATATACTACTTTCAGTAATATTATTACTTTTTTCCAGTAATATGTAACTTAACTAGTTACTTTCACATTTTGAGTAATAATATTACATTTACTTTTTTTCAAAAGTAATATTATTACTATTTTCACGAGCCTTGGTGGAACTGTGGGTTTGAGTGTTTATTCATAATGGTAGACTGGGTCGGGGGTCAAGTTGCTTTGCAGACTGCTGATCTGCTCTAGATCTAGACTCTAGAGCGGATACGGAAACGATGCACACTCGTCGGTACATATGTGTGAAGTATCGGATGCAGAAGGGCGGGCCTTAAACCGTCCGGAACACGGAACAACAACCTAAACTAGTGTGTGTAACTCGTTAGACTGCACTGTTAGAGAGAAGATATGTAAATAAACTAACAATGGAGGAGGTGGAGGAGACAGAAACACCGGCACAACAAAGCGTTATAACATTCAATACTTGGAAGTATTCGCATTATTTTGAGTATGTCCGTGATCAAGACGAGATGAACATTATTGTCCGCTGCAAGTTGTGCATACGGAAGAAGCTATATTCCACGTCGAAATCTACTTAAAATGGACCCATCATCATGAGATAAATAAACACTGCAGAATAGGGGAGGGGGGACTGCTAATGTTGAAAATGCAAAGTAAGACTTTTGGGGACAAAATATGCAATTACTGGGGGCGAGAGAAAAAAGTAATAAGTAAAGTAATAAGTAACTAGTTACTTTTCTCAGGGAGTAATAAGTAGTGTAACTTTATTACTTTTTTTAAAAGTAATAAGTAATAAGTAGTATATTAGTGTTAAAGTAATATTTTGCCAACACTGCCACTCAGTCAGCAACATCCATCTTTGCATTTTGTCCACTCAATGGTTTCCGATTTAGCGCAACTCAATTGTCCACGGAGGTATCATTACTCTTGTATATGTGATTGGATAGTCGGTATCATTAGTTACCCATTAAGGGTATTAGACCATGTCTATTTCAATTGGATCTTTACTCAATGTTTCCTGCTGCCATGTACTGTAGACAGAGTGGAGAACCACGCCGGATATCGGACCATATTCTGGTTGCTTGCTGTTTAGTGATCAGGCCAAATGCAAGTACAGTGTTAATCATGTAATATTAATCACTGAGCCTTTCAATGTGATTAAACCTCAATACACACAGACACAGTATTACTCTCTCTGGCTCACTCACACAGATGCACGCACGCATGCACACACACACACACCTACACACGCGCACGCACGCACGCACACATGCACACACACACACACACACACACACACGCGCGCGCGCACGTGCTTGCGCCTCCAAGATGCGTAACTAAACTTGTTAGGAAAGTAGTACAAGGTTAGCCATAGGAGTGATATCCCAGGGTTCTCTTATCTGTGTCTGGTTCTTATCTCCCAGGCCCACCACAACAAGCAGACACAATTTTACCTCCAACCCTCAGGAGAAGGAATCATCTTTATCAACGTGGGGCTGCATGGCATTCTGCTGCTATTTCAGATAAAAGCATACATTGTAACATGCACATTAGGACAGGGGGAAAGCCAACGAGATTGAGATGGAATAAGTTTGGCGACAAATAATGATTTACATAAATGGGAAATGTTGCATTTATATAGCGCCTTCATCCAAGGCGCTTTACATAGATTGTGCATTACATTCACCTATTCACACACTGATGCCGGAGGAAACCATGCAAGGCACCTACCTGCACATCGGGAGCAATTAGGGGTTCAGTGTCTTGCTCAAGGACACTTCGACACTAACTCTGGGGGAGCCCGGGTTCGAAATGGGACCCTTGCCATCCGGCCACTCTACCCCTGAGCCAGTTAGACAAATTGTTTATGTAATCTTTATTTATTTATGTTTGCCTAATTGACACAGGGACACAATGACAGCATGTTTGGATGTTTGAATCGATGAGATCTTCCCACAAGGGCATTCAAACTTATGGCACACAGTGACACAGGCAGTGGTGGTGTAAAGTAAAGTAACAAAGTGCATTTATTCAGGTACTTTACTTGTTTTTTTATTTTGAGATATTTTGATTACTTTACTTTACTGAGTATTTCCAGTTTTCAGTAAAACAAATTCTCTACTCCACATCATTTACTCGACTAGAATTATTTAATTACATTTGTAGACATTTTGTAGTTACTTTGTAGGTTTTGATTATTATTACAAAACATACATTAACCACTTCAACCATACAGTATATATTTCGGCTATTTGAAAATAGTAATAATATTACAAGATCTGATATTTTTTAATATCATTTCATACATTTCAAGTTCCTTTACTTTTGTACTGTATTTATATTTTGCTACCAATACTTTTGTACCTTTACTCAAGTAATTTTTTTATTCCAGACTTTGTACATAGTTGAGTATTTCTACATGGATTGTATCGATACTTTTACTTAAGTAAATGTCGTAAAACAACTTTTTTCCACCACTGCACACATGCCACATCACCATAGAGCCTGTTAGACCTCATCTCACCCAACAAGAAGACAGGTACACCCCACTGTCAGGTGTAAAGGAGCAACTTGTACACTCAGGCATGAAGGAAGCATGAGTTCAAGTCCGTTGCTCTCCCCAGGTTGGCGGAGGGTGTGTAGAGCCCAGGATCACATTAGATAATTGACACAGGGGTGAAAAAATAGGTTACAAAATCGTGGGATAAAAATTATTAAAAAAAAAGAAAAAAAGAAGACAGGTATGACAGAGAGTATGCACAGGGGGCGCTCTTGAGCAACGCATGGAGTAAGACGTGTTTTTGCAGAGCTCCCACAGAGTGTAATTAAATACTATTTTTAAGCGGGTTTGTGGCAGTATATAACCTGCTGAATGGGTCACTGAGAGATTGAAATGCATGGATGGCGCCGCGTCATACGATCTAAGAAAATATAAGTTCAAGCCGGCAAGTCCAAGGCCTGTAACCACATACAGTACACCTCCCCGAGGCCGAGTGCAGACGCCGACCGACCGCTCACAGAATGCAGACAGACCAGCGGAAAGCCTGGATATGGACAATAGTGACAGCCAGTCAGCAAGTGGATTCATGAATGTATACTGTACATATAGACAATATGTTAGGCCAATAAAAAAGACTATATACCAAATTTCCCACTTTAAACAAAAGAAGCCTGTCGGCTGCGCAGCCGGAATATAGCGATATCATCCGCTCCAGACTGGTTCACATGGCAATTTTGTAACACAGACCAGGCTTTCCTCCGAGGTGGAAAGCCTGGTGATGCGAGGTTAGTTGTAACTTACCTCTCATCATGTAGAAGTTTGACAAGGGCTCATATGTCATCTTTATTTTGTGGCATCATAATGTGCCTTTGCACCTCCTGAGAGCATTTTTGCACCAGGCTATACTGAAGGGAAGATGAGTTCTGCATTGCAGACTATCAAGGTTTTCCAGAGCACTCATAAACGTTTTAAATTATACTTTTTTATTTAGTGCAAACCGTTTTACTACGTATAGGAAGTTCTGTAATGATTGGTGGCTTACATTTTACTTAGGGGAGACAAGAGCTACTGATGCCAGTGGTGGTATATGCCCAAGTAAATAAAGTACATTAAGAAGTGAAATATATTTTTTTATATTAATGCATTATTGAAATTGCAATTTAGAAGGACATTTTCCAAAATAGTGAAAATAGTGATACTCTATAAATGCACCAAGTCTCTGTACGTGTGTAATCCACATATCGAGAACCGTTAGCCCCACCGACTTCAAATTCGACACACATGTTCCACACCACCACAGGGAGTGCAGTGCCCGGTGTCGCATCGGTCGGACCCACGGTTGTCCAGAAGTGCCCCAAAAAGGCTCCTGCCCAGGGTCCATATATGGAGCTGGCCTGTTCTGACATCATTCTGACGTCTGCATAGACTCCATATTTGGGCATGCCTGACAAAGTTCATAATAAACTACTGGGAGCTTAAGAACGGTGTGCGGACATTATACCTTCTTTCTGTATGGTATATTTTTGTCCTGCACCCGTCAACATTTTTTGAGATGTGTGTTCTTCCCGTTTGGATGTTCTCTCATAAAAGTGACACAGACCTAATATCTGGGTGGGGCATGCATTTCCAACTTGCATTGTTGGGAAATGCATGCCCCACGGGCAAGTCTCTGTACGTCTGTACGTGTGTAATCCACGTAACTCGAGAACCGTTCGCCCCACCGACGATACACCACTGTCCAGAACCAGCACAAACGCCTCTGCCAGGGCTCTGGACATGGCCCCTGCCCAGGATCTGGACAGGGCCCAAATTAGCCAATTGATCACAGCCTATAGATCTCCATATACAGCTGGTCTGTTCACAATGAACAGACCAGCAATGTCCACAATGTCAGAACAACAATGATGTTCTGACATCTGCATAGACTCCATATTTGGGCATGCCTCAAATAACTATGGGCATACAAGGGACAGAGACGACGGACAATGACTGGCGCATTCATTTCCAACTTGCATCGTTCCAAGTATAGGCCGGTCACCGCTCTAATATCTATCAATTAGGAAAATGAAAGCCCCCAAAAATATCTTAAAAAAAGGAAAACATTCATCCCAATTGTATATTAGCTTTGCTTGATGCCCTGTGTGAAGCACATTGAATTGCCTCATTGTTGAGATGTGCTACAGAATAGCCTTGCCTGGCCTAAATGTACTGTTCACCACTGATTGTGACAGCATGGGGCGGCGGTGGCTCAGGCGGTGGCTCAGGGGTAGAGTGCCTGGATGGTAACCGTAAGGTTGCCAGTTCGAACCTGGGCTCCCCCAGATTTACTGTCGAAGTGTCCTTGAACAAGACACTGAACCCCTAATTGCTCCCGATGTGCTAGTTGGTGCCTTGCATGGTTTCCGCTGCCATTGGTGTATGAATGGGTGAATGTAATGCACAATCTCTGTAAAGCGCCTTGGATAAAGGCGCTATATAAATGCACCATTTACCATTTTACAGCATCTGTCATGCTGAGTGTTCCTCTATTCAGCAGTTGTTCCCTCCTGCCCTTATGGAAACAAGCTCAGTCGAATACCTCATTACAATTTGTGCAATCGCATGCGTCCTGCTCTGATGTAGTCTTCCCATTAAACGTAGCAAAATGAGACAAAGCGCTCTGCCCTGAAGCCAACCTATATATATGACGAAACCATTACATGGTGTTTTTAATTACGCTTTGTAATTAAATGCAGAAACGCTGGTGTTCGAAAAGGCTGGAAGTTAAACTTTTTTTAAAACCAGTTTCCCACTTTAAACAAAAGAAGCCTGTTGGCTGCCGGACTATAGCGATATCATCCGCTCCAGACTGGTTCACATGGCAATTTTGTAACACAGACCAGGCTTTCCTCCGAGGTGGAAAGCCTGGTGATGCGAGGTTAGTTGTAACTTACCTCTCATCATGTAGAAGTTTGACAAGGGCTCATATGTCATCTTTATTTTGTGGCATCATAATGTGCCTTTCCACCTCCTGAGAGCATTTTTGCACCAGGCTATAGCCTACTGAAGGGAAGATGAGTTCTGCATTGCAGACTATCAAGGTTTTCCAGAGCACTCATAAACGTTTTAAATTATACTTTTTTATTTAGTGCAAACCGTTTTACTACGTATAGGAAGTTCTGTAATGATTGGTGGCTTACATTTTACTTAGGGGAGACAAGAGCTACTGATGCCAGTGGTGGTATATGCCCAAGTAAATAAAGTACATTAAGAAGTGAAATATATTTTTTTATATTAATGCATTATTGAAATTGCAATTTAGAAGGACATTTTCCAAAATAGTGAAAATAGTGATACTCTATAAATGCACCAGGATCTGGACAGGGCCCAAATTAGCCAATTGATCACAGCCTATAGATCTCCATATACAGCTGGTCTGTTCACAATGAACAGACCAGCAATGTCCACAATGTCAGAACAACAATGTGTTCTGACATCTGCATAGACTCCATATTTGGGCATGCCTCAAATAACTATGGGCATACAAGGGACAGAGACGACGGACAATGACTGGGGCATTCATTTCCAACTTGCATCGTTCCATGTATAGGCCGGTCACAGCTCTAATATCTATCAATTAGGAAAATGAAAGCCCCCAAAAATATCTTAAAAAAAAGTAAAACATTCATCCCAATTGTATATTAGCTTTGCTTGATGCCCTGTGTGAAGCACATTGAATTGCCTCATTGTTGAGATTGCCTGGCATTGATTGTGACAGCATCTGTCATGCTGAGTGTTCCTCTATTCAGCAGTTGTTCCCTCCTGCCCTTATGGAAACAAGCTCAGTCGAATACCTCATTACAATTTGTGCAATTGCGTCCTGCTCTGATGTAGTCTTCCCATTAAACGTAGCAAAATGAGACAAAGCGCTCTGCCCTGAAGCCAACCTATATATATGACGAAACCATTACATGGTGTTTTTAATTACGCTTTGTAATTAAATGCAGAAACGCTGGTGTTCGAAAAGGCTGGAAGTTAAACTGCTGTAACCATAAACATTATTATGCTCATGAACAACAGGCTTTGCTGTTTCTCCGGAAATCTGGTCAAACGAGAGTTTATAAGCGCTGATGTGCAGGAAGAACGAGAGAGTTTGACACACTCTAAATTGGTCAAGGCAGATGGCTAGAGAAATGCTAGCTCAGGGCGGGACAATGTTGGGGCTCCTGTAAAGTGTCTTGAGACAACTTGAAATTGAATTAGGAACAAAAACTCTGAAAGAGCTGTACTCTCCTATAGTCTTCTGTTTTGTGTCCTCCTTTTCTTTTGAGACTCTCTCTATCTCCTGTCAAGTTATTTTTCCGGTGTTCCGAATGCGAGGAGATGGATGCCTGGATCAGAATGAGGCAGGACCCCCCTGCTCCATTCCGTCTGTCTGTTGGCAAAATATGTCCAAAACAGATCTTCATGAAATGTGATGGGAATGAGCAGTTATAAGTTGCCACCCATGTGAAGCTTAATGTTTGTGTTGAAAATGTCAGTGGTCAAGGTCAAAAGGCCCCATTCGCGTGCGCAATTCACATGCGTGTAACACAATCAAGAACGACCCTTTTTGCGTTTGCGCCCCCTTTGAATGAACACTTGTGAATTCAGCGAACTGCCAGCACTATCGCCGCTGCTCCCATAGAGTTAAACAACACTGGATCCGCTATTTTTGAGTCTCCTCCCACCGAGTGGTTAAGAAACTGTTGGAAGACCAAACACACTAGCTGAGGTTCCTGTATTGTTTGTTGCGTAGCTTTACATTGGAATCGGTGACCTATGAATACGGTTTTGATGGAAGCAACAGCTATAGAGCACCGAAGTCTGACGTCAATATTGGTAGAGGGCGCTAAGTCCACAGGTTCATGTACTTTTTATTTGCATTGTAATCCCCATAGGGGATTTTAGATCGCCATAAGAACTGTGATTGAAAGATAAGCAAATCATCCAGGCCGTTTCACTCATATGGATATGAGGAATCAATTGAAAGAAAATGCTAATGTTACTGCTGCTGAATTAACAAATATCGCTGAGGCAGTTTGTTTATTTTTGGACCACAATACTTATATGAGAGGATTTTAAGATGACCCCATGTTATTCTCCATAGAGAACCAGGGGATGGGTGAGTGACGGGCACTGCAAGCTGCGGGCCCTGGTGATTAAGCACCAGTACATTCCATTAATTCCGTTAATCTGGGCCTGAGGTCAAGGTCAATCTGTAGAACAGATTAGTAAAATAAGGTAATAGAGCACCATGCGGTGAGTTTGTAGATCTGATAATTTAGCTTGTAGATTTGCAATTTTCAGAAAATTTCTGGTAATAAATTAATTCACATCACTTTTCTTATGGGGGTCCAGTTACAATCAACAAATGATCCCCGTGACTTATACTCATATGGATAAGAAGCATCAGCTGACAGTGAAAACATACGAATTTATCCAAAGGGGGAGAAAAGACCCTGTGGTATTTTCAATAGAACTTTTTTTGTTTATCTCTTTGTTACTCTGTCTGCACATCTGTCCAGTGGTGGAAAAAGTACTCTCATTTCTTACTTAAGTAAACGTATCAATACTGTGTCAAAGTCCAGAATTGTAAATGTACAGTTTACAAAATGTATTGGCATTTGGCATCAAAATGTACTTAAAGTACCAAAAGTAGAAAGTACTCATTATGCAGCATTTTGTCCCATTCCACAAGTTTTCAAATATAAAATGTATAAGCAAAGAAATATCTTCTTTTGGATATGTGGCCCGTGCTCAAGGTATACGTAGCCCCTCAAGTGCTGGAGAAAATACTCTAATGAACAAAAAATGCCTGCAAATTGTACTTGAGTACAGTACTTGAGTACATTTGACTGTACATCACTCCACCTGCCACCAGCACGTGGTTCTATGCACACCTTCTGTTTGCCTTTAAATGGTAAGTGGTGCATTTATATAGCTCCTTTATCCAAGGCGCTTTACAGAGATTGTGCTATTATCGCCTGCATGTAAATTAAGGTCATTGTGATTAAGACACTTACAGTATTACCTTTTCCATCTACACATGCAGCCATTCTCTGAGTTATCGTCCTTGTCAGACAACTTTTTAATTACTTATTTGAATGCACAAATTAATATGAATTCACAGGGAAACAAAGGTAACAGGGATAGACAGCTCATGGGCACATATAGGCTATGACACCTACTCTCCTCCACACAGCCAAGGTTTAAGAAATGTGAAAATGTGTGTTAAATGATTGACAGCTTGTGTATGAATCATGAAGATCCTAGCCTGTGAATTGCTCAGTGCCACATAATTGCCTTATGTGTCCTTCCTTTTGTTCGACTGCAAAATAATTTATTAAATGAGACTGACATTTATTAAAGTAACATTTTAATTTAATTTTAATTTGCCTCAGGCATATTGTGGAGAGTAATTATAAGTGAGTGAGTCAATGGTAATAGAGTTTAGTTTTGCTTTTTTAAAGTTCCAATTAGTGCACCTGTAGTTTAGAAAGACCCTTGAATGTTTTTACTTGAGTATCAAGTATCAATACCGCGATGAAAAAATACTTCAAAGTAAAATGCATCAAAATAATTATACTTGAAGTACCAAGAGTTAAAGTAGCCTAATCATTATGCAGAAATTGCAGAATATCCCATTGCAAGTTTTCAAAATGTAGGCCTAATACAAATCATTTTTAAATAGAAGATCTACAATCTTACAACTCGTCGAAATGCGATGCAGTGTGAGCTTGTACATCGGCTACTTTCAAATATCCAAGATATATATAGAGCTTAAGGGGTTAATGTATGTTTAGTAATACAAATCTAAATCTAACAATAAACCAGTAGCCTAACTAAAGTTTCCAAATAATTGTAGTGGAGTGAAAGTACAATATTTTTCTCTGAGATGAAGTGGTAAAAAGTACATTGTACTTAAGTAAATGTACTTAGTTACTTTACACACCGCCAAGAAACATTTTGAGCAGCAAGGCAGTATTTTTCGGTTGATGTAAGTTATGGTCACTTACAGTATGATGAAATGCTTACTGATTACAGTGCCTCGAAGCAGGTTCTGGGGAATAAAGTATTTTTAGCCTTATGTGTGAGGGGCGCTCTTGTCATCGCCGGCTTGAAAGCCTCCTATAGGCCTACTGTATAAAACATATCAATGTTTGTGTTACACAATGATTGTGTTTACACTATGACGTAAAATTGTCCATTCATTTTCAAATAATTTCATGTTTGTGTATAGGACTGTCAGGATATGATTTTAGGACCCAGAAGCGGACGGAAACAGATTGAAGGTTAGCCATGGTTCATGACTCTCGTATTCATACGAGAGTCATGAAGAAACTGCACCCCGTTTTTGGCGCTCGCTACATTTACAACTTTTCCGTATATATAAACATTCGGAATTCAAATATAAAGTACTCACAATTTGTCCCACGGGTGTTAGTTAGTTACAGCACCAGCGATTAGAATTTTCGCGTTGTTTAATGAAAATCATTTTTATCCGAGCTGTTATTTTGCCATTGCTTTCAACTACGCACCCCTATCGGTCGGGAGTAGGGTGGCACTCGGTGTGTTCGATATAGGTACGCTGACCGCCCTGCCAATACAGACTAATAGGCGAGTGCGCTCCCGGTGTGCAACTGTGGATTTCCCAAACGAACCCCGTTTGAATAAAGTAGCCGGGGAGCTCGGATAAAAATGCTTTTTATTAAACAACGCGGGATGCAGCAATTCTAATTGCTGGTGCTGCTACTAACTAACAAATTGTGAGTACTTTATATTTGAAATCTGAATGTTTTTCATATATACGGAAATCTTGTAAATGCAGCGAGCGCCAAAAACAGGGTGCAATTACTGCATGACTGTCATGATAATCATCATGGCAGTCATGTTTCAGGGCTAATTGAAGGTTAAACAGAGTTTTAATTGTAATTCAGCAGTTCACAGGAAATTAAGTCCAACAGCAAGTCCATGAGCATGAATCCACAAAAAACCCTGGCAATCAAAACCAATATCCGGCAGGCAAAAGGAAGGTCAGAATCCAGGCAGGTGGTCAAAAAACAAAGGCTAAATGCAAGCAAAACTGGTGGGACTGAGGCAGAGGAGCAGAGAGCACAGGGACACAGGAATATAATCTGGCAGAGAACAAAGAGACAAGCAGGGTTTAAGTAGACTGAGTGTGACAAACGAACAGAGTGCAGGTGTGAAGCTCCACTCTGATTGGCTGATTGAGAGTGAGCAAATGAGTGGGAGTGATGGCACTGGAATGACAAGAAATGACAATTAGTCAGGGCAGAAGCACATCTGGCAACAACTAAAAGTATAGTCACACCCACAGGCAAGCCCAGACCCAAGACTCACTGTATTCCTGACAAGGACAAAGTTTGTGCATGCACACACACTAAAAGCTGGACATAGGAGGCCCTCAAAGAATACCACAAAATATATGTACTGTACTGTACTGTACCATAAATCAGTTCTGATTGAGTGGGCAGCATTTTTAGAGAAATTTAGACCCACCTGACCATTTGCCATCAGTGCTGATGGAAATTGTGTTACAGTCAAAGAAGGAGAACACAGATGGATAGATAAACTGAATGATAATGGTATAGTTTTCTATGCATTTCGGGGGGTTATGGGAATTTACAGGGATTTGCCACCCCCTCCACTGCAAATCCCTGCACACCCCCCTATATATTCGTCCTGCCAGGGGTGGGTCAGGCTAGAACCGGCCCTGCCTTTAGAAGCCTCATGTATAATTTGTCCTACGGGAATGTATATATCTACAAGATTTGCTATGGTTTCTTGGTCCACAGCTAAATGATGGAGAGTTGGTAACCAAATTGGACCTTATTAGATCTATAACTCGTGAGTGTGTAAAGTGTAAAATGAAACCAAAAGGACCCTTATGGTTCCATTTCACGCTCTCAAGATTATTGTTAAACATCTGCATTGCTTAATTTACAAGAAGCCTACACAATTAGAGAATGTAGAAGACTAATTGCTATTCCTACGGTCCCAACATCAATACAGCTTGGGATTGTGGACAAAATCTTACAATATAACAAAATATTATAATATTAGGCAACATCTCAGCAAATGGTGGTCCGTCGCTCAAATGTCAAATAAATACTGGACCTTGATATGAAAAGGGTTGAAAACCACTGAAAAACAACATTAAGCAATGTTGTTTTTCAGTGGTTTTCAGCTGCTGCCTCAAGGCAACGCCACTTATTGTAATTATGTGCCAGGTGGAAGAAAATAATCCATTTGCATGGAGACTAGAGATGACTCCAGCTGTGCAGAGATGCACAATGCTCTTCTACATTCTGAATACAAAATAGACAACAGCACCACTTGCTGGAAAAACAAACATGCATTTATCAAACTTGATCAAAGTCTGCTGCTGACATCTAGTGGGCGATTTGAATCAACACAAGTAAAAATGTATTTGAAACGTGTAATGTAAAAACATCAAAAGGACCAGGGTTCAGCTTACAGTAGCCTATGTCGGAGCCAGTGGGTGATGAATTCTCATAAGGAAGGGGGTCTACTCTGAACCCTCATGGAAACATACAAGTCATGCATCCATTTCCAATAATTATTTGAATCGCAAATTATGCAATATTTCAATCAGATGAGTGGTCTTTTTTATGTTAAGAGAAAAGGACTAGAGCAAATAATGAAACAATTACAAAATGCATCAGAGAACTAAATGTACTATATTCTCTCAGTATGTATGCACTTCACCCCTAGGGTTCGGTGTCAGGACCCGGGGTGTGTTTGGACCCATGTGTTTTGGACTCATATATAATATGCATAACTCACTTCAAAGTATACTCAGGAAACCAAGGTGGACAATAGGCCTACATGAAGACTTTACTTAGCCGCAATTTGCAACACTAGATATTTTTATAATGGGATTAATCTAGAGTTGCAATACCCTATATAACTTATACTTAAACACAGTTAACACACGCAAACACTGAAAACATACACACAGTTCAACACATACTGAAACCCGGGAAAAGCAGAACAATGAACCAGCACAACCGCAAAACAAAAAACATGGTAATGACATTTAGAACATTTAGAAAACTTTCCTGGGGGTCTTTATGTGTGTAACATCATGTGGTTTTAGATACTGGACTACATGTTTTCTCAGTAAGACAGCTCTCCCCCTATCCACAAGGAGGAGCAGTGCACCAAAGCATTATGGGAATTGTAGTCCAGGAAGGAAGTGAGCCCAGGTGGAGCTTCATTTCCTTTTTTTTTTGCCATAATTTTAATCCCACAATTTTGTAACACATCTTTCAACCAGTTCCTTTCCCCTCCATCAGGCACCCTGGCTGGCCAGGGGGAGGCAGTTTAGAGACCATGAGGATTACTGCATGTTTTTGTGAGGATACCTACCCTAAGGGACACGGGGAGAACATGCAAACTCGACACAGAAAGGCCCTTTCACCAACCCCGCCTCAGGTATGGGCACTGATGACGCAGAGGAGAGGACACAACGCCAGTGCCCACAGCGTCCCGAGCAGGAATCGAACCCAGGACCTTCTAGGAGCTTAATTTCCATCCACCAGCTGTTTAAAAAGCCATAAGAGACTCCTGCTCTAAGCGGCAACTGGCATCTTCGTGAATCTACTGTGTGGATGCACCCATTCAAGGACTCAACAGGGGTGAAGGGATAAGCAGCAGAGGGGAAACAAGGGGGGGAACATCAGGGAAGCGACCCAGGCGTGGCACACTCTGGGCACAGAATGTGACATGGGGAAGCAACATAAAATGCAAAAGGAGTGGAATTTCAAATTGAATATATTTATTACATCAAAATTTTGAACATTACAAAAATGGACAATAGGCTACAAAGGAAAACCTAATCTAACTAAAAGAACCCAACTTCAAACCTAAGCTAAACACAAATCACATAACATAACTCAAATACCTTGCAGTCTAAAGAACTGAGCGGGTCATAGAGCTATCTTTCTCAAGGCAGGTTATGGAAACACAGTCTGTACAAAAGGCGTTCAGGTGAAGTATAGGCAGGACCATGACCAATCTGCGGAGAGAGCCAATTGGGCCAGTCTCCAGTGATCTAGCCAGGTTCCCAGCCTTATTCATCTGCGAAGAGAAAAGCCTGGTCACGACCTAAGGCAGCTCAGTGTATAGCCGGAATTGTCATCATTGTAATAATAACCATGATGCTATTTTAAAGCAATATGTAGGCTACTGTATCAAAGCTTCGTGTTGTGAATTATCTGCATGCTGTCTGAATGGCAGCCTCTGGTGGACATTCCCCATTCCCTGCATCCATAATGAGACACCTGCTTTCCATCACACCACTCAACTCACTAGCCAATCACAGTTTAGGTGTGCCACATAAGCAGTCATTTATTCTGAGGTTCACGGCACACTGGCACAATACTGAGCGACAAAGGGTCTGTTGAATTTACTAGTTTTACTTTTAAGGTATAAAGTTAATGTGAGTATTAGTATGTATATTTTAACAACATTATTTAACAAAATTAATAACATAACATTATTTATACTTGATGGGGAATGTATTGCTCAATATCTAAACATGTTATTTTCCCCCCACTTTCTAATACAAATGTTTTATTTTTATTTACAATTATTATCTTAGTTTTGATGATGCAACATTTCTGGCAGTATGTATTTCATAGTACTAACTGAATGAAAATAATTTCAGATGGTCAAAGAAAGCTCCTGTATGTGAGTCACTATATGGTACGTTTTTGCTTTGTTCTTGAATGGATCAAAATTTTGTGTGTGTGTGTGTGTGTGTATGCATTTGTGCGTGTGCGCACAGTATACTACACACTACGACATTGTTTTATTCGTGTCACCTTTCATTTCTCTTGGAAGCAGACAGATAAGCAGCATGAGCACTGTGCCAAGTGTTTCAACGCACACTGTCAGGCCCCAGTGAAGATTGCTGTCTCGTGTCCTGTCATCAATTGCCGCAAAGGCTGCGCTGCCGTCCTGCACATGTGTAAGGAAGAGGAGCACCAGCTTCTCTGCCGCAACGAGAAGGTGCCCTGCTTAAACGTGAGATATGGCTGTCCCTTCACCATGCTTCGACACAGGCTTGCCAAGCATCTGGAAGTCTGTCCCGCCAGCATTGTCTGCTGTTCGAGGGCGTGGATCTGCTGGCCCGTCTCCGGCGACACAGACACGGCTTTCTACCGAAATGTGTCAGGAGACCTACAGAGCGAGGGACACCTGGACGTTGCGATGGCCCTCAGGGACCAAGAGCTACTGTTCGGGTCCATCAAAATGAAAAATATTTTCCCCGAATTGATAGAGGAATTCGAGGGATGTCCTCGTCACGCTATGGCTGTCGGAGTCCACATGTGCATCCAAATGGAATCCGTCATCAGAAGGCACAACAAGTCGAGCTCTGCTTTCAGACGTGACTGCGGCCGCTTCTTCCGCCGCGATGAGTACCCCTCCCATTCCAAGAACGTGCACTCGGACATCCAAGCGGGCCTCGACGGCTGGTTCCAACAGAGATGCCCGTTGGCTTATCTGGGCTGCTCTTACAGCCAGTCGAGATTCCGCCCCTGCCGTCAGCAAGCTACGGTAAGATACTACACTGACCTCTGCACCTTTGCCCTCCGACCAGCGGTCCCCCTGTCACTTCACCAGGGAGGGGACACCCTTGGCACTTGGCGAGGAGAGAGTGCTCGCAATGCAGATGCTCTCGCCGGACTGCCCTTTGAGATCCTGCAGCACATAGCCAGCTACCTGGACAGCTTCACCTTATGCCAGCTGTCACAGGTCTCCCTGCTGTTCAGGGAGCTCTGCTCCGGCCTGCTGCAGCAGAGGGGGATGGTCTCCCTCAAGTGGGAGAAGAAAACATACTCCTACGGGGGCACCTCGTGTAGATGTCTCCAGAAAGCAAGTATTTGTTTATTTTAACCACTTATACCCTCCAAACCAAAAATAGCAGATCTTCAAGATCACATTGCTTCCTGTGATGTGTAGATCTGCTATTTTTTACTAAAGTCGCCCCCAGCACATGGATGCTGGGGTTCAACTGGTTTACACTCCTCATTTGCATAAAGTAGTGTTCTTATGCAGCATGCTTCAAGGTTAAATGAGGAAGCACTTCTCAATGTTTCAGAATTCACATCTGTGAGGTTCAGACTTTGTTTATACAGTAGATTAACAGATTAAAGCAATATAAACTTGAAGGAGACAGTTTGATGGCGAATAGATCCTACAGTAGTGTTTGTATTTTGTATTACTTTGTTTGCTGATAGAGAAAGGCACCCCGTGCTCTCTGCATTCCAGCTCATTTGATCCTTCCGGGATACTTTATGCATTGTTTATTTTTAATTTATTGTGAAGGATAGATTTATCTCATCCGTCTCCTGTAATCCTCACAGTACTGAAGTTTGAGAAGTTCGTACAGATGACTGATGTGCTGTTTGAAACTTAATTACTTACAATTTACAATTTACAATTTAGGCATTTAGCAGACGCTCTTAATCCAGAGCGACTTACATTTAGGCAAGAACAAAAGCATGGGAATACATCACATAAAAGCATTTATCATGAAACATGCGTAAGCTAAGAAGGTAACAGTGGAATATCTATATGATGAAACTATACATACACTATACATAATAAACTATACATATTCACTACTATGCTATACATATGTACTATGGCGTGCTATGACTATATACAATACAATTATAGTGCTGTCTACATAACATGCTATAAGTCTAAGTCAAATGCTATCTAAGCCAACAGAAATTCTATCTAAGGGGTTAGGGTAAGTGCTATGGGCCATGATGGAGTCTGAAAAGGTGGGTTTTCAGGCTACGGCGGAAGATTGGGAGTGATGCTGCAGTTCTGACTGCAATGGGAAGTGCATTCCACAGTTTTGGAGCCAGAAGGGAGAAGAGTTTGGGACGTGTGGAGCGTTGTCCCGGCGTTTTTAGTGAGGGTACTTCCAGTTTCCCTGCGTTGGCTGATCTGAGTGCGCGGGAGGGTTTGTAGGGTTCAATCATACTTGTAAGATATGGGGGAGCCATACCTTTGGTTGCTTTGAATGCCAGCATCAGAGTTTACTTGATGTGTGTTATGATTCTATTGGTTATGAACTTAGTTGGCTATCATTCTGCTTACATTGATAGATAAAAAATAAAATAAAAAGATTTTGGCAAACAGACGATGCAATATTCAAAACTAATAGGATATAGGCCTACTGTATTAAAGCTTTTCGTACAACTGCAAATGTTGGTGAGTTTGACATAATTTAATACAATTAGATAGGACTTTGTCTGTTTGGATGTATGGGCGGTCAACGGCAAATTGTGGCTAGTTTCCACCCTGCCATTAACTTATGGTAAGATGACCACCGTGTGCTTTAAGGTCTTGAATATTCAAACATGAGCATCTCAGAACATCTGTAGCTCCAACGTTTTGGAAGATAGAGGCATGTTTTTTTGGGGTATTTCGCCCTGGATAGAAAAAAATTCACAGGCCCTAAGTGGTTCGCAGCGGTCATATAACCAAGAACAGTTGAGATATTCTCCGCTAAATGAAGTGCATACATATCTTAGCCAGGTCCTGGAGTATACTATGACAACGTATATCATTAGGTTCCCAAGTTGCATCGTTCCCAAGTAGGCCGGTGGCCGACTGTGACGAGCACGTACAGGTCTATAATTGTGAAAATAGCCGATCTATGCACTGTGAGGTGTCGTGAGCTTGCAGATCGGTTATTTTCAAGTTGTTTTCCTCTTTCTTATTATTTGAAATCTTTATTTATTTTAAGGTATTAAAAAGGTCACCTCACTGTCCTCTGACCCGAGCGCCACAGGTTGAGAACCACTGCATGGCTACCAGGTCATTCATACTGCTATATCGGTTCCCTGACTGTCACTGTTAACTTATTTTGGAGCTCCTGTAAAGCCTGATGTATAGCTGGGAGCTGGAGACTGCATGACAGTCTGGCTAATGCGAGACTAAGTGATGGAGGAATTCATGCTAACATTCAATTCAAACTCTGCTTGGGAGATGGAGACTCCATGAGAGTCTGGCTAATGCGTGAGAAAGTGATGAATTCATGCTAACATTCAATTCAAATTAGTTTTTCATGATCTGTTAACTAAATAAATTAACGCTACACTTATCGACTGAATCCCCAAGGGCTCTATAGTTCCCCTCCGATTTCCGCGCTACACTAAATATCTGGATTAAAAGTACAAAAGTATTGGTATCATAATGTAGGCTACCAGCCTGTGAGGCAACCATCAATAATGCTCTTCATCATACTACAGTACAGTGGCGGAAGGTTCCTATAACGGCAGTGGGTGCAGCCACACATATTTGCGCTGCGGCTGGCTGCTATTAGCTCTTAAAAGAGCCGTTGTGTTGTGTTATTATTTTGCCAGTGGGTTCTTCTGCTCCTGTGCACCCTCGGAGTTGACGCCACTGCTACAGTAGCTGTGGCACACGGAAAAATAGTGTTCCAAAAATAAACAAATTATCCCAGCGGTTTGACATATAATATATGTCAAACCGCTGGGATCATTTGTTTATTATCCATAATATTATTATGGATATAAAGCATCAATAATTGACGGCATGAAAACGCTAATGTTAGGGCCGATTCATACTCCTATTTTAGAGCCGAATAGAAGTCGGTTCGGCTCTGTAGAGCCTACAATTTGAGGTTTGGGGGGGCGGGTACCGTCCTAAAGTCGGCTCTTCTGTGCTACTGAAAATTTCTGACGAGCCGAAATCATTTCGGCACTACAGTGCCGAAACAGCAGTAAAATAGAAGTATGAATCGGCCCTTACTGTGGCCAAATTATTTTTTTGTTATAAACAGACTGTATAAAATATGAGTATAAAATATGAGTGACTGACTATTGCAATTAAACGATACAACGCCATGCATCTCCTTGACAATATCACAATTTGTTTATTTTCTGACCACAATTCTTATATGAGACGATTTTAAGATGACCCAATATTCTCCCTGTAAGGATGATTATTGATTATTCATTCTGATGTGTATAACTCAATCTGCAGGTGTGGGAGTTCAGCTGTGGGTTCTCCTCGGTGGACAGATGGTGCTTCAACGACGAGGTCCCATCCATGTCGGAACATCTCAAAGTCTGCTCCTTCTACGAGAGAGACGCCCGCACGGAGCCCGTGGCTTTACCCAGCGACACAGCCGCGGGCAAATGCATACAGGATGTTTAAAAAAAGAAAAATCCGAAATAGTAGATGAACATGCTGTGATGCGCTGTGAGCTTGTATATCTGTTAGGGCTGTCAATCGATTAAAATATTTAATCCGATTAATCGCATGATTGTCCATAGTTAACTGTGATCAATCGCAAATTAATCGCATATTTTGTATACGTTCTAAATATATCTTAAATCAGTGGTTTTCAAGATTTTTCATATCAAGGCCCATTATTTATTCTGCATTTGAGCCACGGACCACAATTTGATGACATTTAGCCTTCCAGACCCAAACTAAAGAACTGTATTGATGGTACCATTACGAGAGATAACAGGCCATGTTGATCAAAATAACATGTTTTCAAAGTTTTCTAATTGTGTAGACTCACTGGGAGAGAGAGAGAGGGGGAGAGAGGCGGGGCTCAGTGACTGCCGGCATTCACATGCATGCGTCTCTCAACCATTCTGTCAAACTTCACAGTGCGTTAATCGCGCATTAAAAACATTAGTGCCGTTAAAAGGATTGTGAGTTAACTAGTTAATAGTGCGTTAACTTTGACAGCCCTAATATCTGTTGTAATTTCTGACAGTCTCTAGCGTTCAATAGTCAGTAATATCAGTAATATGGTGACATCAGAATGACCAGTTCTCAGCCTCAAGGGCCTGGTCTCTTGCCCTTTGAGGCCCTTTGTTGATTAAATCCAATTTCAACCTGGCGTCCCTATTCTGTGCAAGAAAACACTGACCAGAATTAATAAGCCGCTTTATTGAGAGCAATTTTTTTGTTGAAAGTATAGTATCGATTAGTTAATTTATTGTTATCCCTTAAACAATGAACATAGTAGCCATAATTTGAATGAATAGTGGGAATTTGTTATAAAGCAATAGGAAAGTTACTGCAGCTTTCATGAGACACAGGCATTCACAGAAATGATACAGGCTATTTCAAAATAAACAACAAAAATGGTAGGTTTCATAGACATTTCTTGGTATTTCTTATCCATGTCTAGGCTATTATTTTATTTGCATATTTAATATGCGTATACATCGTCTATAATTTTCCTAATGATAAATATGTTCTGTATTCATTCGAATACATAATATTATGTGAAACTAAACATATGTGTTTGTTTAGATAGTGTTGCCTGTGATTGTGTTTGCATTTTTCTCATTAATAGCTGGTGAAAAGCTTATTTTCTTGTACATACCTGTATGGAGTACCTTTAACCTTACCAAAATGAAATGTTGTTGGTGATGGTTCACCTTTTCAGAATACAAGTTCTGACATCTAGTGGTGACAAACGGAACTACAAGTATTCAATACAAAATAATTACACCATGTTATTTGATTACAAATTGACATTTTTTTATACAATGCAATGTTACCAAGACGAAAATGTACTTTTGAATACTTTACTTGAGTATGTACTTTGTCCACCACTGGCCAAAGTACAGATGGAGAAACTGATAGTTTCTCCAGCTGATAGTCCGGTGACTATCAGTTTCTCCATCTGTAATTGTCCAGCTATTGCATGTCAGGCACGTCGGGCATGTCTGGGTTGCGTAGTTTGTTGATCACCTCCGTCAGCATTCGGTTGCACAGGGCAGCGTACGGATTGAGCGCCACCGCCTGCTGCCGTGCAAATGCACTGCCCAGCGTGGCTGCCCTCTCGAAGTCTTCCCTGGCCTCCTCATCACGCCCCGCTAACCTGAGCAAGAGCCCTCTCTGCACCAGTGCTTGGCACATGGTGCGGCCGCTGCCTCCACTCAGAGATATGGCACGGCCCAGATCCTCCATGGCCTCTGGGGAAAGAAAAGGGAGAGCTTTAATTTGAGTTTTCATTTATTTAACCCAGTGGTTCTCAACCAGTGGAGGGGGTTCCAGGCAGGTGGTCTCCAGCTAAATGATGGAGAGTTGGTAATCAAATGGACCCTTATAGACATTTAACTCTTGAGAGCATAAAATTAAACTAAATAGACCCGTAATACAGGTCCATTTGGTGTCAAGAGTTAAGTTATTGTTAAACCGATCTGCATTACTTAATTTACGTTTAAGTAAGTCTGCACAATTAGACATTGTAGAAGAATTGTTATTTTGATCAACGTTTGCCTGTTTTCTCTCCTAATGGTACAGGTCTACTACCAAGTTACCAATCTCAATACAGCATGGAAATGTGGACATATTGTTTAGTTTTGCGTCATCAATGCTCAAATGCAGAATAAATAATGGAACTTCATATGAAAGAGGTTAAAAAACCACTGCTTTAACCACTTATACCGAAAGCTTTCCTCAGGATACGGAGGGTAGGAGAGAGACAAAGCCTTTGCAGAAGATAGCAGATCGGCACGCTTACAACCACACGCTGTAAGCTTGTCGATTGGCTATTGTCAGCGAAAGCTTTCCCCACAATAACAGAAAACTGAAAATACCCTAGTATAGAGCCCTGAGGGACTCCAGAAAACCATAGGGTTTATATGTGGTTACTATGGGGAGATTGTTGCTCACACAGTACAATGCCACAAAGTGTTTAGCCTGTGTTGCTGTGTGATTACTGGTACTCAGTAATGTATTTTCTTTGCAATTAAGAAAAATGATGTATGATGAATCGATGTTGTATGATGACAGGAGCGCCCCTGCTCCTGTCATCATACATCATCATACATCGCCAATCACAATCGGCGTCCTCACTTGTCTGCCCTCACTTTTTATCCTCAATACGTACATTGCCAATCAAATCATCACTATGGGGTGCTCAACCAATCAAATCACCGATATGGGATACACACAAACAGCCAAACCGGGGCATCGGAAGGGCTAGCGCCCCTCAAAATGAATAATGTTGTATTTCTTATAACTTTATTTCCAAATGTAAGGGTGGAGGGACGATGTTTTAAGCGACTATGCCGGTCTCCTTAGCCATGCATGCCGTGTGCTCAATCCCACTAATTAGGGATCCCCCTGGTGCTGAAAATAGTTTCCCAACACCTTTTTACAACAACGCTTTAACCACATGAACCCTTTCCATTTCCACTTGCCATTTTCATACAACAGGGAAGAGGACGTCATCAGTTTGTGATGTGTTTGTTGTATAATACTATAGGCCGTATTGCCTACAGTGTCTACATTATGTTATGCAGAGCGTATAAGTTGGGCATATGATATGACCTATATAGGTCTACGTGTATATGACTTTGGACCTACTGTACAGGCATTTATAATTGGGGTGAGCTGCAGCACTAAAGAATGCATTGTCAAACACATCACGCACAGCAGTCTCAGGTAACTCTATCAGATATAGATCAAGCTGCTCAGTGTTCTAAACTATCAATATCAAAGCTGTATAACGTCGCTGTCAGACGACCTTTTATCTCCATATTTCAACTCTCCCCTTTTTTATTAATAAATTAATGCCCTGACCTATGGCATAGCCCACTTTGTTGCATGAAAGTGTCTCGCCAAAGTATAGAAGATATAGGCAATCTACAAGCTCAGCATGTGATAATCTCTGCCTATGATAATAATGCCTAAAGTAGCCTAAGTTTAAAGTGGTTCAGTCTGTCTGTGGGGTTTTATAAACATGTTATAATGAAATGAGTCACCTTATAGGCTATAGCTTTAACCACTTTAACCATTATTTTAAACTTTAGCTATATTGAACAATTGCAGATCTATAAACTCTTAGACCGGCACCGCGCTACAAGCTTGTAGATCTGCTATTTTTGAAAACTTTTGAAAACGTGTGCAAATCTTTGAATATTATATTATTTCACAGCAAACATTTTAAACTTAAATCTTTGCTTCTCGGAGGTCCCTGAAACAACCTATATTTTGAGATGGGGGTCTGCGGCTAAATACAGATCATTCTGGGGGTCCTTACATGAAAACGAATATGTGTAGCATAGCATCATGATGTGTAGGCCTACAGTACCTGCGGTGTTCCCTTGCAGACGCAGAGCCTGTGCACGGTTGTTGTAGGCCGAGGCTCGGCGAGGCAGGGCGTGGATGGCCTGGCCGAAGCGGAGGAGCGCGCCTTGCAGATCGCCGGCCTCCGCCGCGCTGACGCCCTGCAGCTCCAGCTGCTTCACCTGCATCAGCAACTCCCTGTCAAAGCCACTGTCTGGTAGCAACAGATAATAGAAAATGATAAATAAATAAAAGCACACACAAACATAAGGCCCAACATTCAAACTCAGCTGACAGGTATACTGTGGCAAAAAAAAGCAAAAACAGATTTATGTCCCCCAGACTTCAACTCCAGATTAAAATGTTGGGGAAATGGAAAATTGCACGCTATAGGGAATCAAAAATCTGCAGTGAGGTGATAAACTCTAGGAGAAAAAAAAAGCTTTTTACCATCGTCAGTTAAGTTGTCTTCCTGGTTCAAGCCAGGGATGTCTCCAAAAGGCGTGTTGGGGTTGAAGATAGCCTGCAGGACGGCTCTGTCGTGTTCTGAAGACATCTCTCACTGATGACTGCACGGGGCTGGAGCAAGAAAACACACGAGCTGTCACTTCAAACAGTCCTTTTCCCCTTATGTTCCCCCCATTCATCCCAGCCAATGGGAGCTAGGGGTGGACGGGGTGGACTTTGAGCAGCAGAAAACATCTGTATTGAGTTAACTCATAAAATGCAGGCCCAGGCCATGCAGGGTGGTTTTAAAAACAACTCAATAGAGAGGGAGAGGGACACAGTTGTAGTAGTGTGTGTGTGTGTGTGTGTGTGTGTGTGTGTGTGTGTGTGTGTGTGTGTGTGTGTGTGTGTGCGTGCGTGGTGCGTGCGTGCGTGCGTGCGTGCGTGCGTGTGTTTGACGTCACAGCTGACATCGGTATTATGACATTAGTGCTATAACATCAGTGTGTGCCTATAGTGTTACCCACTTACCCAGGTGTACTCCATTGGTTCAGCTGAGATGTTAATTCAGACCAGGGTATTACGGAGAAACACAGAGCCAACTGTGACTGAGCAGGATCGACTGAACTGGCTTACATCGGTAGTGTTTCTTGCCGGGGGTTTCAAAGGAAATGGCGTCTACCAAAGCAGATCCTGAGATGTCCCAGAGGATGGTGTGGGTGGACCTGGAGATGACCGGCCTGGACATCGAGAGAGACCAGATCATGGAGATGGCGTGCATTATCACAAACTCTGGACTCAGTGTTTTGGCTGTGGGGCCTAACCTGATAATCAAACAACCAGATGAGCTCCTGGATGGGATGTCTGACTGGTGTAAGGAGCATCACGGCCAGTCAGGGCTGACAAAGGCCGTAAAGCAAAGTAAGATCAGCTTGCAGCAGGCTGAGTACGAGTTCCTCTCGTTCATCAGACAGCACACCCCGCCCGGACAATGTCCTCTCGCCGGTAACTCTGTGCATGCGGATAAGAAGTTCCTGGACAAATACATGCCACAGTTCATGCAGCACCTCCATTACAGAATCATTGACGTCAGCACTATCAAGGAGCTTTGCAGGCGGTGGTTTCCAGAAGAGTATAAGCTGACACCTCAGACGAAAGCCTCCCACAGAGCCCTGGATGACATTCAGGAGAGCATTAAGGAGCTGCAGTTCTACAGAGCCAATGTGTTCAAATCCCCAACAGACAACAGTGCATCACCATCCTGTTGAATGGAGAAAGCAACAAGGATGTATCAACTGCATGTATTCTGGTTTGCAAAAATAAAAGATATCACATGCAGTAAGCGGCGCCTGGCAATGTTTGTTTAAAGTGCTCAAAACAAACATTAAAAGTCCATAGACTTAACTGCCGTATATGATACAATTAAACAAAGCCAGACATTGGAGGGGCTAGCACCCCTCAAAAAGGAAAATAATTAAATAATCATGAAGAATGATGAACGTTTTTCCTTTTACATTTTTTGTGTAGCTCCTATCACGGTGTGTGGGAGAAATGCAGGACGGGACCGGAGTACTGTAACCAGGCTTTATTGAAGATACAAACGGGATCACATGGTGCCTCACAGGGCTAGTAGACAGTTGACACAGGAACACACACGCGACGTGTCGTAGAAACAGTTAAGATAGAACACAGAACTACACAGGAGCAACACATAAATACCTACAAGCCGTGATGGCAATATTGTCCGCAGCTGAGTCCACAGGTGTCAGTCTATCAAGGGGGCGGGGAAACACAAGGGGGGTAAGGGTGAACATAAGGACGGCGGTCCAGGCGTGGTACGTCCTAGGACAGGACGTGACAGCACCCCCTCCCCAAAGGCCCGCTCCCCAGGGACCGAAAGCGAACAAGGAGGGCAGAACCAGAGTCCGGAACCCTCGTGGGGGGGGAGGGTGGGGTAAAGGGCAGGGGACTGATCAGGATCGCACCCCAGTGCAGTGACTGGCGCCGGTTAACCGGACCACGGGGCCCAGCAGACATGCCCGGAACGGCACCCCCGACAACGGACGCATGACAGGAACCCCCCTGGCATCGACCACGGCTAAGGTGGGAGTCGTCCTGCCACCGACAAGAATCGGGAGCCCACCGGACAGAGGAAGGGGAGAGCAGAGAGGAAAGCCCGTGTCCAGCATCGGGGCCAGGGAGAAAGGAGGACGAGGGGAACCGGGGGGGAGGGGGGACCGGGCGGCGGTGAGTCATTGATGGCTGGAAGCAGACTGCTGAGTGCGGACCCCCCACAGTCAGGACACAGAGGACGAGGCGAGGGCCTACTACCGACGAAGGACCCAGCAGCCCGTCAGCATCTCATCATCGCCGACCCGGGAGGGGGGGAGGGAACTAATGCAGGGGGAAAAGAGAAGTGTGAGAAACAAGACCAAACAAACAAGAACACACACAAAAGGAAAAACCCGTTCCAGTAACAATTTGTTTTAACCAACGAAAAGTATAAATTAAATGCGCCTCGCCGGTCTAACCGGACAGCGGGTGATAACATGGCCAGCAAGACCGCAGTAAAAACAAAGGCCTTCCCTGAAGACCTATTCATAGTCTGGATTTTCGGTGGTAAGGTGACCACCACTCCGGTGGTGAGCTGACCACCGGAGCTGAAATAACGTTGAGCGGTGGTGAGTAAAAACAGAGAGAAGGGCTGGAGTGGTGGCGGTGGTTTGCTCTTCACCGCGGCTCGTGACGTCATGTTGTAGTTCGGTGGTCACCCCACCACCGTAAATCCAGACTATGTATGAGCCTTAAGTCGCTGGGTCTTTTTCTCTGCCGACGCGAGCTGACTTAAGTTGTAAGTACACACTGTGTATATGTATAACTAGTTCTCAATGATGACGTAAGAAATATGTGGATTAAAGGACCCAATGCCAGAGTGTAATTGGTCTTCGATTGTGACGTAATGACGATGTGTTTTAGTGTTGGGAGGATTAAAGGTAATGCTCCTGTGTATACATGTATGTAATCTGGTCCCAGCAGATCAGGCACAATTTGCTGTTTTATTTGCATACGCATCAAAAGTGGGGGGTTGGCTGGGACGGTTATTGGCGCAAAGTAACCACAGTATACCGCTAATCAACTTACAAATTACATATATATAGTATATGTATAACTAGCTCTCAATGATGACGTAAGAAATATGTGGATTAAAGGACCCAATGCCAGAGTGTAATTGGTCTTCGATTGTGACGTAATGACGATATGTTTTAGTGTTGGGAGGATTAAAGGTAATGCTCCTGTGTATGTATGTAATCTGGTCCCAGCAGATCAGGCACAATTTGCTGTTTTATTTGCATACGCATCAAAAGTGGCGGGTTGGCTGGGACGGTTTTTGGCGCAAAGTAACCACAGTATACCGCTAATCAACTTACAAATTACATATATATAGTATAATTATGTATAACTAGCTCTCAATGATGACGTAAGAAATATGTGGATTAAAGGACCCAATGCCAGAGTGTAATTGGTCTTCGATTGTGACGTAATGACGATATGTTTTAGTGTTGGGAGGATTGAAGGTAATGCTCCTGTGTATACATGTATATAATCTGGTCCCAGCAGATCAGGCACAATTTGCTGTTTTATTTGCATACACATCAAAAGTAGCGGGTTGGCTGGGACGGTTTTTGGCGCAAAGTAACCACAGTATACCGCTAATCAACTTACAAATTACATATATATATACTATATGTATAACTAGCTCTCAATGATGACGTAAGAAATATGTGGATTAATGGACCCAATGCCAGAGTGTAATTGGTCTTCGATTGTGACGTAATGACGATATGTTTTAGTGTTGGGAGGATTAAAGGTAATGCTCCTGTGTATACACGTATGTAATCTGGCACCACTGCCGTATCAGGCACAATTTGCTGGGACGGTGCATACGCATCAAAAGTGGCGGGTTGGCTGGGACGGTTTTTGGCGCAAAGTAACCACAGTATACCGCTAATCAACTTACAAATTACATATATATATATAGTATGTATAACTAGCCCTCAATGATGACGTAAGAAATATGTGGATTAAAGGACCCAATGCCAGGGTGTAATTGGTTTTCGATGGTGACGTAATGACGATATGTTTTAGTTTACTTAATAATACTAGGTGTTTACATGCATAAAGTAGGTAGGTAGCAAATAGTTACACCTAATAATTAGACTTTTCAAACGTTCCTTCACAGAGATACTGAGACTTGACAGTTTATAGCGGTCGAAAGTACTTGCGCGCTCTGCTTGCGCACTAGTTGGCCATTTATGGCCTACTAGTGTGCAACAAGCAAGTATGCACTCGACAGAGTGCAGTTCTATTTTTATTTATGGAGCACCAATAAACCATTTGAAAATAGAATATTTAAATTTCAAATACTGTCTCAGCAGAAATGTGTAAATGGCTACACAATGGCACAACCCTTGGTTTTATGCAGGCCTGTTTTTTATTGAAGTGATGAACAATGAAACATTAAAACAAATATGAGTGAATAACTAATACTTCAAAAAAATATTTATTTTTAAAATCTTAAAGGTATATTCAGTGATTTCACTCAAAAAACCTTAGGTTTCGTTTTTGGCTGTGGGACCCAGCCTTTCGTCCAATCAGGATAGAGAGTCAAAAACGAAACCTAAGGTTTTTTGACCCCCAGGGGTTAACTGGGGACAGGGAGGAACTCCTTATATGGCCAGCACACTCTATAGTAGGGAGGATTATCACAACAAAACAAAAAAATAAGTGATATTTGAATTAAGTGAAATCACTGAATATACCTTTAATTGTTATTACTTTTTTTTTTTAATAGCCAAAGGGGGGAAAATAAATGAAAACCATGACTTTTCACCTCTGTCTTGTTTTCACTTGCTGCTTCCTGAATATCAGGGACCAGTTTCTGATAAGTTATTTTCATAACATCATTAAATAATATGTATAATCTGATTCTGCAGTGGTGGGATATATGATCATTTCTTTGTCAGAGCTCTGTTATCTGCTCGGTTATAGACCCTTGTACTGGAGAAGTATAGTAGGCTACTCTTCGACGGCAGCAGCAGAGAGAGGAGCACAGCTGACAGCAATCAGATTAGTTAGGGAGGGAAGCTCATAACTGGGATTGAGCATTTGGTTTATATTTCTTTAAAAATAATCATAACTTTTGACAGGAATGTGCTAGAGACTTACTTTTTTTTGGACAGACTCGTACATTTATGCTCTACAAATGATTAAATCATCTCGCGGGCCGTATGTTTGACATGGCTGAAGTAGACGCTCCAGTGAATTGGTAGACACTCCCTAACCAGGCTTCAAGCGCGCTCTTTAAAACCCTCCGGTAGCCACGCCCCCTCCCCCTACACACACACACACCCACCCACCCACACGGGCTGCAAACTTATGTTTGTTATAGTAAACAAAGAGAAAAATATAAACAACTTATAATGTAACTTTGCACTCCATGAAGTGGAGTAGTCTGGCGTGTTAGGAAGTGAAAAATGCTCAGTCACAAGTGTGTGACATGACAGCTTGAAAGAGAAGTTATCTTCATAACAACAAACTGGTCGATTTGTTTTCATTCTGCAGGTGAGTTAGCTATGGGTGCGTGCGTTCGTGTGTGTGTGTGTGTGTGTGTGTGTGTGTGTGTGTGTGTGTGAGAGAGAGAGAAAGAGAAAGAGAGATGATAGATAGGGGGGGGGGGGTGAAATAAACAAACAAAGGTGCTTGAAGTGCTGTGTGCAAAAAGTGTTACCTGAATTGCACACAAACCTGAGTTAGCTACCTATGCTAAGCATTAACGTGCGTGTGTGTGTGTGTGCGCCTGTGCGAGAGGGGGGGACTGGAGGTTGAAATGAAAAAAAACGAAAAAAACAAACGGGTGCATTAAGTGCTGTATGTGTGCATAAATAGAATAAATATATACAGACACAATGTTTTGTTTGGGGTGTCAGCACCAAATCATTCTTCTTAACTGTTTACTAATGATGGTTTAAAGGAGAATTCCATGCTAGAAGGCTTTCTTACTTTTCTTTGTAGTTGTTACGTCCCCACCAAATAGGTCCAGGTGTTATTTTCTGCAAAAGCGCATTATGGCTATTTCCCCTACCATAAACCCCCAATTAATTTAATTTAATTGAATAGGGCATTGGGGTGTTGTGCTAATTTGCTTATTTCCATTGCTCAAAAAAATCATAGTGTAAATAGTATCCCAAGCGGCACACTTTACTACTTATTTAGATGGAAATAAGCGAATTAGCACAAAAATCCAACCCCCATTGTGGGCTTATATATGGGGAAATAGCCAATACTTATACTCAAAGCTTATAATTATGGTCTCTCTCTCAACCTGCTCCACAGGTACACAGGCCAGGGTGACGACCCCAGATCCCCAAGATCAGCTTCTTCTCAGCCCTGACATGCTGTTAATGCTGGACCCTATAGAGCCCTGACATGCTGTTAATGCTGGACCCTATAGAGCCCTGACATGCTGTGAATGCTGGACCCTATAGAGCCCTGCCATGCTGTGAATGCTGGACCATATAGAGCCCTGACATGCTGTGAATGCTGGACCCTATGGAGCCTATGCCCTAAACCCCTGAATGCTGGACCCTATAGAGCCTATGCCCTAAATCCCTGACCACGACATGCTGTGAATGCTGGACCCTATGGAGCCTATGCCCTAAACCCCTGAATGCTGCACCCTATAGAGCCTATGCTCTAAATCTCTGACCACGACACTACAGCAGAATGCTTGTACAGTACGAAACATCCAGACCAAGACTGAGTGAGAAGATCAGGCAGCCAGGATAATGAGGCTGGTTGGGGGCCATTGATACTGGGAGGAGAGTACTGCATTGCCCGCTAGCCAGCCAGATGTATGGAGGATGGAGATGACTGGAGTCTGGAGAAGCTGCTGGAGGTCTCATCATGAACTGGAGAGAGAGCCACAGTTTTCCCCTGGCATCACTACAACTAACTTATGAAGTCAAGTGGACGAGTCGACGGCTCCAGGTATGAACTTAGTTTTTTGCTTCTTGGCTGCTGCTTGTGTTTTTAATGCGTGTGTGATTCAAGCTGGTGTGCTAGTGCTGTCATTGTGGGACCCGTTGACCGGGTGGTGTAGTACTATTGCTGTCATTTTGGGACCCGTTGAGCGGGTGGCAATGACACTGTTTCTGGCTCTGGAGTTGAATGCTAGTCATCATGTGAATCTAGAGTGTGTCTGTTGTGTTGTATCTGCTGTATGTGAGTTCAGTTGTTGTAACAGGGAACAGTATAAATGTGTATGTGGCTCTTGATCACTTCAATAATCCCATGAGTGAATTTGCTATTTCCATTTGGTTGGAGATAGAGCTTTTGGGCTTTGACATAACAGCCATCAATTCCAATGGTTCATTTTCAATAGAAGACTGATTGACATTAGTTTATGTACGTTGTTTCGTGGTAGCTGAGGTTTGTTGTGAGTCGTTGTGACAGGGTGGCAGGCTGTATTGGCATGGTGGCAAAGAATGTCCCTATGTAGGTCTTTTCTATCTTTCTTTCTTTCTTTCTTTCTTTCTTTCTTTCTTTCTTTCTTTCTTTCTTTCTTTCTTTCTTTCTTTCTTTCTTTCTTTCTTTCTAGTCCATGGACTTTATTGTTTTGTTTGTTTAGGGCACTACATGGCAACGTAAGACATCATGTAAATAGTTGTATTTGCTACTCTTGTTTCTCTGCCTGTCCTGAGCCCATGAAGGCAGAGGCCTTTTTGGGGCAGTTCTGATGGTGGGGTGGAACGCGTGTGTCGAGGTGGGGTGAACAGTTGTCGAGGTGCGTGGATTACAGACGCACACACTGTTGGGATAAAGTAGACCTTTTAAGCAGTTACCATTACTCATAAGAGTGTGCACCCTAGCTGTGCTCAAGCAAGGTCACAGAGTGACAGAAAGATTCCTATATAGTGTCTGAAAAAGTAGAGAGACGTCAGAATTCTCCAGGAAAGACAACCCCTCTGGCTTGCGCTTCAAGGGGCGCCCCGATCAACGGACTGATATGATCAAATCTGATTCGTGATGTAACAGGTCGTATTTTCTTTCAAATATGTCTTGCTGCTGTAAAAGCAGACCGTACTGTATATATATGTTTTTTTTCTTTTTTGAAAGATGACTTATCTCGTCTAGGAAAGAACATTTGTCAACCACGTCCCAGTCCTGAACCGGCCACGCCCCCTCCTAGAGAGACTTCCACCAAAGTGTCCTTCAGGTTTAAGGGAGTGAAGAAATGTCCCCCTCGGGCCTCACTCAGGGGCCCCTAAATCAGCGCTGACAAAATGACGGCCATTAACCCCTGCATTCCTATTTGCTGCCCAATTGGTTTAAGGAGTACGTGAACTGCAATAAATAACCTACCGCCCACCCACGCACACACGCACACGGATGCGTGCATAGATCTGGCTATACTTGCGATGACATCAACCTTTTAGGAGCGTGATTTTATGATTGTCATTTCTACGATTCTATTATTACTTGCGCAAGCAGAGCGCGCAAGTAATAGTTTCGCCCGGCTCGTATGCACCGTCCCAGCCAACCCACCACTTTTGATGCGTATGCAAATAAAACAGCAAATTGTGCCTGATTTGCTGGGACCAGATTACATGGTGTGTATAATGTATAACTAGAGCCATATGAAATCCGTTTTATTATTTTCCCAATTCCGTTTTATTTTTTCCCAAATTCCGTTTTTTCCGTTTTAATATTTCTGAATTCGGTTTTTTGCTTTTTATGCAATTTCTTTACCTGGAAAAAAAAAATTAGTGATCGACCGATATGGTTTTTGGCCGATATTTCCGATTACCGATTAGTGGAGAATCAAAAAGCCTGATATAACCAATATTAATTTAAGTAGAACTTTTTTTTTTACAGTAGGCCTAACATAAATTCTAACACAATAATTCCTTTAAATGCATTGGAGAACATTTATTGCTTATAAAAAGTTAGTGCAAGAAGCACCAACATCGTTTTCAGTAACAACCCCCTATACAATTTACAATTTACAATTTAGGCATTTACGTAGCAGACGCTCTTAATCCAGAGCGACTTACATTTAAGCAAGAACAAAAGCATGGGAATACATCACATAAAAGCATTTATCATGAGACATGCGTAAGCTAAGAAGGTAACAGTGGAATATCTATATGATGAAACTATACATACACTATACATAATAAACTATACATATTCACTACTATGCTATACATATGTACTATGGCGTGCTATGACTATATACAATACAATTATAGTGCTGTCTACATAACATGCTATAAGTCTGTGTCAAATGCTATCTAAGCCAACAGAAATGCTATCTAAGGGGTTAGGGTAAGTGCTATGGGCCATGATGGAGTCTGAAAAGGTGGGTTTTCAGGCTACGGCGGAAGATTGGGAGTGATGCTGCAGTTCTGACTGCAATGGGAAGTGCATTCCACAGTTTTGGAGCCAGAAGGGAGAAGAGTTTGGGACGTGTGGAGCGTTGTCCCGGCGTTTTCAAATGCCTTTCAAATGCCGTTTTCAAATGCCTATCAAATGCAGCTTTAATTTAATTAAAGTGCAAACATGTACTGTAGCAGAATATGGAACATAGTGCTGTATGAGGTGCAGGCACAGGCTTAAAACATATTTTTTTTAATCAGGGAAAAATTATTTATCCAAATTGGTGATCTACAAGCCCACAGCACATTGCAGCATGACATGTTGAGAGCTTGTAGATCTGCTTCCCAAACTCCCCAAAGCCATGTGACCTTGTTGTTTTTAATAAATATGAATTAGAAATTAAGACAAATACTGACAATGCTACTGATTGGTTCATTCTTCATTGGCTTGCAGTTAGTTATTGCACACAGCCAAAATAATAATAATATATAAATAATAATAGGCTGGTCAGGATGGGGGGGGAAAAGTTGTCCTTTTAGAAAACATTCAGTTGACTCGCATGCATGCACGCACGCACCCACGCTCGCACGCACACACACACACACACACACACACACACACACACACACACACACACACACACACACACAGTTAAGTTTGCAGCGTTAGCATAGGAGCTAGCGTTGGCTAATGTAGCCTTGTAGGTCTACCACTTACACCTTCTGTCCCTCTCAGTGTGGATTTTATTTTTGTTAATGCAAGATGAAAACAGCAATGCTTATGGTTACAAGGTTAGTATTAGTCCTAGCCCTGGTCCTCTACTCCTCTCTCTCTTTACTCCGTGTGTGTGGAACTGGGAGGGAGCCGAGGAGCAGGCAGAGAGAGCGCTGTGCTCTGTCTACTCCTCCTCCGTGTTACAGAGACACGCAGCTAAGCTATACATCTCCTTACAACTGTACTCTACCGGATTTTCAATGAAAGTAGAGTGGTTGTACTTTTTTGCGCATTTATGACAAAATATAATAATCGGCCGTCTTCTGATTTCTGAACAAACCTGACCACTGAATCATGTTCCATTTTCTCCCGAAAACTGAATTTCAGCCCAGATTAGGGCCAATTCCGCAATATTCCGCGTTTTATTCCAATTCCGTTTTTATTGGTCATTTCCGCGATTCCGTCCGCGATTCCGTTAACACGGATTCCATATGGCTCTATGTATAACTAGCTCTCAATGATGACGTAAGAAATATGTGGATTAAAGGACCCAATGCCAGAGTGTAATTGGTTTTCGATGGTGACATAATGACGATATGTTTTAGTGTTGGGAGGTTTAAAGGTAATGCTCCTGTGTATATATACATGTATGTAATCTGGTCCCAGCAAATCAGGCACAATTTGCTGTTTTATTTGCATACGCATCAAAAGTGGCGGGTTGGCTGGGACGGTTTTTGGCGCAAAGTAACCACAGTATACCACTAATCAACTTACAAATTACATATATATATATAGTATATGTATAACTAGCTCTCAATGATGACGTAAGAAATATGTGGATTAAGTGCCAGAGTGTAATTGGTTTTCGATGGTGACGTAATGACGATATGTTTTAGTGTTGGGAGGATTAAAGGTAATGCTCCTGTGTATACTTGAACCATACTTAATAATACTAGGTGTTTACATCCATAATGGTAGCAAATAGTTACACCTAATAATTAGACATTTCAAACGTTCCTTCACAGAGATACTGAGATTTGACAGTTTACAGCGGTCGAAAGTACTTGCGCGCTCTGCTTGTGCACTAGAGTTGGCCAGTTATGGCCTACTAGTGTGCAACAAGCAAGTATGCACTCGACAGAGTGCAGTTCTAGTTATCTATAAAATGTGAATAAATCTGTGTGTCAATCCTTCATGTATCTCAAGAACCTTTCAACAATTGATTTCAAGCGTGGTGTGTATTGCTGAGAACCCATGGGAATTAGGTTGTCAAATGAGCAGCTCTCCCTGATGTCATCAATGTCATCCGTATCAACAATAGGCCTGTTATGATACTGCACCAAGTACTTGGACAACAGATACTGCGTTTCTGCACAAGCAATTATGACTCAAAAACTTTTTGTGTTTTTTCCTAAATTTATGCCCTGCTTGATCATACTACAGCGTCACACAAAAGTATAAAAAATTGCAGATCCACAAGCTCGAAATGTGTTGCGAAGCGATGAGTTCTGGTCATAGGCCTGCTGTCACTGTGTGATGTTTCATAATTATATCCAAAAATCAATCTGTTGTTTTGGAGAATCAGATTCAGTTTCATAACCAATGAAGAATTCAATGGGAACTTGACTTTTCACTTTATACTTTGTTACCTCAATAAACATTTTTCAAATATTTTTTAATGTTCAATTGCTAATTTCTTTAACACAGCATATGCATTTTTGTTCATTATTAATTTTAAAATGGATACTAAAGAAGGGTATCCTTTTGGGGAGTGTCTATGCTGTGATTGACAGCCAGTGTTCAACTGAGTGAAAACCCACCACCACTCGCTCCCCTTCATACCCAATGGCATCCACAGCCATTTTCAGCTGAACTAAAGGCATCAACATGAACACATGTCTGTAGAAACACACGGTTCACCCTTTTTGAGGGCCCTCCTATGTCCAGCTTTTAGTGTGCTTGTAAACACAAACTTTGTCCTAACACAAACATTATGATGGAGGGGAAAGGAACTGATTGGAATAACAGTGTTCCTTCCACGCACTACGTCCAACCAGGGAAACTCCCCCCTGTCAGGTGTAAAGGAGCAACCTGGACACTCATGCATGAAGGAAGCATGAGTTCAAGTCCGTTGCTCTCCCCAGGTTGGCGGAGGGCATGTAGAGGCCAGGATTACAATAGATAATTGACACGGGTGAAAAATGCGTTAAAAATCGTGGGATAACAAATATTTTAGATAATGAATGGCCGTCATTGTTCCATCACAAACATTAAATATGCCATTGATAATGAATGGCCAGTTTTGAGTATTTGTGTAAACACAAACATGAAAAGCTGGACATGTGATTGGCCGGAATGAGATGATGTATGATGATAAGAGCGGCCCTCAGTGCACACGGGTGTGATTTTTTTTTACAGTTTACTCTATGGGTTGAACCTGTCAGGTGGCCGTTTCAAAATACCTTTTTATTTTTTTTACAGTTGCCTTTGGGTGATTTGTATCTATTACATTTTTATGTGGATTATTTTTTGAGGTCGAACCTGAACATTTGAAGAAAGTAATTAATTAAGGGGGGGGAGTTCATTGCCATAAAATACTGCATAATTTACATTAGGGAGTGTCTCAAATCACAGCACAACGTAGAGAGGGATCATGACTGCAGCATGTGTCGTTCCAATCCAAATGTGGGCAAGGTTTCAGCCTGAATCAAAAATATTAAAGTAAAATATTTCAAAAGTATAAAACGCGAATTGGAGAAATAAAAAGTGGAGATGCTAAGTTGGCCTATAGCCTACCGCATGCATGGTGCTTATTGGTCCAGCAGTTTGTGAGATTAGCTGAAAGACACAGACTGACACATGTAGACCCTCTGGCTAAACCTCCTGCAGACCCAATGCCGTGAAAAGGTGTTGATCCAACGGCTTGTGAGCAGAGTGTGCAGGATTGTCCTCTCCTAGCCGTCCTGTTTAGATGGTGTGTGCCAGCCAGTCTTGTCGTGTATCAGGACCTTGGTTATGTAAGCCTGCCGTGCACTGGAATGGCTGTATGTATTCCTGGCTCCAAAATGCACTCTGCCTTCTCCTTTGACCAAAGTGGCACCGATCTGCATGATAACAGACTCTATGGAATAGGCACTACTCCAGCCCTGCTTTGTGAGGAGCTCCATGCACACGGCACCTCCTTCAAGTACGTGTCCTCTAGAAATCACGGGTGCAACCACCCGTATGAATGGTGGCTCAAAGGGAAAGTTATCTTTAAATGTCATGTTGAGCAGAATGCCATCCGTTTTCTCTTTCTTCTCAAGGACTTGCAGGTCCTTGTATAAAGGGCTGTCTGGATCCACCGCTTGAAGTCCCACCTTCACTTGCCATTCATACAGATTGTCGTTGACAAGCTCCACAGTATAGTTGCCCCCCTTGAAACTCTTAGACTTGTAAATCTCTCTTAGCTCCTTCATCAGTCGGTCAGAGGCCTGCAATGAACCAGTCACGGCGACGCTGTTCATGTGGTCCTGCCTCTGGTTCTTACGAATCTTCTCCAGGACGGCCAGGTTCTCCTTTTCCACTGGGTCTACCTCCTCTTTCACATCATCATCATCATAGTCCAAGTCATCATCATCTTCTAAGTCCTCTTCCTCGTCGTCTTCCTCAACCTCTGTCTCCTCATCCTCAGATGTGACATGTCCTGCTTCTTGCGCTGCAGGCAGGGGCTGGTCCAACCTCTTCAGATCAGGGTGCTGGGGAAGATTGTAGAGCTGACAAAAGGCACAGACGAGCTTCTTAAGCTGCTGCAAAAGGAGGTTATTGCCACTTCTAACATCTTCCAGACACTCCAAAACCTGCGCCAAGCTCGGGTCATCAGAGTCCACACACCATATCGGAGGCACGGAAGGGTACGATTCGGTTATGTTGCAGTTGATGGTCAACCATTTCTCCCCGGTCACATTGAACTGGCAGGTCAGTTCATCAGGCTTCTGGTCAATAATCCTGAAGCGTTCGTGGTTTGGGTCAAAAATAGACACCAGAAATCCCAGTTCTGCCTTCAGCCCAAAATCTGACATCTTTGCCTTTACTTGGTCTTAATGTTCACTTCTGTTCCTCTGTTGCTTGAAGACTCGTTTACAGACTGACAGCTCTGTTGCTGTGATCTGCCCATTAAATACCAAATTAGACCATGACATCACACAAATCATGATGACAATGCAACCTATAGACGAATGGTGGCAGCTTACGTATTTCCTGTAGGCGGAGCTATTGCCTGTTATTGGACCAAAGTATGTGCCGCATATTGATATATGAGTTCCTCATGGCTCCATATTTGGGGAGACATTTTGATAGTTTGATGCTATGATGGCTCTGAGATTATGAATACACAAAACTAGTGTGATGCCCATTGGGAACGCTGTACACGTCAGCAGTGTTGATTTCACAGCAATTTTAGATTTAGTTGACTAAATACCATAAGATCTTATTAACTAAATCTACAGAATGTATTTTGGCCGTCCGTGATGGCATTGAAATGCCTGATTTATAGGCTACTCATGCTGTGCCGAAAATAGCAGATATACAAGCTCACAACCTGTCGCACGACAGACAGACAGGGTCTGTGCTGATACGTTGCACTTGCACCCAATATAAACGTCTGTATCTATTACTTTTATGTCCATATATGGATATCCCCACCACTATTTCAAACATACCCGTATATGGGGATTCACATATTTATCAATATCTTTGGAAGTACCACCGATCATACCAATTTTGTGATACGTAGCTGAGTTGGAAGTTGACCGGGACGGATGGTTCTCCGGATACACGAAGGACAGTATTAGGTCGCATTCACACCTAATACTTTGGTAGACTTGATGCGAATGGGCGGAGAAGTTGTGATTCTTGCATTATTTAATTTGCTGCGGTTTGCCTTCACACTGCGCTGTCATCCGTAGCAATTGGAAACGCAGCAGGGTCCGTGCATGTGTCGCGCCGTCGGAGACTGGAAATCTCTCTCTCTCTCTCAAACATCAATAATTAATACCACAAAAACAAAAACATCAATAATGAATGCCAAAGAATATAAGTGTGTTTTAAGAAGTGACTTATTAAAAGACTCAATAGTCTCTCTCTCTCTCTCTCTCTCTCTCTCTCTCTCTCTCTCTCTCTCTCTCTCTCTCTCTCTCTCTCTCTCTCTCTCTCTCTCTCTCTCTCTCTCTTGGTTTTGGGCATGGAGGCTCAGAGTGCACTGAGCACATACAGCAGCGCAAAATGTTTACAAGTTTATCGAGATGAACTCCCCACACAGTGACAGCACTCCATGTTTACGCAGACAGAAAGAATATTCTGTAGGCTACACTGCAGTGTTTTTACGTGTTTCCTTAAGCAATTGATTAATGTACTCGTCCTCATATTTCGATCAGGGTTTCAGTCTCCTCATTCGACCACGTCTAGTAATGGAACATTGCGCTGCGTAAAATATGCCTTCTCCGTCTCCAACTGTGTTTAGCTCCTCACCCGCCACATTGTTTGCTTCATTTCCTTTATTTGCTGCGGATTGCATTCACACCTGCACCGAATCGAAATCAAGTGCGATTGGAAGCGAAGCGAAACCCCCGTTTGTATGCGGTTCTTTGATATTCGAATTAGGCTTCACACCTGCCAAACGAAGCGCACTTTTCGACAATGTGCAGCAGGATTTGTTTTAATCGCAGTAAAGCTTTCTGGTGTGAAGGCGACCTTACAAACACACAGTTGCATACACGCAGATATTTGTGGATGTTGGTTTGTGAGATAGGCTGTGAACAGACAGAGACAGACAATGCAGACACACGAGGGCTGAAAACATATTCTCCACTCTGCGTTCAGCCAAGAATATAATGATCGACCTTGTATAGCCAGACAAATCTGCCATTACAACAACAAAAAAAGCCCCAGCCAGATTAGTTCTGGCATTGCTCAATTAGCCCTTCGCTAAACCCAGTGACCCACCCCAAAAAGCAACTGTTGCTATGCAGGGAAAGCTTTCGTGACCTCTTAGCTGTCAATGTTATTTTGCATGGCTGTGTTGTTGAACACATACACAGCTTAAAGTCGGGAAAGTTACACGACTGAGCCACGCAGTGGATGGCAATAATACTATTGAACGTATAGTGCAACAGTCGTTAAAGTTGAATGTCATTTCCTCATATTTCTAGTTTCTTGAAATAATGTTATACACATTTTCCCAGCTATTCCCAGCATAGCTCTGGTTGACTAGATTTAGAAGACATTTTGAAGGTTTTGCTACTGAAATGATCCATTATTGTATGTAACCGCCCCTTGGACAAAATCCTAACACTGAGAAGGACGAGACTAATATCCATGCAGTGATATTGTCTGGCTATGCAAGGCAAATGTTGTGCGTGAAGTATCATTATTGTGAAAGGATTTCAAACATTTTCAAAAATATTCAAATATATTCAAAAACACCAGATATCTGTAAATATGGAGATAATTTTTTCGAATAATTGAGGGAGGGTGGCTGAAAACTATTAAGAACAAACTTAATGGCCCGGGCTGGCCTAGCTGTCCGGGCACCTTGACTGGTAATCAAGCATGACAGCGTGTTGCGGGTTCAACTCCCGATCCCGACGACCTTTGCTGCATGTCATCGACCCCCCCCCCCCCCCCACACACCATATCTCTCTCCCAATTTTCTGTCAACCTACTTTCAAACTTTGGGACCAGAAGGGGGTCCGTGAAATTGTAGGCGCTGTGTGTCTATGGGCAAGGCACTGCTGCGCTGATGAGGGAGTGGGGACAGGTGTACCGACCTACCAGTATAGGACTAATCAAGAGATGGAATGGAATGTCGGAGTGGCCGAAGTGGAGACACGTCTGTGGAGAGACAGACCGTGACACTGTATAATTATTACTGTATTTTGGTTTGTATTGTTTACTGTTGAGTTGGAAAACACTGTTGGGAACCGGTCCGATCGAACCACTGGTGTAGAGGAGGATCAGAGGTACATACAGTACAGTACATAGCACGTCTCCTACCTGCACGTCTCTTCGTCAGCCTTCGAGTTGCAGGTGTCTGGTTGCCTGAGGTGCAGCAGTATAGCCCGGGGCTGGAAGACGTGTGATAGTGTAGCCGTGTTCCAAATCACCACAGGGAGAATATAGTTGTTCGTCCCTCACTTCATGTAGGATCATAGCTTCTACTGAAATAACACAATGTGTACAATTATAATGCTACAGAGCACGATGTGTCAATTCGATGGTCAGGTAATAAATAAAGTTTCAAAGTTGCTGGGTATGGTGTGTAATCTTCTTTTTCACCACTTGGTGGAGCTCTTGCTTCTTATACTCCTCAGACAGTGCAGACTCTCCCATTTTCCACAGGGTAATGAAAGTTAAAGAGTGGGGGCCAGGCTATCATGTCCACGGTCACCAGTAAGTAAGTCAGGCAGTAAGCAACAGATTTTCCACACAACCACATTGTGTCCCTCATGGCCACCCCTACGGTGCAGAAACGGCAAAGCAATTGTGCGAGGATTATCAGACAGACACCCATTACTGCAAATGTCAGTGCTTCACCCATTCTGAACTGAGATCAGATTCATACGAGGTTTCCGCCGGACACACACTGGTCTGATGAACCCATTCTGACCTGAGATCAGATTCTAAAAATGTCAGTCGCTCTTCGATTTTTCAAAAATAGCAGACCTACAAGCTCGTATCGCGCCACTCGGTGGCGCGATATGAGCTTGTAGATCTGCTATTTTTAAATAGCTAAAGCATAACATGATGCCGACACCAAAATGGGTGCCCGGTCAGAATGGGTTCAGTACGGCACCACTCACCCTGATTACGTCAATAGAGAAACGTACATTGGCACAATGTTCACGCACCCCCAAAACAAGAGCTGAGTGGACAAAGTTGCTATCTAGCCTCGATAAGCAGAATCCGGTATATGCCCCTATAGGAGAGAGTGAGCCTGTGCAACCATCATCAACGTCAGCATCTTGCTCGCTAGCAACAATGGATCATTTACAAGTTGCGAATGCTTGGCTTGCCATGGGAAGACAATTTGACCCCCGATGCTGCCAGATTTAGCAAGAGAAACAAAGGATTACAAAACTCAATCCCAAAAGAAGGGCCCAGTTGTACCACATGAACCCCATTTGAAAATGGCCGATCTACAACACGTCGCAACCATAGACATATATAAAGGCTAGATGGCTCAAGGTCCCCCCCCCCCCCTCGTTAACCAAAATTTATGACGAAAAATGTTCGTCAACTACCTTTTTCACTGGAGAAAACTAAATAGAAACTAAGCTACTGTAGGCTATACGGTGCTGCATTGCTACTTGCCTATCGGGTCATGACTCTTTAGTCGACTGGTTAACGTACGTGCCATTGGAATGGGGAACCTGGGTTCGCCCCCCGGCCGAGGCTACATTGGTGGCAGCGGTGTGTTTGGGTAACCTCTACAAGTATGTTCCCGGAATGGCACAGACCTTAAAGAGATAACCCAGATATGCCAAATGTCACGATTGTATCACAAGTGTTCCTCTTAGCTGCTGTACTATAATGGAAAGCAAATTCCAAGAAACCTAGCCCATATTAAATCTGATTGTACTAGCAGAGCATGAAACAAATGAATCGTGTTTAGTGAACTGATAACAATGAATGAGACGACATAATTACTAATTTAGCCCTTTTGGGACAGAAATGCTTCTGTAATCATCTCTTCACTTAGTAAGAGACCACACCTTCGCTCAAGATTAACAGTTTATTGAAACAGAATGAGATGAATGCGGAGTGGAGTGAGGAACCCAAGGTAGGGCAAGAGCTGGAGGTGGAGCTGACGGTCATCTTTGCTCTATACTCGGAATGAGCGGTTGGTCGTCTCTGCTCCGTCACTGCCCCCCCTGGATTCCTAGAGAATCGAGGCAGAAGGAGGAGGTTGGGGTGGAGGAGGATGGCGATTTTGAAGAATAGTGAAAATAGCCGATCTACAAGTGCAGTACTCACAACCCATGTTTGGTCTGTCGTGGAGCAGAACAAACAACTTGGTTGAGAGATCGCAGGTGTATTTATGCTGTGGTGATTGCACCGGGGATTGGCCGGGTGATAATGAAAGGCAGGTGAGTTTGATGAGGAGGGAGGAGTTGTTGATAATGAGGGAGGAGTGGTTAAGGTCAAGCGGAAGGAAGTCTCTTCTCCCGAAACTACGTTGTATAAATACAACGTCCCTTAAACAGAACCACCACTGGCAACCTTGTATTTCATTTTTAACAAAATATACACAGAAAATGTATTAATGAGACCACTCCCTTCCATTCTCCCTATATATTCTTCTTGTTTCTCTGTCTTTTAATTGACTCTTTTCTTGCATTACTGTTGCTTCATACAATCTGGTGAATAAACAAAAGGTCTTGGATATCAAAATAATCCTGAGAGGCTTTGGCATTTCGTTGCCACAGTCTGTACTACAACGTATGTCTTATGGTCTATACATCAAAGCCAGTTGTACAACGTATGTCTTATGACATCAAAGCCAGTGCTCCTATAATCCTCCCAGCGACCTGTGGAGGTAAGAAGTCACGGATGTCAATACTCAGGAAGATGTGGGACTATTGGTGCCTCGCTGTGGGCACTCAGGGCTGGATTAAAACAAAGTAATCCGCTCTGCAAAGAGGGGTAGGGATGGGGGGCGGCAGAGGTGGAGAGCTGAAACAAATAAATAACAAGTAAATAATATATACCATTTTGGCACCTTTCTCACCTTTGGAGCACAATTAATGGACCTCCCAAAAGCCCCCACAGCCGGGCTCTGATGTCTCTGATGTCTTGTTACAGTGGACAGACGTAGCCTACAGTTCGGAAATGTAGTCAGTCAGTCAGTTTCCAGTGCAGTGTTCTCATGCAGTGTAGGGAACTGTCACTAAGTTAAACCGGATCCAATGACAGAGTCCAAGTAAGATTTGACCATTTACTGTAGCTCTTTTCCTCATTAACATGACGGTGAAAACTGCAAAATAATACAACAATACATTTTCCACAGTAAAAATAAACCAGGTAGTAGCTAAATCACCTACATGCACTTCAAGGCAAAAGCAGGATGACACATGCGCCTGTACACTACTAGCTGAAACTGCAGACAGCAGCAAACATAATAAATAACTTCTGTACAAATTGTACAGAAGTTAACATCACTAAAATCAATAACAACAACTTACGGCATTGCCCCTAAAATGCATCTATAAGTGGGTATGGGATTTCAAGGCTCACAGCTCTGAACACTGCCAGGTACAGTATGTCTTCTCTGTGCACTGCTGCATAAAAATGGTGCTGACAGGAAGTACGTGACTCTCATTAAATATGAAAAGAGTTTTCAAAATAAAATGTACTGGTACACACCGTGACAAAGTAGCTACAATTTAAAAGTTCCATAGTAAACAGAATGTACAAATTACTTCCAAGTGAAAAACACAGAATATTTTAACATAGGTTATGCCTTAAACTAAGGCAACACAGGATAGTCTGTCTTCTCACAGGTCTGCACCTTAGAGTATATGAATAGAGACGGCACAGGATTCCTCCTCCCATCCACTTGCATTAAGTTGCTCCTCCACTATGTCCATTTCACCTCAGGGTTTCCTCCGGGTGCCGTCTCTATTCATATATACTCTAAGGTCTGCACGCCGTGCATGGCCTTTCTCGAACACAAGACTGTGCTCAATCACTCACTCACTCACTCACTCACTCACTCACTCACTCACTCACTCACTTCAACATTTGAAATCATAATAACATTAACCCTGAGCTTGAAGCCAAGCAAATCTCAGGACTTGAGATATCTAGAACTGACTGTTGTATTTTGCCCAATATGTGGCATATCTGGAACTGTCTTAACGTTTCTGGTGGCTGAAAGCTTGTATCTCTATATTCCAATGGCATGTTTGTAATGCACTATATATAGCCTACTTAATCATGCTACAGTGTACGTCACACAAAGGTAGCACTGCAGTTGCACAAATAGCCAATAGCCTATACATCTACGCAGTGTGAAAGTTTTATAAATATTGAACCATTAAAACTATTTTAAATTTTCTATTTTCCTTGTGTAATGTTGCTTGTTTGTTGGGAGTGTGGATAAAAATTAGCATCATTGCTAAGTCAGGAGTACATTACAATGTACATTGATATGTATTGTTCACTATCATTATCATAAAATACATTTAGAAAAAAAACAGCATTAGATCCACAGGTTATTTTATTTACTGAAAAGTAACAGTTTTGGTCATATGTCTACAAGGTTTCTGTCCAACAGCTAGAGCTACGTATAATGAAGCATGGATGATTTATGATCCACTAGGGCAAAGACAGAGGAATTCGAGTGGTGGCTGGCTGCTTGATTGGAGTTGCTGTACCACTGCGGTCCCAGGCCGCTGCTGCTGCTGCAGAACAACACACTGTGAAACGTAAAGAACAAGACAAACACGGCTGAGGCAATCCAAATTCTAGATTTCCCCCGACTATAGTTCGGCATCCTATCGTACCTTGGCAGCCACTTGGCTGCAGTTCATACCAAGGCTGCAAGATATATTAATATCGAAAATGTACCTTCATCAAAGTATCATGCAAGGTATACTACCGCGAGAGGTTGCCTTTGTCGAGGTAAATCAATGGCATATTACAGTATGTCCATTTGCCGAAAGAAGCACCGTGGAGTGGAGATCGAAGTCTACTGTAAGTTGAGCAGCTCCTCCCCGCCCCTCTCAACTGAACGTTTTCTGTTTATATACTACTGTACTTCTCCCCAAATCCAAAAGGACAATTTTATTTTCCAACCTGAATGGCAGCTGAGCCGGCCTAATGTTATTATTGCATGTAATTGTAATTGCCAATGAAAACATGTTTAACACAATTAATGCATGCTTAGATGACCCGCCCCATACATCCCATACTCCCATCCACTCTTAGTCATGGCTCTAGTATCTGATGGCTGATGGCCAAACCAGATGGAAAGAGAAGCCCTGGATAGGGAATGAACCACAAGTCGGTTATTGCCATAAAAGGCTGCATATATAGGTAGTGTATCAAATCACGACAACGGGGTGAGAGACAGAGAGACATGGAGAGAGCGAGAGCTAGATAGTCACTTATGTTTCGGTTCCCACAAGAAAAGGGCAATATTTCGACATAGTTCGAATGGTGATTAATCATGATTAATGATTTTTTTTTAAGCTGTGATTAATCTGATTACATTTTGTTTATCATTTGACAGCCCTAGCAATAATATAACTGAAAGTCAAAGTTCAATTAATATATTTAGATTCTAAACTTAAAAGCAAAATAAAAATACATTAACCCGCCACTAAAACCCCCGGGCGATGCCGGCTACCGCCACCATAGACTCTCATTCTATTTTCGCTAAACGGCTAAAGCTAAAGCTCATTCAGTCTATTTAAGAGTCTTTAGAAGCATTCATCCAGCACCGCCCTCTCCTGGATGAAATCCTACCTCTCAAACTGTCAGCAATTAATCTCAATCAACAACTGCACCTTCTTCACTGCCCCAGTCAAGGCTCTGTGCTCAGACCCCTGATTTTAACCTGGATGCAACAAAACTTCCTAAAACTCAACTGCAGCAAATCTGAAATAATCATCATCGGCCCGACTCCCTCACCAGCTCCACCCAGGACTTCTCACTGCACATTGACGGCTCCCTTGTCACACCCTCAACACACATCCGCAACCTAGGTGTCATCTTCGACCCTACCCTCTCATTCCTCCCCCACATAAACCAAATCACAAAAACAGCATTCTTTCACGTCAAAAACATTGCCTGTCTCCGCCCCTCCCTGACACCCTCTGCTGCCGAAATCCTCATTCACACATTCATCTCATCCCGACTGGACTACTGCAACAGCATCCTGTATGGCACCACCGCTAAAACCCTCAACAAACTCCAATATGTCCAAAATTCAGCCGCCCGCCTGCTCACCTCCATCCGCTCCAGAGACCACATCACTCAAGTCCTCCGTGACCTCCACTGGCTCCCCCTTAAACACAGAATTGAATTCAAATTACTCTCCACCTACAAGTCACTGCACAACCTGGCTCCCCCCTACTTCTCCACTCTCCTCGAGCCACACGCACCATCCCACTCCCTCAGGTCCAGCGACGCCGGCCTCCTTGTGATCCCTAAGAAGATCAGGCTCAAAACCTGGGGCGACAGGGCCTTCTCTGTGGCCGCCCCTACCCTCTGGAATCCTCTCCCCAAACACATCCGAGATGCCCCCTCACTCCCCACCTTCAAAACCGCACTGAAAACCCACCTGTTCAAAGTTGCATCCCCTAGCTGATAATTCAGAGAAAAAAGGGCTTTAAAGACAGATGGGCCCCAGCATTGTGTGCTTTCCTAGGACACTCCGAGCCTAGCCTTGCCTAGCGATAGGGAGTGCCGCTTTACGGTAAATATGTGTGATTCAATTATTAATTAATACAAAGCTCAAACACATGTTAAAAGCGTTCGTGGAGCCATGGGATTTCATGAAAAACACGTTAATTAAGTTCATTGAGTTAATTAAACAGTATACTAGTTATCGTAGTCATATATAGAGGTATTCAATAGCATTATTGAATATCGCATGCTTTTCTAATATCGTGCAATTTACAATTTAGGTATTTAGCAGACACTCTTAATCCAAAACATGGCGATATATCATAATCTACATAAAGACTAGTTATCATGAATCATACGTAAACTACGAACATAACAGTGAATATATCTATATAATGAAACTGCATACGTATATACTATATAGTGCTATGTCTACATATGAAATGCTATTTAAGTTACATAATGTTGAGCCTTTGCATTTGCCTGTGAGGTCGTTGGGCTAGGGCGAGTGCTACAGCAAGTGCTACGGGCCAAGATGGAGTCTGAAGAGGTGGGTTTTCAGACTATGGCAGAAGATTGGGAGTGAGTCTACAGTTCTGATTGTAATGGGAAGTGCATTTCACAGTTTTGGAGCCAGAAAAGGGAGAAGAGTTTCGGACGTGTGGAGCGTACTTACTATACATCCTACAGCGTCACACAAAAGTATCAAACTTAGCAGACCTGCAAGCTCGAAAAGCGCCTCAGAGCGCCGCATTTTGAGTTTGTCAATCTGCTACTTTCGTCAAGGCAGACAGAGAACTCATATGCAGACAAAGTCAAATGAAACGTTGTATGCCAAACATAGAGAGTATTTATTTTACTCAAACAAAAGCGGGCCTCAAACCTCTCAAGCCAAAAGTTAGAACTACAAAGGTTAGTACAAAAGGTTAACATAAAGTCCAAAGCTTCAAAAGCTGAATTAATACCAAGGTCGACGAACTCCTGATGTATATTTTATACCATACAGAGGAGAAAATGTGCAAGGCAGACAGACGAGATTCGATGTTCCATGAGTTGTTTATTTCAACGAAGTACAGCTTACAGCATAGACAGACTCACGCCAGCCAGCAAAGTGGCTGACGTCTCCACACAAGGCTTGCGCCCCAACTGACCAAATTATTGTATTCTTGGTCACTACTTAAAGGTATATTCAGTGATTTCACTTAATTCAAATATCACGTATTTTTTTGTTTTGTTGTGATAATCCTCCTTACTATAGAGTGTGCTGGCCATATAAGGAGTTCCTCCCTGTCCCCAGTTAACCCCTGGGGGTCAAAAAACCTTAGGTTTCGTTTTTGACTCTCTATCCTGATTGGACGAAAGGCTGGGTCCCACAGCCAAAAACGAAACCTAAGGTTTTTTGAGTGAAATCACTGAATATACCTTTAAAGATGGAGTGCCGTGATTTTTTTCCACACTTGAACATGATCATCAGGTGTATTTAGGTGTATATGAGGTATACTTTTTTCAAAAAAGTGTACAGTATTTGTTAAAATTATGTTTTTATGTGGACACACCCACCAGTTCATTAGGTATGCGTGAGTTTAACCGTAGAACTACCCACTTAATCCAGTCCCTCCGCCTCCTCCTTTAAGACCACCCACTTGTCCTAGTCCCTCCCCCTCCTTATAAAAGGACAGCCCATGGCTCTGCCCTTTTGTTTACAAAATGACAAATTGGTGTCTGTAATGTAACAAGAACTCATGTTTTTGTGAATGTTAGAAGTGAACACTTCCCATATTTCTGAGATATCGTATAAGCACCATTATGCACTTATACTGCCACCATCCATGCATAGGCATATAATCCACGCATCCATACCATATCAGATCTGTTTTTTCTGATTTTTTATAATCATTTATTTATTTCCTCCAATTATATTGACCCTATTGTCACAATCAGCTCAGCTCATCATCCAATTAAATCATAGTTTAACAGCAGAAACAATTAGTTTGATAGATAATTTAGCATGAATAATTTTATTAATTTGCCAATATATTGTAGGCTATTGATTTCCTCCAGCTAAGCACCCTGGCATTAAAACTGTCCTTTATTGACACAAAACACTTGCACTGCCCTAGGCACATGATGCTCTGGACAGAAGACTCTCCACTCTTGCTCTGATCAAACTCAATTTACAACATGAATGTTCCTTCTGACTGCATTGAGTTTCAGCAAAAGTCGCCAGATTTAAAGAAACAAGCGGCCAAGTCCACAAAAATAAGTCACAGAAATTGCCTTGAATATTTATGAAAACGTTTCAACAACACCAATCCTTTTAACAACATATTAATCTGAGGGTCCTTCACATGAACCATTGGTCAAGTCAACCACATCTCCCCTGAAAGTTACTTATATGAAAACAAGCCCAAGTCGCTTGTAATAGCCAGACATGGCAACATGACTTCCAGCGCGACACAACAACATATTCTAATTCTTGACTTTACAGCCTCGTATACGTATTAGGACCTACATATTGACTACAACAGCCAACAAGAATGCACTGTGACACTACACTCTGTATCAAAGCCCGACCACTGTGATTATAAAAGAAACAACCTACTCCTTGAGAACAACAAGAGCAACTACAGCAGAGCAGGTATAAGGCTGGTTTGTTGTGGTTTCCTTGATTATCCTGAGGACCCGACGTGAACATTTACTTGCTTCCAATCTAACGAAAAACAGTCTGCTCTGCTGTGAACTGGTAATGTGTGAAATGACTGTTTGAAAATCTGCCACAAACTGGCTGGCTGCGCCGTTCAGTTCACACGTGTGTATGTGGCAGGCAGCTCCGCCCACAGAGGTTGTCGTATTTAAAAATATATATAGAGGGCGAGGTGCGTGTGTGCGTGCAATTTTTTACGTCACACTATCCGTGTTTACTTCATTGGCCTGTTTGACTGTCAAGGGTTCAGCCTCCAGGAAGAAACCCTAAATACAAAGTTATTACACCATTGCACATAAAAACTACTCCAGGGTGTCTAATGAAGTACTGTCACCCCATAGACACATGAAAGGCTGGAAAAATACAAAAATTGTGGCACTCCATCTTTAAGCACTGTACATTGGCGTGGGGTGTCGACATTTATTGCATATGTAAAATCAAAGTCTTTGATCAACCCGTCTGTTTTCTTCATGTCAACAAACTCCTTTGTTATACAGATAGGCTAGCCACCGGAATTCGGCTCACACACACACACACACACACACACACACACACACACACACACACACACACACACACACACACACACACACACACACACACACACACACACACACACACACACACAGACCTTTTTTGAGTGGTGCAACCACTCCTACAACCAGCATGCAATGTCCGTGTACCTGTACCTGGCCATGAGCACGAGTATATGACTTATTAGTACCAGTAGGGGGCGCCAGAAACAGAGAGAGGGATAGTGGCTGCTCTGTTGCCTGCTAATGAGAGAGAGAGAGAGAGGGGGGGATTGCACCACTCAGTTCACACTGGTGTGATTTTTTCTTTTTAAGTTTACATTTTTAATTTAAGTTTTTCTACTGTGTGTGTGCGTGCGCGTGTGTGTGCGTGTGCGCTCGTGCGTGCGTTCGTGTGTGTGTGCGTGTGTGTGTGCATGCGTGTGTGTGTTTTTTGTGTGTGATAAAGCTGCGCCCTCTGGAGGCGGGCGGTTGGTGTTACAGCGTGACACACTCACAGACAGACAGACATGTTGGTTACTGCTGGGTTACATAGTTTAATGCTCACTGGCGTTCGCAAACAGTAAGGTTTGAGGAGGTTGTGTGCACGCATCCGCCTGGGTGACGGCAGACTGCTGGGCTGGCGCTTTGGCATGGGGGGGTATGGAACAACATATGGAATTAATTCTGTACTGTACCATATATGGAGCGTGTCTTGAGTGTACAGGGTTTGATGAGGTCAGACATTTCCATTTTTTTGGTAACGTGTTTTCGTTCGTTTGCAACATTATTTTGTTGGTTAAATCATTGTGTTTTGTTATGGCTCCGCTCCGCGTTGCAGTGTGGTCTGGGTGCTGGGAGACTTCCCCGGTGCACGTGTCATAGCTTAGGAGGCAGTCAATCATGACTAGGTCGCTAATAAAAACGGGTCAGTTGTACCTGACAAATAGTGTTTCAAAACCAAAGAAAATCTTTCTGATGGCACAAAGTGGAAGAAAGTATTCAATTGCAGGCAAGTCAGAGCCGACTTTGAAAGTGAAATCATGAAATGTGTTGACATCTGCTCAACATGCTGTTTCTCTTGGGCAGAAACCTCTTATTTCCATATTTTTCGACCACGGTCGAGACCATGGACCTCACAATGCCACAATGTCCTTCATTGCCATCCCCAGTTCCTGCTTACTGATGCATGTGTCCCGACTCCCTAGCGATGACATCAGGGAACGACAGTTTTTTACCTTTGAGGCAGTGTTCCAGAGAAGAAGGGAAGATATAACCTCATTGTCTGCTCTTTAGCAGTGGCCAGCAAACTGTGTTATTCTGGATGCATGTCATTGCATTGCAGGCTGACCAAGTGACCAGGCCATCCCCCTCCTAGTTTGCAAGTCCTTTTGGGAAGAAGATATATAAATCAACACCCCTACTTGATGATACTAGAGCATCACACAAAAGCATCAAAAGTAGCAGATCTAGGCATTCGAAACGCGGCAAGAAAGACGCGATTTGAGCTTATAGATTTGCTACTTTTGCTATTTTCTATGTGCATCCTGAAAAGTAACGTTCATGTCCAGGTTTCCACCCGACAGAGACAATATACAGAGCTATAGATAGAGAGCAGCTCTACTATAGAGTAGGTACAATTATTCTCCAGATCCCTATAGAGTTTGAGCTATTTTTTATTAGTTCCGTGCTGCTGTTATTTTCCAAAAAAAACCTATGCATTAAATTGATATGCACTAAAACTGTGGTGCACATCTACAGAATGCTCATACTGTATGTACAATTAATTTACAAATGTGTTATCATGCTCTGCAGCTGCCGCTGGGGAAGGCATATCTCAGTTCATAACGCATAATATATTAGAAATCAAGTGGCTTATTTCAATTTTACATTGCTTTTATTTGCATACACTGCTCCTATACCAATCTGCAGTATTTGCATCTTTGCCATGGTTGAAATGAATCCTGATCTTTGTTGATCATGCAAATGTCAGTCCGAGGTCATCTGAACAACTGGAGTAATGCATATGCACTATGAGAGGTTGTGGCTGGTTCCTCTTAACCCTGTCTGATGATAAACTGCAGAGAGGTTGGAAACGTCACGGCCATGGTGTAAACTAAAGGAACCTAAATATAAACTTTTTAAGCTTTGGACCTTCCTTACCTTTCTTCGTGGATTCTGAAATCAGCCCGGCACCTGTTTTTTAGTGAGTGGATGTAGGCCTACTAAACATGCTTTATTGTTATTTTTTCCTCTTAACAGTGGTGGAAAGTAACTATATATATAAGTACTTTTATTTACTCAAGTACTGGTGTTGAGGTATTTGTACTTTTCTTGAGTATTTCCAATACTTTTACTTCTACTCCACTACATCTCAGAGGCAAATATTGTACTTTTACCCCACTACAATTATTTGAAAGCTTAATAATTTGATTATTCTTATTACAAAACATACATTACGCATTATAGCCCTATATACATTTCCGCCATTTGAAAATGGCTGATCTACAACCTCAGAATGTGTCACGATGCAATGCAGTGTGTGATTGTAGATTTGTATACATTTGAAAACTTGAAATGGGACATTCTTTATAATGAGTACTTTTGATTTTGGTACAGTTTAATTTCCAGACTTTTACTTACAAAGTATTTCCACTTTGTAATATTGACAGTTTTACGTAATTAATATGACTACATGATTGATTGATTGATTGTTGGTTGGTAGGGTGTTCCATATTTTGGTGGCATATGAGCGAAATAAAATTTGTCCTTTGTTTGTGCCGAATCTGGGTAGGGATGTGTAAATGTGTCCAAAATGAAAATCGATTTGTATCATTCAATATTAACGATTAATCGATTAATCGAATTTGGGGGGGGGGGGGGGGGTTTATAATTCTTTTTTTTTTTTTTTTTATGAACCCTACAAATAAAAAAAAATCTTCCCTAAGTCAAAAAAGTTTGGGAACCCCTGATGTAGTTGATTAATAATAATTGTAACTCTTGAGAGTTAATAAGGGTCCATTTCTTCATCTTTTAAATGAGGACCACTGGTGGTTCCTGGACCACTGTTGATCCAATTGATCACCATAGCAACCCCAGCCTAGGCCTGATTAGGTAAATTCCCAACACCTGCTAAATCCTCCAAACCTGTATCTTGATTGGAATCAATCTCCACTCACACTCCTCTCTCAGTCATGCAGCTACACAGACACATCCCAGGCACACTTTGGTAGGCCTATAGCCCTGATCTGTTTGGATGACAATATTGCCTTTCCAACAGATTTTCATAAAATAAAAAATAAACGATTATCGATTATTAATTTTCATAATCGATTTCGGGTCCTATCAACGATAATCGATTAATCGGACCCATCCCTAAATCTGGGTTGCACACAGTTTGTTGAACTCCCTCTGGTGTTGTGGGTGTGGACTTTGTTGACATTAAGGAAGTATTTAGACAGGTACATGGGTAGAATCTTGTGGACCAGACCCATTGCAAGATGCTGTACTACTGTCAACCTTAAGCCATTCCAGCCTGTCAAAATGGGCAGGGGTGAGGTGGGTTCTGGGAGCCTGACCAGTTTGTTTTGGGATATTACATGAATTAGGAACAGTAAAGACCCTAGTATGCTTCCTTGTGGAATGCCACAGCTCACAGGGAGGGGCTGGCCGGCTGGGGCAGTGTTCCGTTCACCTCCACCATCTGTTCTCTCCCCTCCAGGTAGGATTGCATCCAGCTCACTGAAGTACAACCAATTGCTTTTACTTTATTAACCAGTATGGAGTGGTTCACAGTGTCACAATCCTTAGAAGGTCCAGCATGACCATGCCAGTATCCACCTTGTGTTTGATGTGGTTGTTCAAATAGAGGAGGCATGTGTCAGTGGAGTGGGATGTTCTGAAGCCAGATTGGAATTTGTACATAGTTGTTTAGTGGCAAGACACTTTTCAACATGTCCATAGACAATTTTTACCATCACTTACGAGATGGAGCTAAGAATAGAAATAGGGCAGTAGTTGCCAGGGTCTAATTGGCTCCCTTTCTTCTACAGGGGGGTTACGATCTTGGGGGACCTGTCCCTGTTTGATGAAGAGGTTTATTATGTGTGTAATGATTGGAGCTATAGAGAAGGCTGAGTCTCTGAGAAATATGGAGGGAATATTGTCATGGCCAGTGGCCTTGTTGGGTTGGAGGGCACTCAGTTTCTTAAGTACTTCATCAGTTGTTACCATTACAGTTTAAAATCGTCTTTACAAACACCTATGATTTTTGTTTTCCTCTGCTTTATCATTGCTAAAGTTTATTTTAGCGGATTGGCAGTAATATTGTTTCTTACCTTGTTTCGTTGTGTTTTTAGGTTGTCCAGCTGAGCTTGGAGATCACTGTCAAAGCGCTTGGGAGGCTTTGACTTGCATTTTAGAAATTCAGAGCATCTTTTGTCTCTGGCTTTCATTGCCGTCAGTATATCCGACTTTTGACCCTGAAATTTGGTTTTGAAGCCAAGCCATGTTTCTTCGACAAGTGTGCTCTAAAGCTCATCGGACCAATCCAGACTCTTCAATTCTTGGTTAAGGTCCTCACTAGAGCAGGTTTTGAGGTCCCTAGATATGACTATTTTGTGACAGCCGGTCTTTAGTTGTTCACCACTGCAGTTGGTGGAGAAGGAATAAATAAGACGTGCTGACTGTGCAGTGCCCTACTGGAAACAGTACAGAGCCAAGTAGGTTGCAACTAGAAGGTGTATTTATTGAACAGTGAACACCTGTTGCTCTTCATACATATGTCTCCACTCTCCTGATCTTAACTGGCAGCAGCCTTTTATACTCAGGTGACCTGGACTGTACCATTCAAATGGGGGTGTTTCTACAACATGCAATACATGCATTTATACATAACTAAACAATACATACATAACCCACACATGGGGATCCCACTAGTCCTATACTCGTTCCCGGATTCCTGGTTGGGCTTCTCTCTGCCTCCTCAATATATACTGTAGCTCTCTTTGTTGTGCAATGCATGGCTCAGTTACCATATGTCACTCTCATTGCAAGATGGAGACATTGAGATGTCTTGATGACGCAAGGTCCTTTCAACATTAGTTGTCAAGTTAATTTTGGGAAAGGTCATTTTGTGTACATATGCACTTGATGATCAAGGAATTGTGAATGAATGATTTGAGTGAGTGGAACATTCAAACATTATGACATAGTAAATCCAAAGGCAGAGTGTGATCTGTGGCGATGACACTCAATCCAGCTGAATGGAATCAAGTATTTATGGTACATGGGTATCCCATGGGACTGAGTCTCTGAGTCTGTAGGGAAACAAGTCAATGGAATGTGTACTTCCTTGTATATGAACATGAAGGCCAGTGGTGCCTGGAATTGGACAGTTCCCAGTAAGAGTGTGTACGTTTGTGCACACAATTCTGCCAGCATTGACAGTGTGTGTGTATCACTTGATGCTGTGACTGCTGTCTCAGTCAGAAAATACCATATTGAACATTCTTGAGGGTCAATAGGTCAGCAGACCCCTCTGCAGGGCTATAACTGTACGGCTCCTTCACAGAGATCACTTAACATGTTCATTAGCTCATCCAATGCTGTATGTGCCTTTTTACCCCTCGTCTACTACACAAGACTCTGATGAAACTGTTTTACAGTGCCTACATCGAGTCCGTCATTTATTTCTCGATTATCTGTTGGTATGGTAATCTCTGCATCAGAGACAAGAATTCCCTAGGGAAAATTGTAAAAGTGGCCTCTAAAATTATTGGCTCACAAATGAACAGCCTAGACCAGAACTTTAAGAAACAGGTACTTAACAAAGCCCTGTGTATCCGATCCGATGCTGCTCACCCACTACACGGAGAGTACATCCTTCTCCCATCCGGCCTTCGCTTGCGAGCCCCCTGTGCCACAAAAAACAGGCACAAACATTCCTTTGTCTCTATTTGCACACTAAATGCTGCTGTGGGTAGCACTTTTTACTTTTTACTGTATTATCTCGTGCCTATGTCTATGCACATGCACTTTTTTATGACCTATCGCAGCACTTTAACGCTTGCACTTTAATGGTTATGTGCACCTTTGTACTTTGGTATCTGCTATGTGAACTGTTTGTTTATTTGTAATGTTTCTTTGTTTAATGTACTGTCTATGCTGACCCAATTTGCCCTTCAGGGACCCTAAATAAACTTGAACCTTGATATAATCAATAAATCAAAACTAGATTAAAATGGTAGGGAGGGACTAGTGGAGAAGAGATCCATGTGTTGACATGTGTTCTGTGCTGTCAAGAGAAGCCAGGGATGCTCGACAGTAAATAAATAAACAAACTAGCTGCCAAACTGAAACAGAAACAACAGTCCAGTAGTAAAACAGTCCAGTACAGTGGCTCATTATGATGACCAAGCGTTCCAGGGGGTCGTTGGGGCTGTCTCAGTGCCCAACCATGTTGCTGCATCTGCTGCTATTTTAGCTGCCATGCACTTCATTGATTGTAAACTGGAAGTTTGTTCAACTAAGTTAATAGGCTGAAGTTATACTGTATCATAGCTTGTGTGTTTTAATGTGTAGGCTACTTGAGTACAGTACATGGTGGGTGGTGGGACTACCAGAGAACTATAGAGATTCAGTAGAACTAAGAACAGTGTGCATGCTTGCGTAAGTGTGTGTGTGTGTGTGTGTGTGCAAGCGTGTGTGTACATGTGTGCGTGTTCTTTTTGTGGCTTGATTGACAGTGGCACACTGAAAGCCGCTGGCCAGGGGGCGGGACTTTGTTTTTGTGCTGTTATGTAAAAGAGGAGCATCAATCATGCTGGCTGACTTAACAACAGCCACACTGTTGTGCAATCGTCCTGGGAGAGGGGGGGGGGGGGTGTGTGTGTGTGTGTGTGTGTGTGCGCGTGTGCGTGTGTGTGTGTGTGTGTGTGTGTGTGTGTGTGTGTGTGTGTGTGTGTTAGTGTGTGTGTGTGTGTGTGTGTGTGTGTGGTTGAGTCGTGGCCCGGCCCACTGTTGCACAATCTCTCCTCCTCTCCCAACTTTTGGTCAGTGGCGTAGAGTTGCCTATAACTGTTCTGACATTAGCTCCACCGGTGCCAGTGTGTCTGTTTGTATCTGTGACCTTATATTGCAACTACTATCAGTTTGTCTTTGTGTCTGTGTGTGTGAGAGACCATGGCTGCTGCATGGCTGGTTGCGGTTGCCACCCTGCTTGCCCTCCATGCCACGCTGGGTGCCACCCAGTCCCAGGACCACTGCAAGAATCTGTTGAAACCCCTGGTGTTGGACAACAATAGCCCCGTGAGTACTGATGATGATGATGATGATGATGATGATACAAATGATGAAACAAAATAAAAGCTACTATAATCTACAAGCTCACAGTCGCAGTGCAGCTATTTTCAGCATGCAACCGAGTGTGAAATTCATGTAGTTAGCTAGTTGAACAATAAAAAAAAATGAAAAAAAAATAGGGATAATTAGGGATAAGGGGTCCTTTGACTCCAACTGAATCAAAATGTGCTGTCAAAATGAACAGTGGTGTTTGTGTGGGTGCAGATCTTCGGTAAATGGGTGCTGAATGTCGCAGCGTCGGACCAGCCCAATCTGACCATTGAGTTTGACATGCTGAAGAGCTCCTGGATAGAACTGGCTGCATCTGCTGGCAGAGTTCTGACACTCCGCTATGCCGACCGGCTGTGAGACACGCACGCACGCACATACGCACGCACGCACATACGCACGCACGCACATACGCACGCACATACGCACGCACGCACATACACGCACGCACGCACGCACACACACACACACACACACACACACACACACACACACACACACACACGTGTGTATTGACATTTAACCGAGGCTACCAAAGTTTACATTTGTAACCAAGCTGTATAAATTAAAACATTGTCATTATCGTGAGCGTATTATTTAACACAATAAACGAAAATCACTCATTCATCTTTGTCTTATTAGGATATCATTTAATAATCATTTACATGTGTTGTTTGTAGGAAGCAGGATAACAACGAGGACAAGTGTGTGCAGGGTGTGGCCCACGGAAGTTTCTGCGAAACCTCCAGTCACACCACATGTATGTAGCCTACTGTCTAATACAATGCTATAATTTACTAATATACTGTAAAATATAGTATAAACCTCCAATCACTACACGTGTGTGTTAATGTGTATTGTCTAGAGTTAATCTCATGTTGGTGTGTGTCCACAGTCAACATCAACGGCCAGACATCCAACCACGAGGGGACGTACTACGAGACGTGTGCTGATTGCATGCTGTCACTGTCCACCAACCTGCTGCCTGACGGACAGCCCAAGAGACGCTTCATGTTCTTCTGGAGTGAGTGCGGCACACCTCTATATGATTAGGATTATAGATGACTAGAATTTCGCCGTCCTAGAGTTACGTTGCAGCGCAATATGGGAAGAAGGAAATTGCAGGATTTGACGGACAGATGTTTCGGTCGTTTTCTGCTCAGGTGTGGAAACTGTGAGAGTGTTTCCACACCTGAGCGGAAAACGGCCGACAGCTACGGACAGAAGAAGCTGTCCGCAGCTTATTTTCTGAGTTTTTAGACAGCTGGTGGATAGAAAAGAAGCTCCACCTCCGCGGCTGACTGCCGCGACGGACAGATTTCCAGAAACGCTCACGGGTGGAGCTTAATTTCCATCCACCAGCTGTCTAAAAACTTGGAAAAGAAGCTGCGGACAGCCGAGAACGTCCGCGGCACTTTAGTAAGTGTGGCAGCACCTTGTCCGTGTGTGTGAGTGTTTGCGTGCGGGGGTGTGGGTGCTTGGGGCGATAGTGTTTGTAGTAAAGACATGCATTGCCGGCGTGAGTGTTGAAGGGAGGCGACTTTGGTGGCAGTGCAATGACCATTGTTCCGTGGGTGGTGTTGAGGCTCTGCGTTCGGCGCGACATGAGGAGATAGCAGCCGAACGAAGCGGAGGGTAAGTGTGTGACGTCACTGACGTGTGAGTGTAGTGTGTAGGACGGCGTTGCAGTAGTGAGTAGGGCGGTCTCGGCATGACGTAGCTGTTGACTTTGGGTCCCTTGTCCTGGGCACTTGGGTACAACTTTACAAGTATGATGATGGAGAGACCGAGGGACGCTACCTGTTCCTCTGGACTCTGGAGTGAGTGAGGTACACCCATATATGATGGAGAGACAGAGGGACGCTACCTGTTCCTCTGGACTGGAGTGAGTGAGGTACACCTCTCGATTAATATATGATGGAGAGACAGAGGTACCTGTTCCTCTGGACTGGAGTGAGTGAGGTACACCTCTAGATTAATATATGATGGAGTGACAGAGGGACGCTACCTGTTCCTCTGGAGTGAGTGAGGTACACCTCTAGATTAATATATGATGGAGTGACAGAGGGACGCTACCTGTTCCTCTGGAGTGAGTGAGGTACACCTCTAGATTAATATATGATGGAGTGACAGAGGGACGCTACCTGTTCCTCTGGAGTGAGTGAGGTACACCTCTAGATTAATATATGATGGAGTGACAGAGGGACGCTACCTGTTCCTCTGGAGTGAGTGAGGTACACCTCTAGATTAATATATGATGGAGTGACAGAGGGACGCTACCTGTTCCTCTGGAGTGAGTGAGGTACACCTCTAGATTAATATATGATGGAGAGACAGAGGGACGCTACCTGTTCCTCTGGACTGGAGTGAGTGAGGTACACCTCTAGATTAATATATGATGGAGAGACAGAGGTACCTGTTCCTCTGGACTGGAGTGAGTGAGGTACACCTCTAGATTAATATATGATGGAGAGACAGAGGGACGCTACCTGTTCCTCTGGAGTGAGTGAGGTACACCTCTAGATTAATATATGATGGAGAGACAGAAGGACGCTACCTGTTCCTCTGGAGTGGAATGAGTGAGGTACACCTCTAGATTAATATATGATGGAGAGACAGAAGGACGCTACCTGTTACCAGTAAGATGCCCTGAGGGCAAGAAGCTAAAATAACAGGTCTGGAATTATTAATTATTAAAAAAATAAAGAAATTATTGACATTTTCGGGCCAGGTAGGGTGTAAAATGTGTGCTAATTAGTAGGGCCAGGCGGGGCCTTGGACCCGCCCAGTTACGGCCCAGGTAGGGCCGGGCAGCTGCAGGTATCAGTCAAAAGGGAGACATCGAAGATGAAGGACGGGTGGGGATGAATCAACATACAGAATGTCAGAACAGGTCAGCTCCATATATGGAGATCTAAGTGTTTGAGGTTATCGGTCAGATGCCGGCCGGCTCCATATACGCAGATCTAAGTTATGATCCACTCTTTTGTATGAGGACAGTGTCGTGATCTTCATATATGGAGACGGCCATATATGGAGCGGGTTACGATTCACGAGGCGTGACTGACAGACTTCATGTCAGACTGACTGACATGAAGTGTGACTGACATGAAATGCAATTTGTCATTGATTAAGTTTATAGATGAATATGATGGAGAGACCAAGGGATGCTACCTAAATCTCTCTCTCTTCTTCCTCCTCCTCTCTTCGATTCTTTGCAGCACGAACAGGACAACTAGATGCCTCTTTGCTGGAGAGGTTTAAGCAACAAGCCGAGTGTCTGAATATGCATCCTGAATATCACATTGGAGGGGTCTCAGGTCAGACTCAATATACATTTGGCGTAACATTTAATGGATACCCGGAAACACATTTTTGCTCAAGATATAAATGTATTTAATTTTAATTATTATTTTAGATGTGTGACACACCTTTACATTAAATTACAAAAAAAAAACATGAAACATTTATTTATTTAAGTATTTGACTATTGTGAACGTTTATTTGCTAAATAGTTTTTTGTTTCACTGTTATTTATTTTTTATTTAATTCTAAATGTATATATTTTTTAGACTTGTGTCCGGATGAAAGGGCGGCAGCACAGACAACGGAGAACCCAGAGACCACGCCCACCAAGCCGACTAATCAATAAGCCATTTTTTACTATCATGAAATTTTACTTTTCCTTAGTTTTGGATCATTCGTTGGGCTCTGTGATGGTGTCCCTCCTTTCAAACAAAAAGGAAAATAAATGTGAACATTTTTTTTTTGTCCTGTCTTATTTCTTTCTTCTTAAATGTGCTACTCAAACGAGCTGTCTTTGTTTTGTTTTTCTTCTTCTTTATTTTGTGCACTGGACTACAAAACCAAGAAGTAGCTACTTCCAGCCAAAACATATTTATTTTTAGCTCTTTATTTGTGTCTAAAAATATGTATTGTCTTTATTGTCGGGTGGAAACCTTTGGGTCCCCCATTCATATGATAATTTGCGCAATATACACAGCATAACATTTGGGAAGGCTTTGGACATCCCATCCACGCAGTGGTGGAAAGTATAACATTTACTCAAGTGCAAGAGGTACTTTTACTTTGAGTGTTTCCAATTATTTTACTTCTACTGCACTATTAATGTGCTTTTACTACTGTAGTTCATTGGTTCTCAAAGTGGGGTTGGGAGACCCTCAGGGGTCCTTGAGGGTGTTCCAGGGGGTCCCCAGGTAAATGATTTTAAAATATAAATTGGGGTCTCAGATATAGAAATGCTATTAAATGGGGGTCTCAGATATAGAAATGCTATTAAATGGGGGTCCGTAAACTAATGCATGTGATGTCAAACTGAGGGTCCTTGAAATTATACGGGTTGAGAATCACTGCTACCTGTAGAGTCGTAAAATTCTTGTAAAATGGTGTAAAAATGGTGTAAAAATCTTCTTTTGTGTTGTCCCTGGCATACCTCTTCAAATGGGGGGCGGGCTAATATGTGTCAATTTGGGGGTCATTAAAAAGTTTGAGAACCACTGCTGTAGTCGACCGGGGTCTCCCATGGCTCTGGGTCCGCTAGTATAGTAGAGATATTACACGAGAGGGTTTCTCTATCGTCATTAACCCATTCTGACCTGAGATCAGATTAATAAAATGTCTATTACATCCTGACTGTTTCATTATTAACCCATTCTGACCTGAGATCAGATTAAAAAAATGTCAGTCGATTTTTCAAAAATAGCAGACCTACAAGCTCGTAGCGCGCCACTCGGTGGCGCGCTATGAGCTTGTAGATCTGCTATTTTTCAATAGCTAAAGCATAATATGATGCCAACACCAACATGGGTGCCCGTTCAGAATGGGTTAATGGATGTCACTGGTTGCCCAGGGAGTTCAGTTTGTACATTCATCAAAGACGCGATAATAATCCATTTCTAATGGATGAAGCCTTGGCCTGGAAGAGAGTCAATAGTGTTTCAACCCTCAACCACTACACACTCTCCAGTTGGCGGGTGAGACAATACCATAGTATCATATATCATATCTCATCTCATATCATCTCATATCCTAAGTGCACAGCACAGGCAGATGGACATTATAATGCCTTGCCTACAAGCATTCATCCCTGGAAAGCAAACATTTCTCATGCATTTTTTAGAGTCAACTGTTATCATGCCAGGATGCACTTGAGAGAGCCTATCTGCTCTTTGTGAGAGGCTATCTGCATGTCTTTAAAGTCAGATATTACAAAGTAAAATGAGTGCACGGATATACCCCTCAGAGATCGTTTACCTGCATTAAGGGGCGAGAATGCAATGTTTATGCTGGAGCAGGCATTGCAATCCAGCCAAAAAAAGGATGGATAGCCTCGGTCCAAAGCTTATTTAACACTTGATGTCATGCGCCTACCTAATTTGTGCGGGTGGGAGAAGTCATTTGGAAAATGAAAAAGTCCCTTGGAGTGATGCGTGCAATCTAATCGCCTGCGATACAATACGGTCTGCAGATTATCCCGCTGTCAGCCGGTTGTGTCTGGGTAATATGTAACACTGCTGTTAGGAGGGAGGCCTATATAATATGCAAGCAAGGCTATCTGTGTGAGAAACACAATGTGAACTTTTGCTATTTGTACCCATAAGCCGAACAAAAATAAGTTTTATTCATATGTACCTGTAGATGTGACAATAAAACACAACCTTGATCCTTGAGAAACAACATCTCATTTGTACTTTTGTATTTAATACAAAAATGTGATTTAATGTCATTGATGATATTGATTGATCAATAGCTAACTATAGATTGACACACCTGCTATAAGTTGCAGACAGAAGCTCATTTTCGAGCTTGCAGATCTGCTACTTAATGCTTTTGTGTGACGCTGTAGAATGAAGTGGAGAATACAAAACAAATATATATATATGGAGATAATAGTTTGCTGGCGGGCAGAAATTCTGCCCGACAGCAACGATGTATAGGCCTACTACCCAGAAAAGTAGCTACTATATCCACTGACTTAAACATTGCTCATTCATTTGATTATGCAGTTATGCATATTGACCAACGGGTGGAGCCCAAAGACAGACAGACCATGGTTCAGTACAGTTCAGTACCATGGAGACTGTCTCTGTCATTTTGGTGGCTGCTAAACAGAGCATGGCACATATTATTATACTGTACACCCTCAGCAAAGTATAGATAGAGATAGTAGCATTATTTCATCAGTGGTTCTCAAAGTGCGGTCCAGGGTCCTTAGGGTTCCCTGAGGGGAATCCAAATAGACCCTTTACAGGTCTAACTCGAATGGGAAATGGATAGAATTCGCGACCCACCCATCTGACCACTTAGCAAGGTATAGCCAATGTTTAAGAGCATCGGTTGTGTTCTAGATCGATGGAACTGACTTAGAAGACCTCCAATACTGTACACGATTGGACAAAAAAACATTTTACTGACTAAAACAAATTATGGATTTCTGTTTTAAACAAATTATTAAATTAACATTGATCTAAGTACCGGTAAGCATGAACTTCTTACTTACAGTACCATTACCATACCACGTATGAGCAGGCATGTACAGTAGTCACTAGGCCTATTACTTCCATGGCTTCTCGTCGTTGGATGCGTTCTTCTGTTAAAATCTGAACAACATCCAATAGGCTATCACATGTGGGCTACCGCCGTGGAAAACTGCCCTGATGAAAGAAAAACTACTGTAGTCCCACTCCTGCTGGGATTCTCCACACTAGGGGATTATTTGAACACAACAGCACCATACATTGTTCAACCACTTAAACCCTCTACTTTCTATTCATGTTCAGTTAGTAAACTGGACTTGAGTTAATTTCCTCTTTACCTTGTCTGCTCATTTCTACACCAAATATCTTGGCCAAAAATAGCCTGCAACAGGCACAGTTCTAGGATGGGCGACGGTTTCAGGTAACAAAACACATTTTATTGCATGCAACTACACATAAAATGTATGCTGCTCGCCACGCTTGATATTAGATGGAAAACACTGCATTGCTATATGAGAAATTCACAGAGGAGTGCTCTATCGGGACAGGGTCTCGATCTGCCCGTCATCGTGGAGATGACTGCATGTGTACGTATCACCTCCATGCACAATAGGTACGGAGTCCAATAATAGTTTGACTCAGGCCAGGTGTGACTGCTTAAATCATCCGTCCTCCACCCGCCCCACATAGCCGAACTACATAAAGCTTGTGAGAGCTTTCAGCTGCTATTTCTTTTAACGTTTCCCCACAGAATAGGGATGCTAGGGCTCAAGTGGTTACTCTCCAAATTCCTTAAGCAGAGAGGTTACCCGTGGTGCCAGTTCACCCCGCCTCACCACTTCAGCTATGTCGATTGTTACACAATCACAGTGCAGTGTTTAATTATTATTATTATTATTATTATTATTATCTGTAGTCTCAGCCAGAGTTCGGAGGCAGTGACCTCTGCCCACCTCTAATTAATCAATGGAGAAGCCCAGTGACCCACAACATGTACCTTACAGGACTGAGAGCCTCAGACATTTTGTGTGCTGTAATAGTCTAAGGCTGGAGACTGTTTTCGCCCCTGTCCATGTGTGTGTGTCTGTGTGCTTGCCAGCAGCTAATCTCTGGCACCTTTGGACCGGTTGGCGTTTTTTTAATCCACCTCTCCTTGGTGCTATAACAGGCCACTTAACCTACAGTATAACTCTTGGACCGTAGGTTGTACAATCAAAAATCATGATGCAACTCCCCAGATATAGGCCATTTCCATCGTTTAGCGTTTTCTTCTAAACACACTCTATCTTGGGTCATGTGATGAAGATGCATCAGTCATATTACATTCCAACTGGCTATCTTCCAAAGTCTGTGGGCCCTGGGTAGGAAACCCAGCCTGACACTTTCTAGGATGGGTGTAAGGTAGGAGGACATCACTGCATGCATGGGCAAAAAGCACAGAGAAATCATTGTCAAGATGAAAACTCTTGAAATCAGTCCCGCTGTCTGACATGACGCTTCACTGTCACTCACAAAACTGCAGGAGTCCTGTCTTTACTGACTGGCGTCCGGGCCATGTGAAAAACATCTGTCACATTACATGGAATTTGTCACATGAGACCAGTCTATAGTCCCAAGTGGCATGTTTCAGTTTACACGAGCAACAGAATATAAATCTACTAATACAAAAATATTTTCTTTTCTAATGCACAATGAGAATTGCTCAAAATAGGGCTCAATACAATAGAGTATAGACCATATAAATTAAAATCAATGTTACAACTCTATAATGAAAGCCTATAACAACACAGTAGTAGAACTGTACATAATAAATCATAGCCTGTGATATTGAGCAGCATTTCCCAAGTGTGTGTGTTGCAGCCCTCTGGTGGGGTCATGAGGGTATTGCAGATGGGTCATTTTACCATGTTCTGTCAGACACAGCAAAACTTTCAGCAGAACATTTTTTTTTTCTGTCTATCTATCTGTAAAAGCAGTAAAAGTTGACGACATGACTGAGAATGTGTTGCAGCACCTAGTTGGCAGAAACGGCACTCTGCAGATTGGTGATTACCCACAGACATCACAAAGCGTGTCAAAGCTGCCTGCTTTTGTAATAGTCCGGTAGCCAATAGGCTTCTTTTGTTTAAAGTGGAACATGGATTCAAAATCATGAAAAACCCCTCGTTTGGCACGTCACATGCTACTTAAAGCACAATGAAATTTGAAAGTTGTTAAATGATATGGTCACATATAGCCTATAAACCCCTAGAATAAAAATACAGACAGCCGGTCAGCAAGTGGATTCATGAATGTATGTATAGACAATATTTTAGGCAGATACAAAAGACTATATACCAAATTCCCCACTCCACACCCCCAGCTGCCGGACTATAAGTTAAGAATGTGATTTATTATAAATGTTTTCTTCTTTTAAATGTTTTTGTAACTCTACTCACATGTGCAATAGTGGCTACTGTTTTTGGCAAAGTGTGTGTTATCCCACGAGCCAGGCTACTAATGCAAGCGTGGATTAATCATGTGTCAAAGCATTTCAATAATCAGCTAACTCAGACACGGAAAGCTTCTCTCTGTTTACTGCCATCACCAAAGCACTCAATACAGAAGGCCTATGTCCCTCCATTTCAGACGGTATATTGCACACTATAAGTAGCCTAATAATAGAGCCTAGGGGTGACCTCATGCGCTTTTCCATCTTTATAGACCCTTTATCAGACAATGTCACACTGACATGATCATGCAGGCATAAAATAGAACCCAGCCACTCAAGACGATCGGAAAGACAGTCACAGGCTGCCCTTTACATGTAAAAATGCATCCATCAAACCTTCCATCAAATGCATCCATCTGCAGGATTTCTGCACAGTACAAAGGAAGAATAGTGTAGAACATGTACTGTACTACATTATGCCCCATGGTTTCTTTCACATTCTTTTCCAAAACACCTCCCAAACTCCTGTCCTCAAAATAGTTGCTGCTGTTTTTGCAGTTCCTGACAATACAATACTTGACCATATAGTGCTGCTGTAGCCTGTAGGACGAAGGAAAAAAGACTGAGGCAAGGCCATTGTATTTGTATAGCTAAATTGAATTGCCTTGTTAATTGTTGCACATTTAAACAATTCAACATGCTTAGTTTACACAAAATATCAAGCAAAGGAGACAATCGTAAAAATATAAAATGACAGGATGCATAAAACAAAATAAGTAAAGAGAGAGAGAGAGAGAGAGAGAGAGAGAGAGAGAGTGAAGGCAGGTATAATTTAGTCCCTATAGCCAGTGTGGTCCAAACTCCCAGACGATCCCTCCAGCTCCACCCTGCCAATCAGCCCCATGGGGGTGTGGGATATGCGGGCCTCATAATCAGGTTGAATCGAGCGTTCATCAAAATAACTGGGTTGGAACACAAAACTCACAGTCTCAGTGTTTACTATGTATAGATATACAAATAATTGGCCTTTTGGGAAAAGAGACTTAAATGTGTCCATATGGATGACACAAGTAGTCTGTTTATTCTTTTCTACGGTATATATTTAATTTATTTTCTGGCTTTGTTTGTTTGTTTGTTTTTTTTATTTTTGTTATAGTTCAGGCATTGAATCAATAGGCTACTTTATGCAGTTCAAAATATACTACAGTATGTGGCTGTCTATTTTTCATCCCGTGTTCAGAAAATATGCAGTCATTTTTGATCCCCTGGACCGGCAGGAGAAAATAATGTGGGTGAGGTGGCGAATCAGCAACTCTGCCTTCTCTCTGCCAGCCTCTGGAGAAAGGCACTGAACCACCCACTGCTGCAGTGGAACAGTGGTGGGAAAAGTACTCATTTGTTATTACTTAAGTGAATGTATCAATACTGCAATGTAGAAATGTACTCGAGTTAAAGTAGGGTTTTTGAAAGAACAGCAATGTCCGTGTCCGCCTATGTGCCTATGTGGCCATGAGCACCAGTATATGACTATAGGGTACCAGTAGGGGTGCTGTTGTGCTGCACTGTTGCCTGCTAATGAGAGAGACAGAGAGAGAGAGAGAGAGAGAGAGAGAGAGGAGGAGGAGGGGGGGGGGGGCGAGTTGCACCACTCAGTTCACACGGGTGTGACTTTTTAAATATCAGATAGCTCACAATGCGTCGCTGCTTGTAGATCGGCTATTTTCAAATGGCAGAAATGTATATAGGCCTGAAGTGGTTGATGTAGGCTCTATGTAATAATAACTTCAGTTATTATTAACGTTCAGTATCACCCCCTCAGCTCTTGTCCAAAAACTAGTCAGTTGTTCTGCATACTGCTGGATCTATTGTGCAAGCACTCAAACCATTGTCGAACTGGTAACAACACAAAAATAAACAACCAGAATAACATAGCATACGGTAAACATAAATATACAGCATATAAACGAAAAGACACATACCATATATATACTGGCTGCTCTACAAACATAAGGGGATGAGATCACTGGTGCCCATGCCATGGCCATGAACACAGCGACGTATAGTACCGATGCGCTTGTTAGTTTGAAGATCTATCCATTTCGTGTCCTATAGTATACAGCATCATTTTAGTTTCCGGTTACCATTTATGGAGGTAAAATGGGCGGATATGTTGTACTACGCACAGAGAAACAAGGCGAAACTCTTGGGGAGTAGTGATTCCCAGTGACTGAGGCAAACATCTGCCGCAATACGCACAAATGAAGCCATTACGCCACCAGAAGGTCCTGATTCCCACCCGGGATGCTGTGGGCGCTGCGGCGTGTTTTCTTTCTGCGTCTTTAGCACACACACTCAAGGTGGGGTAGGCGAAAGGGCATGTCCATGTTGGTTGGTACCCTCACAAAAATATGCACTGGTCTCTATACTGCCTCCTCCTGGTCAGCTGGGGCGCCTAATGGAGGGGAAAGGAACTAGTTGGAATCACGTGTTCCTTCCACACGCTACGTTCTAACGTGGAAACTCCCCCCTGTCCGGTGATAAGAAGTGTCCTGCTCAGGAAGCATGAGCTCATGGGTTTTGGACTCTCTCGAGGTTGACAGCGTGAGAGTAGCACCCAGGATCTGGGTGAAAAATGGGTTGCAAAAATCATAGTTGCACTTGTTATGTTAAATAATATCCTATATATGCTATATATACGAGTAGGCTAATAGATTTGGCAAACCACTTTTTAATATACAAAGTCTGCCCAAACATTTGGCTATGTGCAGTAGCACTCATGATACCAAAGCATGACACAGTAGGCTACTATAGAGTGTTGCAGTCCCTCCCCCAATGGTCTCGCACCTTCCTACCTACATGACTGCCTGCCTAAATATGTCCCAAACCGCCCCCCCCCCCTAAGGTCTTCCACTGCTGGCCTGCTCGCTTTGCCTAAAAAAATGGCAACTAAAAAATACGGGGAAGCAGCTTTTTGCTTCTACGGGCCGTCGGCATGGAACAAGCTCCCACTGTACCTTCGTCAGGCAGCCTCTGTAGACATTTTTAAAGCTCAGCTCAAGACCCACTTCTACAACATTGCTTTTAATTGATCTTTTATTTTATTTTTTATTTTTTGTTATTCATGTCCTCACTCTATTGCATTACTGCTTGTTTTTTGTCGTTGCCTTGCTTTTCTTTTATTCTCCATTGTTCTGTAAAGCACTTTGAGCTGCATTTCATGTCATGAAAGGTGCTATACAAATAAAGTTTTATTATTATTATTATTATTATTTCAGAACGACGAGTGGCCCAGGAAATGAATCGCAATGCATTTTTCCCATAGGCTTTTCTTAAAGTATTTATTTAAATATCGTGACAAATCATGACAATGAACACAATATTTTGGGCCGATCAAATCATTAGAAAGAAGAAAATAAAGGCAGGAGACAACACTATTTGTTTTGTTTTTCTTCTTATAAATTATTTGATCGGCCCAAAACATTGTGTTCATTGTCATGATCTGCATCTTGAGTCTCTGACCCATAGACCTCTTTATGTTGTTCACTACAATTTTGAAATATAATATAGCATATTAACATATTCCGGACATCCATACGACCATACCACACACACTATACAGATTCATTTTAGACCAATCCAGAAAAAAATTGCTGGATAAAAGCAGAAGATGGTAATATACTTATACCAGAGTGTGCTGGTGTGCTCTATGGTCGTTTGTCAATTCAGTGCAGTTCCCTAACTGACTGACCCTGTACTCTCAAGCAGAGTTGCCCATTGCGTTGACATGGAGTAAAGTGGCTGGCCCGCCTGCCCCCACTTACGCTAAAGCCCTAATCACACCAAAGGGTCAAGACGATTTTAGCGATGCGGTGTGATACGTCTTGTTGCACATTGACCTACGTTGACCCTAGTGATTCAACACATGGAATTCAATGGCCCAAACCACACCAAAGGGTTGTGGCGGTTTTAGCGTTAACTCCTCGCAAACGTTTGGACCCAAGGAGTTACATGGTGACCTTTTCGTGTGGTTAGGGCTTTAGTCTTTGCAGTCCTAATGTAAATCAAATGCATCAATATATAACAGAATATATTTTAAACTCTTAGAATGTTGGTTTAACGGGATCCACTTCTCTTCCACCTTTTCACTGCAAGTGGAACATGTCATGTGAGTAGGGAAACAATTTAAACTGAAAAGCTGATGGCTGTTAGGTGTTAGGTTATCACCCCAAAAGTAACAAAGGAAATAATAATAATAATAATAATAATACATTAGTTTCCTGTGTGAGATCGATTAGTCACTCAGCTCTATAAAAATTGCAATTGGTTGACCAAGTTAATGGCTATTTATTTGAGTTGATTTCTATTGCCAGGGACAGTGCACATTAATCAACATTTCTGTATCCAGTCCAAATCAATGTGCCAGAGTTAGCTAATGAGCTTTTTCATCTTTTGTCGATGTTGTGTATGTTGTCCCAGACCAGTCAATACAATCTAGCCCAAAACATTCAGAAAGAAAAACAGAAAAGAAAAACGGTTGCATTAGAGTGTAAAAACAATGTGAGTATGTAAAAGCAGCATGAGAATTGAGGTTGTGTTTACACAAGCCCTGACCAGAAGGCCCCCCCAACACGCACGCGCGCACACACACACACACACACACACACACACACACACACACACACACACACAGATGAGGCGTCCGTATAGACATTTCAACATGCATAATAGTGGAGGCAATTATTTCACTAACTTAATTCTTATTATAATAGGAAAATAAAAATAGCAGTCAGCTATACTATAGCTGTATAGTGGAGCCAAGTTGGCTGACAGAACAACATAGGTAAGACAACGTGCACGTGCATAAATGGGTGTCACTTTAATAAATGTATCGAGCTGCGGAATCAATTATAATTGATCCTCCATTTATGAAACTTGGCAGGGACATTTATTAAGCCTGCATGTGACGGCCTCCATGGAGTTTGATTAAATGCGTGCAGTGGGGGGACATGCAGGGCCTAGTCATCCTTAGGTCAATTCAACACTCAGATTTTAAAGTCCTTTCTCCGGGTGTCAGACATCGTTTATTTTGTTGTTGTCACTTGGTTGTGAAGCATCGCCTTCATGCAGTGGTTCTCAACCAGTGTTAGCCGTGAGGATGTTGCACAGTTGGACCCCAAATAATTGGCAAAACACTAGGGCCCTATTTTTGCCAGTGTACCCGTTATCCCTAAATTACTTTGCCTTTTTTACAATTACAAATAAATAAATAATAATAATAATAATAATAGGTAAAATAGCCGCTCTACAACATATCTCGTGTTGTGTTTATAGCAGACTCCTCACTCATATAGTGCACTTGCAGTTTGGGCAACTCGAAAGCAAACTCCACATGCCCCAACATTTTATTTACCTGGCATAGTGTCAACCCCTTACCCCTGTGTCGGATCGGTGGTTAGACTAGCATATTCACCGATACCGATATGACCTGATATGACAAATAAGGGCTGATAGCCTGATACTGATACTTCTCCGATACCGTATTGGGACATCTCTAATTTTAAGGATACTTGTCCCTTGTATCTTGTCCCGATCCAATCACGTGATCGGAAATCAGGGCCGATCACGTCATTTTCAAATGATCGGAATTGGATCGGGAGCAAAATAAATGTGATCGGGAGTCGGGACATCCCTAGTATCAATATTATATCCATATCATGATATTAGACTGGATATTGTCTGTGATTTTGGATATTGTAACTACTATTGTTATATGGCATAAGTGTTCTATCAAAATATAAATATTGGATCGGGAAAAATTGTTATTGGCAGATACCGATTTTCAAATCAAATGATCAAATGATCGGAATCGGATCGGGAGCTAAAAAAAGTTCTCGGGACATCCCTAATAATATATATATTTTTAAAGTTGATCAATTGATTAATAATAATAATAATAATAATATATACGATTTATATAGCGCTTTTCTGGGTACCCAAAGTCGCTTTACAGAAAGAAGTATTAGAAAACTAATAAAACTATTTAAAAAGGTTGAAAAGGTTAGGGTGGCCAGCTGGCTGTGAATATTGTTGATCTTCTCATGAAAGAAGGTTAGGAAGTTATTGCATTTTTCAGTGGTGAAGGAGTGGGAAATGGTGTCCATGGGTTTGAGTAGTTTGTTTATTGTGGAGAAAAGTACTCTGGGGTTGCCACTGCCTGACTGAATGATTCCAGAGTAGTGTGAGGTGCGGGTGGAGTTGATGGTGTCCTTGTAGAGCTGCATATGCTGTTTATGCATGTCGGAGTGGACAGTGAGCCCTGTCCTCTTGGATAGCCTTTCCAGCTGCTGGCCCTTGGACTTGAGGCTGCTGAGTTCATCCGTGAACCAGGGAGCAGTGTGGGCGAATGAGACAGAACGGGTTTGAACGGGTGCAAGCTGGTCAAGGGAGGAGGAGAGTGTGGTGTTGAATATGTTAACCAGTTCGGTGGGGGAGTCAGACTGTGTGAAGGAGGAGATGGAGATGGCGTCGGAGAGGGATACGGAGAGAGACGAGGAATTGATGGATTTTAACTTCCGAAACTTTATGGTGTGTTTTAGCTTCTCGTGGGGGGTGGGGGTGTCAATGTGGAAGTCTATGGCAAAGTGATCTGAGATGGTAGCACCAAAATTGGTGCTAGATATTTGGCTGATACTGGAGTTGGTGGAGCAGACTAGGTCGAGGGTATGGCCTTTAATATGGGTGGGGAAATCGATGTGTTGAGTGAAATTGAATAGTGTCAGGATGTCCATAAATTCAGAAGCAGCAGTGCAAGTGGATTTTTCCACGTGGAAATTGAAGTTGAAGATTGATCATAACATGCACTGGAAATGCATGTGGTCCACCTACGTATCTGACCACTTATAACAGGTACCATGCATGTGGTCCACCTATATGTATCTGACCACTTAGTTATAACAGGAACCAGAAAAGATTGGGAAGCGCCACTGTTTACCCATGTTATTACCCATTTGGTCAGAAAGTTGTCTTCTAAATAGTTCATGATAAACTTGATATTTTGGTTAAAGTTGTTATGTGACATTCAACTTCTAATTTCACACAAACACATTATTTTAATCACACAAACAAATCCAAATCAATCAAATCCAAAGTAAAAAAATAAAATAAAAACATAATTCACCATACCATACCATACACATACACACAGCCTGCACTGCTTTTAGGGGTATACATTGTCTTCTTCTAAGATTTCATAAGAAATTGGGCTAGGGCCCAGGCGGTAGCGTAACCGTCTGGGCACCGGACTGGTAATCCAGTCGCAGTGTGCCGCGGGTTCGACTCCCGAGCCCGACACGGCCTTTACTGCATGTCTTCCCCCATCTCTCTCCCGTTTCCTGTCAGCCTACTACTGTCTGTCCCTTCAAAAAACCAATAAAAGGCGTAAGCCGCAAAAAATATCTTAAAAAAAAGAAGAAATTGGGCTAGGGTGGGCTGCACAGTGCACATTAATAAACACACGATACGACAGGTAGGCCTGTAATATACATACACATGAGGTCTGTTTAATTGAACATTGAGGTCCCTGATGTAAACAAATCTTAGTCCATTTTATGGTTATTTCCTCAGTAGCCGTTTTTGTATTGACCTGTACTTTTGTTTGAACTGTACCCATTCTACAAACTGTGAATACAAATTTCAATCAATCAATCAATCAATCAATTAATCAATCAATCAATCAATCAGCAAGTGCAAATATGCAGATTTAATGAAAGCTACTTTCCATCCGTAGTCCCACTGAGTGAAATAAATCTAATCTTTCTCGGAATCATCATCAGAAAGCGAAAGTAGACACACTTTTGCATCAACATTTGTGTTATCTTTTAGGTGCAAATCACTTTTCAGCATGAAATTAATTCTCACCTCATTGAGTGTTGTTTTTCTGCCCTGGGCCAATACCTCTCAACATGTTGACACAATACAACAGCTGCTTTATATGTTTGGCCACATGCTACTAAACATTTAAATCCATTTAAGTGCTGGATGAAATCAATAGCTCTTCTTCTGACACCGCAGCTAGTGCAAAGCTGCAGGGGAGAACATAACGTACAGGAATTTGTTTCACCCCAAAGAGATAAGGCCGTGTTGGAAACAAAACTTGTAAAAGTTTATTCATTTATAATTTCATTCACATCCTGTGCTTTGGGATTGTAATGTGGGGTAGGATCGACTTGATTCTTTATGACCTAATAAAGGAATAAGAAAGGCAATTGATTTTCACTATCGCTTTCAGCAAATGTAATTCAGATAAATATCTCCACACCTGCAAATTTCACTGTTGGTGTTATACCAGGTGGATTAAATGTGCTTGCTCGGTGCCCAGTGTTTAAACCATCTAAAGGTGTTTGGGACCCGTTCGATAAACCCAATAATACAGCCACTACAAAAAATAGTGTACTGTAGGATTGCAGAAACTCTTACTTACGTACAGTACAGTATGAGCAAGCATCTTAAAGGTATATTCAGTGATTTCACTTCATTCAAATTTCTATTTCTATTTCTATTTCTAATCCTCCCTATTTATATGCTGACCATATAAGGAGTTCCTCCCTGTCAAAAAAAACGTAGGTTTCGTTTTTGGCTAGGGTTAGCCATGAGCCTTCATCCAATCAGGATGAGTGGGGGCCGGCCTTGGTGAACATTCTCACTGAGAATGTAAACAGATTTGTAAAGTCAACGTAATTTCCTTGAGCAGTACTTCCGCCAAATTGGTCTGGAGGTGCGGATTCAAATTTGCCGCCAAAAACAACAGGTGGATCCTATTGGTTCACCGATCGCCCACCCCCCTCCTCCCAACTCCCCTCCCTGGTAGAACACAGCGGAGAACACTGACGTCACCTTAATGTGGAGCGACGCCCCTCTACACTGTTACTGTCCCGTTCGCCAGGCTTTCTTTTTTTCTTTTGAAAACAAAACACCTGCAGTCCTCGAGGCTAGTGAGGGACCAACTCCAGTTGTAATTCCAGTACACCATGGTCAAGAGCACTGGCAGGATTATGTACCGTACCATGTATGCATGTCCTTTTGTGTTGGAGGAAAACAGACTACCCGGAAGATTGAAACCCAATGCAAAGATGGAGAGAACATGAAAGAATAAGTATAAAAATAATTAAAAAGGTGTCACTAGATATTGCACATAGACCTAAAAATAACTAAAAACTAAATGCTATAAAGCCAATAGTCCAGTTCATAAGCCTATAGCGGTTGACCGTGGAGTTAAAGAGTCTGTTGTCTGTTGGTACCAAAGTGTCTTGAATCGTTTGTTCTTACACGTCAAAGAACAGATTCTTGCGACCACTTTTCTGGTCTGCCAAGATTTTGTGGAGAGGATGACTCACATTGTCCATTATGGCCCGCATCTTATTTTGTGTGCATCTCTCCACAACAGACTCCAGTGAGTCCGGCCTCTCCCCCAGTACTGAGCCAGCCTTCTTCACCAGTTTGTTCAGCCGCTTGGCATCTTTATCCATCACACTGCCTCCCCAGCAGACTGCAGCGTAAAACAGGACACTTGCCACTGCATGCTGACTGGTAGAACATGTACAGCATTCTGCTGCACACCTCAAATGAGAAAGAAGAGTCTGCTCTGTCTCCCAAGTACTTGTAGGACTGTACTTGTTCGATAGCTGTCCCATGGACATTGACAGGTTGGAGAGGAGCAGGCTTGTTATTGTTAGATAGATATAGGACTCCCCTGCTAAGGTTCAAACCTGGAATCTTCTTGCTGTGAGGCAACACAACCACTGTGCTGCCATGACACCTGTGTCACCCTTGATGAGGTTTCAGTGGGCCCCAGTTAAATAATTGTTAGTTAGGATTCGGAACCAAATTTAATCTTACAGGTCTGTAACAACAAATGGGACCAAATGGATCTTTGCAGGGTCGTGGGACACACCATACTGCCCAGTCTATAATATAATATGTGCTCTTTAAATAGCCTACCTCAATCAAATTATATAATTGAATGTGAACATTGAAAAGTAGAGAAAACTTTTATTTTCCTGAACTGAATATCTGACAAACAACTCACAATCATTCAAATATATTATTTCTTCATGCACTTCAGTGCATTCCAATGATGTTTGCTATGGTGTAGCATGTGCACTCGCTCACCTTATGTACATGGTCTTGTTAAAGCCTCTAAAGTATGAAGGCTTGTTAAAATCAGATCTACCCTACAAGCAATGTGTCATGAGGTCATGATGTGACACGTTAGCTGTTCACTCCTAGATCTCTTGTGTTTATCAAGCAGCCTATCATAATCAACAAACTCTGTTTGCTATTGATTGATTGGTTAGTCAAAGTAAAGAACTTGAAACCTATTGCTTCACAATTCTGGGGGGGAACAAGTGCTGAATAGTATTCAACCCTTATTTTAACCCCACAAAATAACATACGGCTGTATACCTACTGTATAAGGTGGCAAAATGTGGCAGCTGAACTGGACAGTGTGATTATGACTTTGGCGAACAGGGGGGGGGGGGGTCACTCTGTCACTCTACTCTACTAAGTTTGACTTTGACAGTTTACTATGCTGCCAGCCAAACATCTGGGAATAGGTCCATAACAACGGCATCAGTAGCATCTGCTGCTCCGGTAACTAAAACGCAGATGTGCACTTTTTACACCAGTCCTGTTAAATAAAAACTGCCATTATCAAAAGGTCGTTCTCAACACTCTGAACACTACAACACCTTGTTTATTACTTATCTAAGGTCAACAATGACTCATTTTTAGAATCGGCCTGCAGGTTTTAACATGCACACACCACCCTTAAATTTATATTTCACCTCCAAACATATTATTATTAGTGTTCATTTTTATGTATACTCGGGCTTTTGTGAACACCCAAGATCGTTTTTAAGTTACTTGATTCGCTATATAAAGCCATTGTAACTTCTAAGTACATTTTAACTGTGTTAGATTAATTGAAAGCATCCTTGGTTCTGGTGACTGATAATGGCCCGGTTTCCCAAACGCATATGGTGTAAGACTTGTAGTGCTGAACATGCTCAGATGCTCCTCTAGGCCGCACCCAGAAGCCTGTGAACATTGTCCTTCTAATAGTGAGGGGAGCTGTGCTTTTCGTTAACTTCTTTTCATTCTGGGGTGAAACACAAAATACTAGAGTAAAGTTTTAAATGGCGGGGGGCACGGTGGCACAGTCAGCAGTGCTGTCACCTCACAGCTAGAAGGTCCTGGGTTTGATTCCCGCTCGGGACGCTGTGGGCGCTGGCAGCGTGTCCTCTCCCCCACGTCATCAGTGCCCGAGGTGGGGTTGGCGAAAGGGCCTTTCTGTGTGGAGTTTGCATGTTCTCCCCATGTCCCCTAGGCCCTAGGGGACATGGGGAGAACCTACCCTAGGGCCTAGGGTATCCTCACAAAAAATATGCACTAATCCTGGTCACTAAACTGCCTCCCCCTGGCCAGCCGGGGCCCCTTGATGGAGGGGAAAAGAACTGGTTGGAATAACGTGTTCCTTCCATGCGCTACGTTCAACCAGGGAAACTCCCCCCTGTCAGGTGCAAAGGAGCAACCTGGACACTCATGCATGAAGGAAGCATGAGTTCAAGTCCGTTGCTCTCCCCAGGCTAGCGGAGGGTGCGTAGAGCCCAGGATCACAATAGATAATTGACACAGGGGTGAAAAATGGGTTACAAAATCTTCCACCTCGGAGGAAGCTCTGGTGCGGCCGGCAGTGTCAGTAGGCCAATCAGAGGCAGGCGGGGCGTTGTGATGTCTATGCTCGGACGTAGAAAAGATATACGCTTGGAAAATGGCGGCAATGAAGATGGAGGCAACATTATTCTCTATATAACATATTCACAACCTTCAGGGTTGTTACCAATTCCTTCATGAAGAATTGCAGTGACTGTCTCTGAAAGCTATCGTGTATAATTTAGATTTCATCATCATGCTGCTCTATTCATGTTGCATCCAGAACTCTATTCTCTCGAACTTCAACATCCAACATAATGAGGTGTTCATGTGTCATTTCCTAGAGGGAAATTGAATTCCGAACTCAGAATAAGGCTAACAAAGAAATGTACAAATCTTGTGAAGAGGCCATTAGAATATAACATCTTCAACTATAAGGTTCTCAGATTATTATTTTTTTCTTCTTTTCTTGTCGACAGGCTTTCAGTCGGCCTGCACCTTACAGAGAATGTTTCCCAGCACCTAGAGAGTGAGACAAAATACTTTGGGAAGTGTTATGGAATGTCTGATTCATATGTATTCCTTATAGAATGGCATTCAGTTTTGCAGATTTTCAGCTCACAAGCTGTGCCACAGGGACGGTCCCATTATAAGCCAACAGTAAGAACCCAACGCAAGCTGTATAGTATCAGAAGCACACGTGATTCTGCTTGACATATTGTGAAATAATGAGGGTACCGTATATTAGTAGTGGGAACATAGAATATCAGTCTACAAACCCTCTGAACTAAGTTCCTTAATGACCGTGGTTTTCAATGACAGGCGGACATTTTCGTTTATATCTAGCCTCACACTTCCTCAACAAACTCCATGTCGAAGGATTTATCTCTTTCGTCTTTCACACTCACACACCTCAGGATGACAACAGACTTCAAATGGGCTCACTTTCTCACAAGCAGAATACCGAAGGTAATAAACATGTCCGTGAAAATGAACCACATTTAGAGATTTTTTAAATACATTGTTTATATATTTCCAAATGTTCCTTCTCTTGGCCAGCATCAGATTGATTTGTTTCTAGGTGAATTGAGGTAAACTCTGAGGCGAGACCCCGAGATGAGCTCCCGACAACAGGCATTTTAATCCAGTAGATGGAATTGTTGCATGACATACAAATTGTCGTTTTGACTCAGTTACAGGGAATCTGTGGGGCTCTTCCATTTCACACATGCTAAATATAGTGTTCTATTAGAGCTCGCACGTGACATTCTCATCTGCGGCTTTCCTGTGGGGTTATATAACAGATCCCTGCAGCCAGTGAGACAGAAAATGTCGTCTTTGGTTCACTGAGGCATACCAGCCCCTGACAACCATTATCGTGTGCCCCCCCCCATACATGGAAAGGCATGAATAGATTCTCAATGACTCCCCCTTGCTCAATCTTTCATGACAGGGATGTGTGTGACATCTTAAACTAGCTCCCTTCCTTAGACACTGTCCACAGCGATGTCCGACTTGCCACAGATCTGAATGGGATGAAAAAAAGCTACCTCACTGGGATTAATATGTTCCTCACATTTGCTTTCTTCGGCACATAATGCAAGCGTGAGTGCACTGAATACAGTCTTCCATTTAATACACTGTGCTGTCTGGAAATGGTGCTGGCTGGCTCCGTCTCTGTGTCCTTATATCATCCCTCTTTTGCACAAGTCCAAAGCATGTCTACCTCACCTCTCTTATTGCTTTATGCCCGAATCTTTTATTCTGGGTTGATAACTGTAGCAAGCACTACACAGCATACAGTATATATATATCATACAGTATGAACTAGGTTGCGACTGCGCCCCGATAAGGCCTGTATTTCAGCCAATGATAGCACACTGCTCACAGCACTGCTGTCTGTCTGACAGACAGACAGACAGACAGACAGACAGTGTTTTGATTGATTGATTGAAATATTTATTAACAGTTTGTAGAATTTACAGTACATTTTAAGCACAAACTCAATACAAAGACTGTCAACTGTGAGTGGACGACCCAATTAAGCATTACACTTGTTTACAACAGGGTCCACATTGTTCAATTCATCAAAACATTTAAAGACATACAGACATTTAGAGACATACAAATAGACATTTCTATGTAGCTAAAGTACAGAACAGGAATTCATCATATGGGAAGCAAAAAAGGGAAAAGATACAATATACAGTGAGGGAAAATGGGGGGGGGGGGTGGGGGGATTCAGATTTTACAGAGGCCAGTTTCGAATTGCAGCCATCCGTAGGTGCCCTTTGAGAGCGGTTTTGAAGGAGTCAAGGGATTCACATGTCTTAATGACTGTTGGTAGGGCGTTCCACATTTTGGTGGCATAGGAGCGAAAAGAATTTAGTCCCTTGTTTGTGCCGAATCTGGGTTGTACATGGTTTGTTGCACTCCCTCTGGTGTTGTGGGTGTGGACTTCGTTTACATTAAGGAAGTATTTAGACAGGTACATGGGTATCTTGGTGGTGTATCGAATCTTGTGGACCAGACCCATTGCAAGATGCTGTACTCTGTCGTCGACCCTAAGCCATCCCAGCCTGTCAAAGTGGGCAGGGGTGAGGTGGGTTCGGGGGGTGAGGCCAAGTAGGAGCCTGACCAGTTTGTTTTGGGAGGTCTGGAGCCTTGTTTTAAGGGCCTTTGAGGTGCTGTGGTACCAAGAGGTGGATGCATAGTCAAAGAAACCTTGTACGAGGGCTCCTGTTAAGGTCTTCAAGGTGTTTTTGCTGACCAGTGAGGAGATCCTGTAATGTATGTCTGTATTAGCCCATAGCCCGTAGCCTATATTAGCCCAATATTGCCGTTACGCAATTCACTTGAATAATGTTGATAGAACCGCATCGGAATCAACAGTGCAGAGCACACTTTTGGACCTTGTGTGTGTGTGTGTGTGTGTGTGTGTGTGTGTCAGTGTGTGTGTGTGTGTGTGTGTGTGTGTGTGTGTGTGGGTGGAGAGACAGAGTTATTTAATGAAACTCAAGATTATAATGTCCTGTCTCGCTATCACGCCCTGTGTAGCCTGGCTATTCCTGTTTGTGTGGCGTGCACGCAGAGAGAGAGAGAGAGAGATGCGCCCCGTGTGGGTCTCGCGCTTGTATCATGGCATCCTGCACGTGCATGTCAAAATGAATTGGAATAAAAATCTTGGTGAACTCTTGCAGTGTGTGATCCCTGGTCGGCGGTCAATCGTTTAGTATAAAAGCCACAAAGATATAATGACAGCCGATTAAAAAAAAAAAACTTCTGCGGTGTGAAATGCACAAAGAGATGATGACTCGCCGACAACTTTAAAACTCCTACAGTGTGTAGGGGCCATTACACCATGGTGTAAGAGGAGTCCTTTGGGAAACCGGGCCTTTGTCATTTCAGCCGGTCTTGAAGTGGTTAAAAGCTATATGGTCTCGGTGCGCCACATGCACTAAATATGCAAACGGGAATAGAGGCTAATGATGCTTGCCAATGGGGGCTTGGGTTGATATTGTAACAGATTGCTCTCCTTTACGGGAGAAAGGAAGTGTCTTTATCCATGTAGAAAATTGTGAGCACAAAGACGAGAGGTAAACGTCACGGATGGGAGAGAGTTGTTTACACTCTTAGGGAAATGTGACACTTCAAAGGACTGAATGTGTCTCAGTTTGACAGTGAAAGATAAAGGTTGTTTGAGGGTTTTTTCCTCCTCCACCCCACATTTTCTAATCCAAGAAGCCATTCTTTGAGCCTCATTATCTAAGACTAAGTAATCCCTTTAATTTTCTTATTTGGCTTAGATCTGAGGGCTCCTTCTGCAAATTTGCAAATCCCACAAACGTAGTGTCTTTGCTTGTGAATATTTTAATGATATATTTTTTTAAGAAATTCAACATAATTGAATAATAACTCATAGCATCACTCTTTTGTTCTCCCGTCCTCCAACGTGTCTGATAGACATATTTAAAACAAACGTAAGGCATAGACAACACGTTTCGTACCCAGTTTCCACACTGACAGTGATAGCCCAATAACATCACAGACATGTAGCCGGTGCTCTTATCAAGTAGAACTATGAAACCACCATAGTGCTCTGGGAATATTTCAATTAATCAAGAAGATGATTAGGGCTAATAGGATTTACATTTAAATTCCCCATTTTGAATGACGTGGATATTTACATCCAAATGGTGCATCAGCATGATTCAGCACCTTAAAAATTCCTTGTCATTTGAATTGGTCATCCTAATAACCACACAGCACAGCCATAACCTAAAATTCCATGTGTCAAATGTCAAGTGTGCGTGCATGCATGTCTGCGTGTCATAATCACCAGGCCAAACTACAAATCAAACTGACTTCTGAGTTTGAGGCATCTCATGTTTTAAACAACAGTTGATCATATTGTACTGTATGTTTGATGTTGTTACCACTCCACACATCAGTGATTGCTTGACAACCAGGTCTTTACAGTATACTATATACAAATACACGAGAAAAAGCTAAGAGAGACCCTTTGGTTGTACAGTTTGAGCCAGGCAAAGCTTGCAAATCATCTTTTTGTTGTACCATGTGTGGCAAAAACATGTAAATATCTAAGACCCACACAGAAGAAAACCCTTAATTTACCTGTACTTTTTGTGGTAAGTAAAAGCACTCACATTTTCTTTCTTTTCCTGCCTTGACCGTCTTCCCTCCCCCCTCTCCTCTTCCCTTTCTTTGTTTTTCTTGGGTAAAATGACATGATGGGAACTATACACAAATTTCACTGAAACTTTAAAATAAAATGTCCCCCATTTCCGTTCAGTTGATTATGCCAATGCATGCCTACTGAATGATTATGCCACATAATGCCACATATGCATTTAGCGTACAATACACACAGCTTTCTCTGGGTGTCCGGAGCTCCCGTCTGGACTACATGCATCATTAACATAACAATATGGACGCAGGAAAGTTTTATATCGTTTACAAACTTGAGTGGGTTCCAGGGGGTCCCTATAGCTATGGCAGTCTCTCATTAGAGCCATAGCCACTCTGATTCACATTGCAGAGGCAATCAGAGACAAGACTACAAACCAGAGTTCCACATGAAAAAGCTGGCATCAATGTTCCAAAGCTCATACACCAGACAATTTGCCGAAAGCAAAACAGATCATCATTCGATGCGCTCAAACTGAGGCTTATCAGACAGAAATGTCTTGTCTGAAGCAAGGGATGGACATCCCGAAGAACAGTCCACTAAGGAAGCTGGATCCTGTCCTTGATGATGACAGACTCTTAAGAATCGGGGGCCGCTTCGTCACTCAACTCTCACAGCCAAAGAGAAACATCCTCTCATCGTTTCTAGTTGCATCGGCACTCTACTCATCAACTACTATCAGCACCAAGGCCGGGTCTTCACAAGCTGAATTAATTTCAAATTGATTTCTAAACACATAAAAATGTGTTAAGAAAAAAAAAATCTCTGGTGGGTGCCTAGGTGCCCCCTCTCCATTGAACAAATATACAAGAATAAATACACTTTGCACCCCTGTTCTGTTCATCACAACAGCAATGTTTAATTTGGTGCGCTACCTGCTTTAAGTGGGGGATGTCGTCACACATTTTACTTAACTGGCAACCCGCCTGGCGCCCCCCCAAAAAAGCGTGTTTTCTTCCAAAAAGATGGGAAGATAACATCGGAGAATGGACTCACTTGAAGCTCAGTGAGGCAATGAGAGCTGCCGAGGACAGAGCAAGAGGGATGGAGAGAGCTGGTCAACAGATCGTCTGTGGTGCCCCAATGACCCTCCGGAGTTACAGGATAGGTGAGGTGAGGTTAGGACAAAATAGGTGATTTGCTCGTCTACATATTAACGTAAATGATCCATTAATTTCAATGGCATTTAATGTTTGTGTTAGGACAAAATAGCTGATTTGCTCGTCTACATATGACATCAATTCTCCATTCAATGTCAATGGCATTTAATGTTTGTGTTAGGGCAAAAATCGACACTGTACTGTAGCTGAATATAGGAGGGGCTAATAGCGCCCTCAAAAGAAAGTAAAGATAATAATTGGCAGTTGTCCCGAATTCAATTCCAGGCCAGCAATGTGTTGATGAGTCCCTGAGCAAAATACTTAATGCGTTGCCCCTGTAGCGGCCCACTGCTCCTGTTACTGAGGATGGGCTAAATACAAATACCTAAATTCTCTGGTATGCAAATTTACAGTGATAAATACCTGCACTCACTATATTGTTATTATTATATACAGTATGTTTTATAGTAATGATCTAATTCAGAAAAGAAAGCTTTGTAGTGCAGTAAAACTTACAACATTTGCCTCTGAGATGTATAGTGGAGTGGACATTTAAAATACATTTGTTCTAAAGCACAGTACTACCAGTGCTCCCGTGGGTGCTGGCTGGTCCTCCCTCCCACCGCTTCCAAGCTTGCGTAACCACATTTGCTCACATCTTCTCCAAAAAGATAGTGCTTCTCTTTATGCTTGCTTCTGTAGCTCATACGAAACAGGAGGATTGGCATCTTAGGCACATTATAAATTCTGCATTTCTATGAGGATCTCATTTTCGGTCTTAACAGTCCTTTTTTGTCCTGGAGCAAAACATCAGCTTGAGGCAATAAAATGATCTATCTACATCCGAGTGAACAAAAAAGGAGAGAAATTGCTGAGGCGTTCGGAGGGCCATAGACTGGGAGATAGAAGAAACGATATTGCTCTGGCCTCTTTGTGTTCATTCTCATCTACGTGGTTAATCCGGCTAACAATTATCAGATTTGGACGGAGAGGCCGTGAGTAATTTCACCCAAACCATGCCTCCACAATGCTCCATAGAATCAGCCTCCATCTCCGAAACATCTGCTCTGTCGCAACTGAATGCAGCACGTATTTCATTATCGCTGTACCTAATAAGAATAGGCCGCATGAAATTAGACCGTAATTTGATCGCTGTTTTGGCAGGCTCTTTAAAAGGTCACCGGTGGCATATGAAAACACGAGCGCACGGCGCCAAAACGCGATGTGCTGAGAAAGGTTATCAGAACAATGCATTAGACATATGGTGACTCAATGTTATGTCACTCAATAAAACGGGTAGTACAGAATGTTCAGGTGTCAACTGGAACCGAAACCATTTCTTTAGAGTGATGCCATGAAAGCACAATTGTTGGTTCCAGAAAGAACCTTTCACTAGCAAAGCACAAGCATTCTTAAAAAGTTCTGTACCTTGAGTCAATGTCACAGTGGAAGGAGGTAAAACGTGGCGAACTTAAAAGAGGGTCCAAGGCAGCTCTGTCCAGTTCAAGTAGAAAGATCCTTTATTTCATTAAAAGGGTTAAAAACACGACCAACGCGTTTCGGCCTACATGGGCCTTCATCAGGGTCAACTGAAGATGACTCTTTGACACGTCATTAAGTAGTGCCAGTAATCAGCATCTCGTTAGATCACATGACTTTACATCATCATTTAGAATAATGCAGAGATACTACAAACACCTGGGTGTGCACACCTGACTATTACAGACCAATAGTGAACTTTACATACAGAAGATATAAATATAAATAAAAATATAATCAAATAAAGTAATACAGTATATAAATAGAAAACATAAAAAAGTATAAATGTTGGTATGTTATACTATGTAATGTGTATGAGGATGGAGGGAAATGGAGACTTTTTTTCCACCTACACACAATGTCTTTGCTAAAACATGCGATCTACGCATATTTCTGACAACATTATGGATGCTGGGGTTCAATTGGTTAAAGAAACCTTTATTTGGTTCTATAAACGAAAGAACCCTTAACCGGTGTCTGACGTGCATGAGTAACTGTGTGTATGCGTGCTCCCAATTTCAAAGGCACAAATGCTGTTGTAGTGTGTCTATTACATTGTTGCATTCTTAGGTATATACTATACATGGTCTGCTCCTATTTTTCCTGTAGGCCTGCCCTACACCAAATCTCTTACAATAGCTGATCTACAACTAATGTTAACGCATCACGGTGTGGCGTGTTGGAAGCTTGTATATCTACTATTTTCAACAAATGTTCACCTATTTAGAACACGGGGAGAACATGCAAACTCCACACAGAAAGGCCCTTTCGCCAACCCCGCCTTCGGGTATGGGCACTGATGACGCGGAGGAGGACACACGCCGCCAGCACCCACAGCGCCCCGAGCGGGAATCAAACCCAGGACCTTCTAGCTGTGAGGCGACAGCACTACCAACTGTGCCACCGTGCCCCTACTCTGTTGCTTTTCTGTGCTAATATGTGTAAAAGAGTCAAAGACTGAACTCTCTAACAAGCAAATTAACGTGTGTGTGTGTGTGTGTGTGTGTGTGTGTGTGTGTGTGTGTGTGTGTGTGTGTGTGTGTGTGTGTGCACTTTAATGCACTTCTGCGATGCCTTTCGGAACCATAGAGTTCCTGCGGCACCGCAGGCGTGCATAATGACACTGATTTACCTTGACACTAGGGAATATTAGGAGTCCAACTAGTACTAGTGGTTCTTGTTTTATTTCCAAGGACCCCCATAACTCTGAGAGTGTACAAATGGAATCAAATTGATCCATAGGGTTCATTTGGTTACAGTCTCTGTATGTGTTTCTGGTAATCTTATCGTCCGGTCATTTTGTATGTCCGTGGCAAAACAATAATAATTTAGACAAAAATATCTACCACAAGCCAACATGGCGATGACCCCAGCTTGTCACACAAATAAAAGGTAATCTAGACCCATATGAGCTTGAAGAACATCCACCATATTTAGCAGGTGCAGACGGTTCTTTGTGGAACCATAGCCTTTTAAAGAACAATTTCAGAACCATTACAGTAACTTTCTGCGTGTTAGACTGTTAGACTGCGACATAGTGCATGTGTGTGCATGCGCGTGCATGCTTTGTACATTTGTTCTGTTGCAGTAGGTATTACCTGGCAGATAGGGAAAGCATTTATTTCAATTCAGAGCTTATTGGAATCTCCGGCAGACAGTAAATAGATTTTAGAATGGGGTGCTCATTTTCATATCCCAGGTCATTTGTAATGGCTGAGAGGAAGAACAGACTGAGCATAATGTAAGCACTCAGACGACAGAGGAAAAGGCTGTTTTACACTTACGGTATGTCATCTTTGAAAAGCCCTGAAGCGTGCCATGCAATGCCAAGCATTGTACTGTACTATACACCCATCTGGGCTCTAGTTTTGAGTGCCTATCTGGCCCCAGTTATTGGTGACTGCCAAGGAAAATGGTTCTCTTTTCAGTAGTTGCCTTTTGATGGCCTCACCAAAGTCAGCTTGAAAGTGTGTGTGTGTGTGTGTGTGTGTGTGTGTGTGTGTGTGTGTGTGTGTGTGTGTGTGTGTGTCTGTGTGTGTGTGTGCGTGCGTGCGTGCGTGCGTGCGTGCGTGCATGCGTGCGTGCGTGCGTGCGTGCGTGTGCGTGTGTGTGTGTGCGAGTGCAGCCGCACATGCGTGCGTGCATGAGTGACTGTGTGTGTGCACACATGATGTTGTGTCTGTTATAGTTTCATTCTTAGACTGCTGAATTCAGGTCTACAGTATGACAAAGCTGGAACGTTTACTTTATATATTATTTTAATATATACTTCATACTTTGCCAGGTTTCAGCCTGCACTGTCCAAGCACCAACAGCCTTTCGGTGCAACCCTAGCTCTTGCTCTGTGACGGAGCGAGTGTGTGCAAGGCGCCTATTATGGTTACGATAGTCTACAAATGTACGGACTCGAGCAGAAAGTTGCACACACCAAAAAGCTCCCATTAAGGGGATTTTATCTAATGCAATGGTGTGACATTTTGAGGAACAAGCTCTTCCGCAGACTTAAATAAAATATATTATTGTTTTTATCCGGCACCCATTTTATTGGGAATTGGGCTGTGCAATGTGCATGTGTTTTCTTTTAATCTTTCGCTGTTCTGAAACATTGTGTTTGGCTTGGCAGGACTGTAAATGTATTCCAAGCAGAAACCACGTCAGCCTAATAACCTTCCTACGTTTCCAACCGTACGTACATTTTGATCGTTTGGGAGAGAAAAAATAAAAGATGAATGCCACTATGTTCTTGAAAATGTTGTTAAGTAGACTATCATAAAACCAGTACAGTATGCCCATTTCATGGAATGAGGTAGAATGCGTGGGCACTGCTACACAATTCATTAACCACACAAGAAGTTCTGGAGGGAATATACAAATACCGGTAAACACTAAAATGTCCTGGTTTTCAACATGTGCTTACAAATATGTTTATCATGTTCTGTTCTGTTGGAAGGTGCAGTCACTAGGTAGGATAATTGTCCCCAATTCCTGATGAAAACTCCATGTCAAAATTCCCCAAAAATTAAAACAAAAAAGGTTGCACAAATGGGCAAGCATTTAGATTGGCTGTTTGCATGATTTATGTGATTAAGGGTCATGTTTTTATTTATTTTGAATAGGAGCAGTGTACAGTCTCACTGTATAAAATGAAACTGTTTGGTTCAAATTAGTAATTAGCGGAATAGAGTCACTGCTTTTTCGCCTGGAAAGGAGCCAGCTTAGGTGTTTCGGGCATCTGGTTAGGATGCCTCTCGGGCTTCTCCCTAGGGAGGTCCGCGAGGCACGTCCCACTGGGAGGAGACCCAAGGGCAGACCAAGGCGCAGTTGGAGGAAACACATCGACTCACTGGCTTTGGAACGTCTCGGGATCCTCCAGGGGGAAGACACTAATGTTGCTCTGGAGAGGGAAGTTTGTAGCTCTCTGTTGGAGCTGTTGCCCCCGCGACCTGAATACGGATAAGTGGTTGAAGATGGATGGATGGATGGATGGTCCAAATTCAATCCTGAATTTCCAAGATGGCCCAGGCTAATGCTTTGCTGGTGGAACCCTGTGCTTCCCAACATGCATATCGGTAGCCTACCTACAGTACATTCATCAGGTGTGGCACTATGCAAATAATGCAATTAAGTAAAAATAATTTCTACTAATTTCTACCTTAACATAACAAGAACTGATATTCAATTCAGGCATTGTCTATAACAACTTGGTCGCGGTCCTGCATGTTAATATTCAGTTTAGGTCCGGCCCTTTCTTATTCATGAATAGTCACATTTCCGCAGGCAGCCTAATTGAAAGTAACATTTGAGCACAGCCCCGGGACCTCAGGGTAGGTCTTGTCCAATATTATTTATGGACAAAAGAGCTCGTGTATGATGGTTGAGTGCCTTTGTTCTCATAAAATTAACAGTTTCAATTACTACACCGGTATTGTCCATCACGGTGGGGCTCTTATCAGTGGTGTAAAGTATCTAAGTACATTCAAGTACTGTACTTGTCCGATTTTTATGTATATTTACTTTACTTGTCCTTACTTATATGTCCATTGTTCAATGCTTTAAATTCCTACTTCTACTCCACTATACTCTAAGGGCCCTATTTCCGTCAGTGCTTTACCCCTCATCTCTAAACTACTTAATAAAAACCAGCCGATTTACACAGTGAGTGCCTGCTGTGACCTGTCACTTCCTTGTGTTTATATAATTGTCTAGTCAAAGAAGTTATTGTCTCCACCAGGCCGAAGGCATGTGGGGAGAGTATGTTTTGCACTCCGTCCGTCCGTGTGTCCGTGTGTCCGTCCGTGTGTCCGTGTGTCCGTGTGTCCGTGAACAGCTAATCTCGGCCACCGTTAACCCGGTCGATGCCATATTTTGCACACACACTCCCTGGATGCCAACCATGAACCTCTGCCCCAAACTTTCCAGAACGGCCTGTTATAGCGCCACCAGGAGGCCGCTTTGTGCAAAACAAGTTTTTCGATGCCATATTTTGCACACACACTCCCTGGATGCCAACCATGAACCTCTGCCCCAAACTTTCCAGAACGGCCTGTTATAGCGCCACCAGGAGGCCGCTTTGTGCAAAACAAGTTTTTGCACAGTACACCTACAGATTTTGTCCAAACATCACGCAAATTGGTACACAGTCTCTCTAGAGCCATTCAACGAAACGGGTCTTTCAGATTTATCAGACTCCATCCTGATTGGTTAAGATTGGCTTCCAAAGTTCACAGGAGTGCTCAGTTTCAAACAAAATGCTGCAAATCATGAACACATCGCGTGATTTCCCTGAAATTGTGCACCCACATTCCCACTAGGCCGAGGACGAAATGCCACATGAACAATTTCAACTCAGCCTCAAGGTGGCGCTATAACTGGCCGAAAAGTGTTTTTACCTCTAACTGCACGGATCTGTGGATAACCTGGTGGAGACCTGTGCCCGGAAGGGCACTTTTTCTAGTTTGACTTGTTGTGCCAGCCAATGTGCGTGATTCCATTTGCTCGTTCAGTTTCATCACAGCTCAGCACAAGTGAGACTTCAAGGCAGCAACGCATCACTCTTCCATGATGCCATGGGCTATAGACCGTAAGGCTATGAAGCAATATAGGCATAACGGGCAACGGATAAGGTATATCTTAAAGGCAATGGCATGTGGCAATTGGTTTCATTATTGTAACGCCCAAACCACACCTATGCATAGTGTAACGGGTAGCGGAGGTGTTTTAGGGATTTAGACAGGTGACCAAAATAGCCACTTTAGTGTGTGAACGCCCCTTCCCCACTGCTAAATCCCCAAATAGTGTATTTAGAATACTCGAACGAAAATGGAGCCCTAAGTCTCTCCATATAGTTTGGACCTCTGGTGGGCCCGGACAGATATTGAGAAACAGTGGACTACCAAATGAGGTTTCCCCTGGGGAAAAACATAAGTAAAGCCTCTACGCAAACCCTGGCGAAGGCTCCCACTGGAAGGCGTAGGTGTAAGCCCCTGACTGAATGAAGACTTTTAAACTTTTGTTACTCTCAGATTTCACTCGAGGCAGCAATATCATTTTGAGCATTTGTGCAATTTCAGAGTCAAACTTCTACCACAGAGGACAAGGAATTAAATTGTGCTGTCTCAGGCATAATCATCATCATATTTCTCTAAATAGGTTGTAAAAGGAATTTGACTGTTATTAATACATATAATTTTGCTCTTAACACGCCTGATGACAACGTCTGAGTTTAAAGAAAAAGGAGTTGCTGATGAAGGCAGGCGGTTCATATCACAGCAAAGTTGCAATTATGCTCAAATAGTCCCTGCTGGTTTGATCTCCCATTGGTGATTTGTGCCCTTGTCAATGAATGATGTGCATTAGCATTTCCGTTGCATATCGGGTGGAAACGTTGTCCAGAACAAGGACAAAGACGTGCAGAGACTGTGTTTTACATCCTGTCCGTCTGTCTGTGTCTGTCCGTCCATCTGTAAACAGAACATTTCTGCCACCTTTGGCCAGATCAATGTGAATTGTGAAACACGCACTCCTGGTCCAGGATCACAGAGCAGAACCTCTGCCACAACCATTACACATCAGCCATTATAGTCTTACCACTTACCAGTACGCCGATTGGCGATTTTTGCAAAACACATATTATTATATTACTATGATATTACTATATTACTATATCCTACAGATTTCATTCAAACATCACGCACATCAGTACACAGTATCTCTATTATTATTAGGGATTATACTGCACTTGATTATACCAGGGACTAATTGACTTGGGATTTAGCTCTTCCTTGAAACACTGTGGACTATACGCACCTTGAATAATGTCCTTATATATAATGCACAGTGGCTGCTATGCAAACACACTGTAAAAGAGTAATTAAAAAAAGGATATATTTATATTTTCATATATATATATTTTTAAGAGACTCTTTGGTTGTACGTTTGTTGCAAAGCTTGTAAATAAGCTAAGAGACCTTTTGGTTGCACCGTTTGTGGCAAAAGCTTGTACATGTGAGACCCACACAGAAGGAAACCCTTTACCTGCACTTTGTGTGGATGCTCAAACTTACTTTATTTTCCTGCTTTGATCTACCTGCTGCACTTATGACTATAACATGTTCTGACCTGAGATCAGATTCATACGAGGTTTCTGCCGGACACACACTGGTCTGATGAACCCATTCTGACCTGAGATCAGATTCTAAAAATGTCAGTCGCTCTTCGATTTTTCAAAAATAGCAGACCTACAAGCTCGTATCGCGCCACTCGGTGGCGCGATATGAGCTTGTAGATCTGCTATTTTTAAATAGCTAAAGCATAACATGATGCTGACACCAAAATGGGTGCCCGGTCAGAATGGGATAACATGTTCTGTTATTCAATGCGTCGTCGAATGTCGTCGAAACCGCATGTGGCACGGTAATATTTGCTAATTTTACAATTTTACAGTGTACACTGTACTGCAGTGTACTATACTGTATACTACTCTACCGAGTAGTACACTGCAGTACAGTAGAGTACAGTACAGAGTATATAGTACAGTAACAATAACAATAAATTAGAGTTGCACTGCTCAGTTCACACGAGTGTGATATTTTTTATAAACATATAAAGCGCAGTATTGAACATTCATGCCTACATCACTATCACTGTAACCAAATGGACCATGCAGTATGTTCTTGGCAGAAAGAGTAGCTTACCAGCTCACAACCAGCAACAACATGCCAATGTTTAATTATTATTATTATTATTTTAAAATTTGCTCCTCTGATAAAGAAAATATAGATTGAGCCATTCAGTCAGGTCAGCTATAGATTGAGTCAGTCAGGTCAGGCCAGATAAAACTAATTCATACTGGAATGCACATTAAACAGTACTTTTTGCAATAACAAAAACTAAATTTAATTGTGATAGCTCCAATGATTGTGATGAGGAAACTATAAAGTATAACTGTGATTCTCACACTTTGTCATGTCAAGCACCCCTATATTAATGTGTTTTTCCCATACAAGACTTATTGTTTTGCAATTAGCAGATCTACAAGCTCACTAACTGATGTTAATTATATTATTATTTATGCTATTTTTGAAAAATTGGGAAAATGTGGTGCAAATCTTTGAATATATATTCTTTCAGAGCGAATGTTTTTAACTCAAACCTTTGCTTCTGGGGAGTCCCTGGAACTACATATTTTCAGATGGGGGTCCGCGGCCAAATACAGATAATTCTGGGGGTCCTTGACGTGAAAAAGGTTGAGCACCACTGACATAGAAACAGGTTTTTCAGAAAACTGTTAGGATTTAGAAGCCTTTAAAAAAATCGGTCTCAGGTGTAAATGGGTCAAAGCAATTTGCCGGAAACTTTCACAAAATCATTTCACCCATGTATCTCTTCTGTAAACATAAATGTGACAATAAATACAACAAAATAAGTTGAAGTAACTTTACTGGAGTACACTGAGGTATACAATTTTGCAAGCTTATTGAGCTGTTATATTGTTAAGAGTTGAAACTACCCAAGTTATAAAAGTTAGACATTTGAACAACAACAACAACGACAGATAAGATAACGTCAGGATGGGGAACTTCTGTCACCTGAAATGTTGTTGGTACATTTATGTGTCTCAGAGTAGTTGTGGGTTCTTCAACCACCTGAGGCCGATTCTACAAAATGTGTAGAATTTGTAGAAAATTTGATAAACACTGATATAGCAAGTTGTTTTATTTTGCTATATCAGTGTTTCTCTAGCCTCGGTACCAGGCTTTCATTTTTGTTGGTGCAAAAATTGAAAGCCTGGAGGAACGCATTGGCCACTCTGGTCTAAAAGTGGGAGTCAACCCTTCCGGGTGGGCGTCGCTCCAAATGATGTGACGTAGCGCTGCACTAGGGGGGAGAGGAGGGGCCGGGGGTGACGGACAGATCGTTGAGATCCAATCAGGGCGTGCGCAAATCTCAGCCGCGACCCGCCCCTCTAGACCAGAAACCTAACACGTTAGCTCAGGCTAGTGTTTCTCAAACATTTTCATGTCAAGGACCCCCCACAATGATATGTAAATATATTAGGGCTCGGAGTCGGGACTCGGATTAAACAAATATATGTAATTAATCTGAGGCATTGTAATTAATTGATCGAAATTAATCACATTTTAATCTGCGCGCGCCGGTATGATCGGTACACCTGAAATTCGTCTAGTGAGAAAGGTGTGCGATTAAAATGTGTTGGGTTTTTTAATCGCGTTATTGTTTCTCTAATTCATTAATTGAAATTAATCAGTTAATGTCCCAGTCCTAATATATATGTTGTGGCCTCTCGGTACAGGACTGCTCGCCACGCATGAACCACCTCGGGGAGAAAGAGCAGGAGGGAGACAGTGAAGTGGAAACCCCCTACAAAAAGCCCCTGTGCTCTCGCAGTCTCTGTGAGGATCTCCCTGAGACAGGTTCGGCGTGTGGCTCCTGGTCAGAGAAGCTTAACATTCCCTCTCCTAATTCATATAAAACCACGGGCTCTGTGGCATGTGACGTTCAAGTTGGCCTCGGAAAACGGAGCCTTCTCCGTAGGAATCACACCAGTGAGAGAGTAGAGATGTAAAGTAAGATTAAACAACCTAGCTTGTTGAATGGAGGACGATGCTATACCACTTACCTGCTGAGACGAGTCCTGGCCTGATCCCTGTAAGAAAGAGTCTGTTCTTAGTTGATTAGAAAGCTGAATACAGAAGGACCGAAAGTTATCATTATTATTAATTGACACTAATTGAACGATACAGAAGAAAGTTATACTGCTGTGTTTTGTTGCCAGCGTTGCAGAGTCTGGGTAACACTTCCAAGTTCCACATTGTGGCCTTTCAGGGCTTAGGAGGCACTTAGGCGGTGTTTCAGTATGGGTTCAGTGTCGGGGGAACCAATCATGGCTATAGGTCCTCAAAGCCAACCCAAGAGAAAATAGGCCAGGCTTCACCTGGCAAGAAGAGAAGAAAAACGGATATAAATCATTATGCGTCTATCACCGCTGGTTCATTTGGGGCATTCGTATGGCCGTCTGCTAACTGCTTGTCATTGCTCTACCGTCACCATCTGAGGTCCCATTTTAATGACATGGATTAGCATGGAGATAGCTTACACCAATTAACATTTCAGCATTCTACGCCCACGGTCAAGGTCAGTTAGCATAATTGATGGGTGTGTTCTGCACCTGTGCTGCTCCTGTTCCCTTTGAGCCCAATTTGTTGTCGTGCAAACTGCAAAGGTGTCATACACCAAAAAATGTTGATGTACAAGTTCACAAAATATTCAACGCGTGACACGTTGTGAGCTTATAGATCGTAGGACACCGTCATAATGGGGCATATAACTTATACAATGGCGCAGGGGAGGGGGTAATTTTGTCTCCCCCTTCTATTGAGACGTTCGTGTCAAAGGTCATGTCTCACCTATAGACACATGGATCTGGCACAAATTTTGAACCGATGGTCAAGATTCAATTTATCCCCTGAGCAAGCAGAGATCATCTCTCAATGGTAAAAATGTCAGCACTTGGCAAGGAAACCGAGTTCAATCCGAGGTAGAAGCACTAGTCTGTGCAAATTTAACCATAAACACTTTTTTAAAATAATGTTGATATTTCTTAAAAAATTAGAAATGCTGGACTTGTTTATATTTAAGTTAAATAATAAATGAGTTAGGTTAAAATGTTGAACATTTCTTCTTTTTCTGCCTATAAGATCTGCAATATTTGGTGAAGATATTAGAGTGAATAGTGAAAATAAAGAGTTGCAACTCACGCCTGTTTTAAGTATAGAGGGTCTATGTGGTTAATGTGGTTAATGATTCACAAAATCAATTCTACTTTATGAAACTTGAATTAATTATCCAGATAGATGAGATAGTGATTTAGCTAATTAAAAACATTTGTATCAGTTTGAACAATCTTCAAGTTCTCCGGTCTTTCTTACCTTTCAACAAGGTCGTTTGAAACTTGCCCCGGCTTCAATCAATCAAACCTGATACAAATGTTATCTTTAAGAGGCCTTTTAGGACTTTGAAGTTATGAAGACAGGATTTGATTAGGGAAATTGTGTTTTAATGAGAAAGGATAATAACACTTTTTGGCAATTTTTATGCTTGCATTAAAAACCCACTGTGATGATGTCATGTAATAAAATATTTAACAGAGTGGAGTGCATGAATAAATTAATCTATGATGGCTACAATCTTTCCTCTAAAATAGAACCTTCACATACAACTGCACATTCCAGAACGGGGGTGGGAAACAGGGGTGGGGAAACAATTTACAATTTACAATTTAGGCATTTAGCAGACGCTCTTAATCCAGAGCGACTTACATTTAGGCAAGAACAAAAGCATGGGAATACATCACATAAAAGCATTTATCATGAAACATGCGTAAGCTAAGAAGGTAACAGTGGAATATCTATATGATGAAACTATACATACACTATACATAATAAACTATACATATTCACTACTATGCTATACAATTATGTACTATGGCGTGCTATGACTATATTCAATACAATTATAGTGCTGTCTACATAACATGCTATAAGTCTAAGTCAAATGCTATCTAAGCCAACAGAAATTCTATCTAAGGGGTTAGGGTAAGTGCTATGGGCCATGATGGAGTCTGAAAAGGTGGGTTTTCAGGCTACGGCGGAAGATTGGGAGTGACGTGATGTACATACATTGTACACCAGGAGGCCACAATGTGTATAGAGCACCGAAGTCCTGACGTTACTGGCTCATCCCCTGGGTTAGTAACTTCTCCATGTAGAATAACATTAGGTCATCTTAGAATTGTCTCATATAAGAATTGTGATCCAAACATAAACACATTGTCCTGGCGATATTTTATGATAGTCAGCCACTCATATTTGATACAGTCTGGCGATTAGTGTTTTCCACGCTGTTAGTTGGTGCTTCATATCACCATGCCCATTTGTTTATTTTTCGGAACACAGTTCTTATATGATAATATATTAAACAAGGCAATGGGAATTCAGAATGGGGAAAAACGTGTCCCAGGTAGGATGCAAAAATTATGCCAGACTTCGGTGATCTATAATATTTTCACACACACCAGTAGAATACTGTACAGTACAGTAAATCCCATCATCCAATATTCAGTGTAACATTGCTATTTAAAGTGGCAATGTTTAATGAATAACATGTCATTTTGTTCAATCTGTATGGCACATCATACTGGCAGGTGTGCAGGACCAACAGTGCATGGATAAGAAAAGACAATATAGAAAATAGAAGTCTGCACACTGTAAATCTCCCAGTCAAGGCTTTATAAATAAAATGACACATGTAAACTTGCATGTTTGCATTAAGTGAAGGTGGGGGCTGTATGTGGCCCAGAGGCCGCCATTGTATGTCGCAGATGAATTAACCACTTGATCGTTTTTGGCTAGGTGGCCCAGCCTTCATCCAATGAGGATAGAGAGGGGCCTTCCGCCAATCATGATCGAGCGGGGCGAGCCATGGTGTGTAGCGTGCTGTTGGCCTGTCGCGTGTCCGCCCACTGTAGTGCGTGCATGTGCACATCTTGTTACCGGGGCGGACCGGGTTATTTTCCAAATCACCCAAATCACTGAACCCATTTAGGCCTGACGTCGAAATTTATAAAATGTCTTCTAAATCCTGACAGTTTTCTGTCAGGATTTGTGCCACATTTTCACGATTTTCTCAAAAATAGCAGACCTACAAGCTCGTAGCGTGCCACTCGGTGGCGCGCTATGAGCTTGTAGATCTGCTATTTTTCAATAGCTAAATTATAACATAATGTTTGAAACACCAAAAGGGGTTCCCGCCCAAAATGGGTTAATTATATACATGTACTATGTACTATAATGGGTTGTAATGGGTTAAGTAGATTTTGGATCTACAGGTAGAGCATTGGCACACATTACAGAGCCTATTTTCTATTTGAGATTAAAAGATTCGAATCTTTGAACTATGTTTTGATGGTGCAGTTTGCAGTAGTAACTTATTTTTTTATCAAGATGCTGTTGAAAGAAATATGAATGACGATGTTTCCCACTCTAATCCACTTTGAAGAGCATATTGTCGCTGTCGGGCAGAAACCTCTTATCTCCATTGTTTTTGTGGTTTTTGTGTGTGTTTTTGAGGGGCTCGCACGTAATTCCGACTGAATTCCGACATGCGCTGCTCCCGTGCTTGCGGTTATGGGGGTTATAGGGTTTGAGGTAGGTTGTCGTTTGTCTGACCAATGACTAGTCTGAACTAAGTACTGCTTTTGAGTGGTGAAGCCACTCCAAGGAACAGCAATGCCACTCCAAGGAACAGGTGACAAAGTGGCGCTGTTGAGCTTCACACTGCACAGGTGCATGATGGGAAGCTGAGTTTTTAGCAGCCATGTGGCGGTGTTGAGCTGAGTTTTTATCAGCCATACGTGATTTCAGGTGTGACAGTACAGTTCAGTTACAGTACAGTACAGTATAGGGACCCCCTGGGGACCCCCACACGGTAACTCTGTCATTTCTCAACCGTTTTGGACGTGGGCAGCTCGCCAGAACCGGCCCGGCCCCCTTGGTGCGTTCCTGTGAAATAAAAAAAATCACATTCTGGCATGGTGTTAGGTATGGGCATAGAATGTGTTTTCAAAAACCATCGCAAACGAGTTGGGCTTGCCCCCTAGTGGTTTGTTTGCAATTAATCTAATATTAAATGGGACAGTATAATGGTTAAAAACGAAAATACGAGATTTTTCAATGGATTCTATTAGTATTGGGTATATATGCTAAATAACATAAAAACAATTTATGAAAAAATACCTTCTGGAAAGATGGCATCCACGATGGATGCTGGGAGCTTAAAATGCCTATAAACTGGGATTTAATATATAAATACATAAATCATCATAACAATTATGCACTTGGTGAAAGGTTTTTTATTTCTGGCATGGTGTTAGTTATGGGCATAAGGACAATGGATAGTGGATAAGGTAGGCCTATGTTTTGTAATAATTCTAAATCTACAAAGTAAAAAAATAAGTAAAAAGTAGAATAACTACAATAACCTGCAGATGTAGTGGAGCAAAAGTAGAAGTATTGAAAAATGTGCATACTTGCATGAACTGAAACTACCATAAAACTGCACTTAAATGGATCGAGCACTCAATTACACACTGCATAATATTGTATCCTGTAGTATAATATGACTGTGTTATTTAAGCAATATCTTGTCCGAGCCAGCTGTGCCCCGGAGGTCAGCTTTTGTGATGCACTTTGGCTACAGTGTGTGTTATGAATAATATTACATACATTAGTTCATCTAACCTACTGACTCCTCTGAAGGCCTTTCAAAATGCAAAGCAGACCAGTAAACACACAATGCTTGCTTTCCCAGCGAACAACACCTCTTCTCTATACCGGTAATTCCCTTTTCTTATCTTTCTTTGTGTGTGCTTTCTTTGTGATAAATAACCGCCAAAAGACATTAAGGGTGATTTTATATTGTGACAAATGAGTGGATGTGCTGCTCCCTCCGGCAATGTCACAGTAAGTTACAGTCATCCAGAAATAGGTGCAGGGGGAATGCGAGGTGAACATGTCATCCTGGCTTTAGGTCAAGAGAAGGAGCTGGGGAATGGAGGACAAAAGCAAGCATCACAACTCACAAGCGTCCTAGCAGAGGGAGGGCCTACAGCACGTTGACTAGACGGGCGAGTGCAGCATCGTTTATCCCGACGGTAGCATTTTCCTTTGAGACGCAATTGTGGCCAGACTGCACTCCAGAGCAAATAACATTGGATTGTTCCCACAGACAAGTATAGGTAGACGCCTAAACAGTGATCAATATGTATTCAGATGAGCCCTGCTATTTCTGCAGTATGAGCAAGATTGCGTTTTGTTTTTTTGTCTTCCTGGAATGGGTTTTGAGACGGTCCTTGTTATATATGACAGGAGGATGCAGGGGTTGTAGACAGCTGGTTTGTTACACATTTCCTTTGTGTAGGCGACACGCCGCGGCAGCATGATGTCGAGCTCTGTTGTTCAACATTCATTGTCGGTAAGAGAGATTACAGCCATATAGCACACACGCACGCACGCACGTGTGCACACTCACTCACATACACATGTGCGGGTGCACACACACACACACACACACACACACACGCATGTACGCATGCACGCACGCACGCACACACACACACACACGCACCTCTCTCTCACTCTGTCTCATCTCCCGCTGCCCCTCTGTGATAACACAGATGGCTTTGGTCATCATAAGTCTCTGGGGGTCAAGGTGCGCTCAGCCAGAACAGCATCAAATCCACCTCAATCATTTTTTTCTTATTCTATTTTCATCTCCTCATATATCTTGTCTAAATGGAATTCTGAAGACTTCTGGGAAACCAGCAGTGTTTTTGTGTGGTAAATGTTGCAACACAACTAATTGTATTGAGGCTGCATGGCGGTCCTATATTGTGTGAACATTATGACCGGTTACATTTCGCTCAAGAGGAGTTTAATTTTGTTTTGTCTAGTTCATTTTAAATTCATTCACTAACTCCTTGTGAGATGTGTTCTGTTCTGTGAGATAATTCATTATTCTAGTTTTGGTTTCTAAATGATCCTTCTGCCAGAGGGTATCGTGTCTCTTTATTAATTTCATTATTATAGTGTGCTATTAGCATATACCAATTCCAAATGTGTTTTTGACGTCTTAATGAGGAATTAAAATACATAATATTGACTGTAACACTGTAAAGGCTGTAAATAATATATTAGTCATGCTGGTGGCATGTTAGCATTGAAACCACAGCAGAATACACCAAATAGTCTCTATCAAAATAAGTGAATTTATTGCGACCAAACGTCGCATTTACTATGAAATCCTGTGTCCTCCACCTGATATGGTTAACAATGGTCTTACAGTGCAATATGTGTATGTTTGACTGATCCTGCTTCAACTGAATATGGAATTATAATGTATGTTTTATATGAAATGTTGGAGCATTATGCACTGTGCTCATGTTTTCTTAAGGAGAAACGAGGGCCACAGTGTTAAGCATTCTTTCTGTGGAAGTAATTTCCACAGGCAAAATGCATTTACAGTAGAATGCATAATGCTCCGATGGGAACATTGTCTGCAGCCTGAAGTACATACAGTAAAAGCATGCCTTCAATGCGGGTGATGTGTGATCACTCATGCAAGATGGGAAATAACACCGCAGCGACTGCAAACAGGCACTGATAATAATGCTATTGTATATATTCCATCACATATTTGATTGGAGCTGCAAGAAAAAGCAACATTGATTTGTGTGGTGTTTGGTCGGCCTGTCAATTACAGATGGTGATTAGAATGAGGAGGGAACAGCAGCAGTAGTCCACAGGGTGGCTATCAGTCCAGGGTCCTTATTTATGTATGTATTTATGTATTTACTGTATGTATGTATTAATTTTTTTATGACCCCTGCATTCAAAGTTGGACATCTACAGAGCATAATACCCCTGTCCAATCACTGTGTATTCATAGACACTGTATGAATTGTGTAGGTGAATTACTTTTGTAGGCCTTTTATTGTGCATTAACACTTATGTAGGCCTAAATTACTTAATTTTTTACATTTTGTGATTGTTTGCGTTGTCTTCATATTCATTGAAATGTTACTGAATTTACCCGAGTTTAAATTCATTTGGGGATTCATGCTTGTAGGTCAGATATTTTTGGTGAAGAGATATAGATGGGGAAAAGTGGTCCAAGTACAGAACCAACTCAGGTCCAGTTTACCAAGTCTAGAGGTTTTAAACTGGGTAAGTGATTTTCTTTGGTTACAATAAGTGTTAGCTCTATATTCTGATAGCCTGCTCATTGCTATAGACTAGACTAGAGTGTTTGTTATAGTAACAGGAGACTTCATGTCTCTACAGGTATTTCTTAAACAGACACTGTATTTTCAGGTCAGGATACCAATTGTACCCAATCATGATAGAGACGAGACAGGATACAGATGAACCCATTTAGACCTGAGGTCGATTCTACAAATGTCTTCTAAATCGTGACAGTTTTCTGAAAAACCCTATATCAGTGGTTTTCAAACATTTTCATGTCAAGGACCCCCAAAAATATATGTAATTGGCCGCCGACCCCCTCTGAAAATATGTTGTTCCAGAAGCATCCCCAGAAGCAAAGATTTGAGTTAAAAATGTTCGCTCTGAAAGAATATATATTCAAAGATACGCGCCACATTTGAACGATTTTTCAAGAATAGCAGATCTACAAGCTCTTAGCGCAGCACTCGGTACAGTGTTATGAGCTTGTACAGTAGATCTCCTATTTTTCAATAGCTAAAGTATAACATAATGCTTAAAACACCAGAATGGGTTAAACAAGTGAAATTGGAAGTGATGACACAAAGAAATGAGCAGTTAAAATTGACAGACAAAAACAAATAGTGATAATTTGGTACTCTCTCCTGAATGCTGACATTTTGTCATCTACCTGAAAATGTATTGTCTGTTTATTTAAGCGCTGGAGAGACAGGAAGACTCCATATGCTCCATAGCAATGATTACTATCAGAATATAGTGCTTTCACTGCATGCTTTGACCATTTAACAAAAACCTTTTGTTTTAACCCCCCAAAAAATATCACTTGCGAATTGTATCCTTGAAGAAGTCGTGCTGGTTCATATTGGCTCTCAGTCGGGCAGGCTTCTGTGTAATCTGGACTCTGTTGTGCAGGCGGTTCAGCTGTCTTCCAGGGATCCTCCACAGAGGACAAGTGAAGGGATGTTTTCAAAGGGAGATGAGGCTCCATGCTGTAGCGGGACTCAAACATGACTTCAAAAACCCAAAGCTGCCACTTTGCCTGGGATGAGGAGCCAATTTAATGCAGCCACCATGGAGAATTCACCCTCTGCCAATCATTGCTGTATCATTGGACTGCTGTATAATTTGCCTGTCCTTATCCTTATCTCCATGTGGGGCTCACAAACCGACCTGGGACAATATAGGCAAACGTGTCCCGTAGGAGAGAAATGCGAAATGCATGTTCTTGTTCCACAAAACAAAATGACATACTGGAATGGCAACTGAAACAGCGAGTTGTATCGAAGGCAGTTTTATCGAATGAGTTTTTTAGATGCACATCCATCCCATATTATCCCATTCTGACCGGGCACCCATTTTGGTGTCAGCATCATGTCGTGCTTTAGCTATTTAAAAATAGCAGATCTACAAGCTCATATCGCGCCACCGAGTGGCGCGATACGAGCTTGTAGGTCTGCTATTTTTGAAAAATCGAAGAGTGACTGACATTTTTAGAATCTGATCTCAGGTCAGAATGGGTTCATCAGACCCAGTGTTTGTCCGGCGGAAACCTCGTATGAATCTGATCTCAGGTCAGAATGGGTTAATTGAACAGCTGATACAAATGGAACAGGTATGGCGTACAGTATATACTACTCCCTTTCTTTCACCCAGTGGGATACCGTACCATAGAATATAGCAGCCATGCACACACACACACCAGTGTTGATTTTTATAGCATGTTTATTTTTATTTTTATATATATATATATAAAATTTAATGTAGACTTTATTAGTCCTATTTTAGTCGTCTGAAATATTTTTGTTTAGTCTAGTTTTAGTCAACTAAATCCACAGTTCATTTAGTCGACTAAAATAATATATTTTGGCGGGCCGTGATGCCATTGAAATGCCTGATTTATCTGTGTGCTGAAAATAACAGATTTACAAGCTCACGTGAGCTTGGACATTGTAGCTAATTAGCTATCGGAGAGTGACACACCTACGTACACACAACCAAGCATAAAATAACCTGTCTTTTAGTTCTACTGGACATTTTGCGTCATAGTTTTAGTCTGCAAAATTATCAAAAAAAAAAAGTAAATCCGTTCTTTGTGCTATTTCTTGTGTATATTCTGTGTGGTATATAGGAGCATGCACACACAGTAGCACTGGTATACAATCCATGGTGTATGCAGTGTGTGTACATACACCATGTCATTTACAAGAGATAGCCATATGGCTGTTAACGTAATACAAGTAATTGGTACGCAATTCATCATTCCATTAAAAGTTCTTATTCTGGGGCAGATGACACAGCAAAAAAGGTGAGGGGGGGGGGGGGGGGGGTATAGGTTCTTTATGGTAATTTTTACCCATTATGTACCTATACCTACCATTGTTATACTCTGTTCACAGTAGAAGAATATAAACCAAACTCCACAGATAGCTACAGATGGCTAGTTTTAAACAGGTATAGCTGGTAATTGCTGCATTCACCTGCCACCTGTTTGGACGTGGACCATAGGCTACATGGGGCATGTTTACATATAATCATCAGTGCACACAATGGAAATAAATCCCCAGGATACTTTTAGCCAAAATGTTTTACTGTACCTCCTGACTAGTCTAGAGCAGTGGTTTTTCATATCAAGGTCATTTTTTATTAGGCATTTGAGCCACGGACCACCCAAACAATTCCACAATTCCATGCTGTATTGATTGTGGTACCATAGGAGAGATTACTCTTCATGTGACCACCACGCTCTGACTTTAGGTGCGTTACCCCTTCAAAACATATCAAATAAATAATATGGAGAGATGAAAGGAAAAGGTTCTTCTACATTCTCTTTATTGTGTAATATAATAATAATAATAATATTAATAATAATAATAATCTTTATTTATATAGCACCTTTCAAAACAGCGTTACAAAGTGCTTTTACAACAAAGGAAGTTAAGGAACAATAAAAGAAAACAGCACACAAAGCAGGACGATTTTAAAACGGTGCAAAACAAAATACAAATACCAACAATAATGAAAATAGTAGTAAGCTACAGAGGAGATGAACACAATCAAGGGAGATAAAAGGCTAGTCTATAAAGATGAGCTTTTAGTACGGATTTAAAACGTGGAACCGACTCAGCAATCCTGAAGTGTAGACTTAATTGGAAATGCATTGGGAGCTTGCATCAGTAAACAAGTCTCATACATCTACTGTAGCATGCATCAATGTTGCATGCTATCGAAAGGTGTGAGTGAAGCCTACACCTTCGCATCCAGCATACAACATGTGACTCCCATTGGAAATGAATTGCGAGCTTGCGTCAGTCAATAAGTCTCATGCATCAGCTATACATCAGTCTGTTGTAAAGGTGCGAGTCAGGCCTAAGTGAGCTTAAATATTTGACTGAGTCGTCCAAAAGGGGTACTAAGGTACTTACATACTTCTACCACTGCTATAGAGTGGGGTAGGCAATGACAATGTGAGTCATTGATACAGCGTGGTACAGGTTACAAAGCGAGAGGAATTACAACAGCTCACTTTCTGAATAGGAATTAGCACACTTTTCTAATATTTCCCAAGCTTAGCAAAGAACAGAAAATAATCACTTTGACAGCGGGGTGGGTACTGGTGCAATATAAAGAGCATTTCTCTGGAACTAGCTACAGAATTTCCAATTCCCTTCTGTCACTGTTATCAGGGGCTTGTCATATTTGTGTATCATGTTACTCTAAGCTCTTTTGACAAGGTCTGCAAAATGTGACAAAGTCTACAAAATGTATTTCTTTACTTTCTTTTTATTATTTCTTGAAACAAACATGCATTGCACACAAACTTTGACTTGTACGTAATTACATAAGGCATGGGGCTTTAATGTTCTCCCTTTTATGCAAGCTATTCCAAAGAATAAAATTACTGAAAATGAAAGGCTGAGGATTCTTCTATCTTACTTAGACTAGGGTTTCATAAACCCAGACTACTCAGATTTAAATATTTCAAAGATTTATGGTGCCGGTCTTAATTTAGGTTAAACATAATTCATGCTTCATCCCAATATAACCTGAATATAACCCGGTATTAAATCAAATGCATGTTGAGGTGTGTTATATATTTATTTAAACCAAGCGTTTTATTTTTAATTTGGGTTGAGAAGGACAATGGCATGTAAACTTCATCAAAGTGCCAAATATAATGAATATTATATTACATTGAAATAATGACATTGTTAAACTCTTGAAGGATGCAGGCAGCGTTTATGTATAAAATAAAATAAAACAGAATGACAGAAAGAAAGTGCAGCAAGCCAAACGCTTTGCTCCCAGGCTATGAGAAGACAAATCATGTTCCAGTCAGTCCAGGCAGAGCCAGCCCTGGGTGTATCGTAAACTACAGTAGACGTTTTAGATGGTCTCAGATATCTTGTGTTTCGGTCGACCATTCCTCACCTCCAACACCTCCTCAGTGCTCTGCCAATACCGTGGCTCATCGCTGATGCAGCTCAGCAGTGCGGCTGCCACGCTCACTCGCTGCCCGGGGAGCCACAGACAGTGATTTACTATCTGGCTGTTTTGTCTCACTCGGGTACACACCGCCAGCCACACCGCTGGCCCACTATAATCTGCCAGGGCGCGTGTTTGTAATTCTGTGTAAGGCAGTATCTCCACACCATTCATCAGCGCCGAGCCACTGTAATCTGGTGTCGTCTCAGCCCCGCCTTCCTCCAGGAGGGTTGATGAGGCGGAACAAGCAGAAAACATACTGTTTATCAAAACTGATCTGATAAACCGTTCCAATTACCTGCCAGGAGGGAGAAAGTTGTGCTGCAGAGATTTCAACCATCGCTGGTCTCCTTCTGAAGACCTTTTAACGGATTCAATCATGGTGGAAACCATGGCTGTGTAGTTGCAGACAGTTCAACTATCTGTGTGTTCCCAGATGATGTGGTTCCAAATAAATAATATTGTTATAACATGTTTTGACAGTATGCGTGTAAGTAATCATCTGGTCAATACGGTACATGTGATTGCTACTATATTGTTCCATGTACAACCAGGGGCCTTGGGTCGACAGGGGCCCTCAGAGAGTCTGAGTTTTATTGATTTTATTTGTTTGATTAATATTGCCGGAACGGCGTGACACCTTGTCCATGGGTCTGGAATTCTAATTTGCTCCCTTGCGTGCAGGGTCCTTGTGAAATATGGCCAGAGCCACACTGACTCTCAGCGAAATGGAGATCAACAAGGAATGGATTACCCATTAAGAACTTGAACCCTATAGTGTACCCATTCTGGGGAACACATTTGGCAAAAGTGTACATACAAGCTCACACAAGTTGCGAGCTGGTCAGTTTTAGAAAAAGATATTTAGTGTAGACCGAAAACAAGAGGCGCCTTAAATTCTCCGGTCAACTGAGCAAGCAAGGATCATCCACAGGACACTGTACATCATCTGTGCTGTTTATGTTC